>NW_006160094.1:6144914-6167991 GCF_000334495.1 Tupaia belangeri chinensis | reverse complement strand
AGGAATGTAGGGTGTTCGTCTTTCAAAGTCTGACTTATTTCACTTAGCATTAAATCTGCTATATTCACCCACTTTGAATCAAAGAGCAGGGTCTCTTTTTTTCTCATGAGTGAGTGGTATTCCATAGTGTATATGCACCACAGTGTTTCTATCTATTCATTAATCGTGGGGCATTTAGGTTGGCTCCATGTCTTAGCAATGATGAAAAATGCTGCATTGTTAAACAATTTCTCATAAATAATAAGGATTATAGTTTTTACTCAATGGTATATACATGCTAAACTCACTTGAAACAAACTTTAAAATAAATATATAACTACAAAAAAAGAAGAAGAAATTTTTATTAATTGCATAAAAATAAGAATCTCATAGCGTGGTCATGAAGGTGGCTGGATCCCACATGGCCAACCCTGTGGCTCGAGTGCTGAACTGCTGAACTCAGTGGCTTGAAAATCACACCAGGTGCTTTTTTTTTTTTTTCCTAAAATCCTGAAAGGAGAGAGAAATGGAGGAGAATGGATTGTGGCATGGCCCATGGGGGTGTGCTTTCTGCTTTTTCTATTTCCCTCTATGTCTCTCTGGAAGCAAGCACACATGTCCTCTCACAAATTAAAAAAAAAAAAAAAAAAGAAGAATCCAAGTCCAAATTTTAGAGCACTAATGTCATGATTCCTTTGATGGATGACTCTCTGCAAGCCATTAGAGAGCTGAACAGAAGAAACACTTAAAACTTTTATCATTTGGTCTTTACTTTCCAAAGGTGAACTACAGATACTCTGATGAGGAATTTAGATATAATACAGCCAAACCCTGTGTGTTCATATTTCTTCATTATTTTAACTTATCAAACACTAGTTGAGAATTAAGAAGTGGTATTCATTTTAGGAAGCTTTTAGCAACTTAAAACACAAAACATGTATGTGACACCAAAACATCGGACAAAAATTTCAAACGGTAATTTGGAGTTTTTTCCCCCAAAATTATGCCAGACCAATTGGGGTATCTCCAAATATGATATATGAACGTATTTTTTTAGTGTTACATAATTGCTAGAGAGAAATTTGTCATGGTAATATCATGGTATGAAACCTAGGCTTCAATATTTTTGATAGCTAATCCACTCTTCTAATTAGGAACAACCTTCTGCAAAAATAGCAAGTGAGATTTACACACATATCTTTAGAAAACAGCTATTAAAATAAAGATGAACTGGGCCCATCCAAGAAAGTGCAGGTGGTAGGGCCTCACTGTGTAATACTGAAACCTTAAGGAGCGGCCTCAGATTTGGATCCTGGATCTCCCTAAGCACACTGGGCATGCTCCTGAGGGCAAAGTGCACCCCTAACTGGCGGGCCGGAAGGCTGTGGGAAGGATCATGGCACGGCAAGACCCTCTCTAGGGCCCATTACCTCACTGCTAGAGGCTGGATAGAAGGAAGACAATAGGGTTTATTTTGATTCACGAGTCTGGAGGCTGGAAAGTCCATAAGGCTGGCCTCCAATATGGCAGAGGGCAGTGTCTTCAGCAAAATGGTGTCCATCTGTTCCTATGTCTCATGCCCTCTGCATACAAACCCACACAGGAACCACACACTGATGACATCATAGGAACCACACACTATTGATATTATCGTAGCCAAGGCCCCACCCTGGGACCCCTGAAGGGATTAAGTTTTCACTTAACACCTTTACAATACAATCAAGCCCCAACACATGAATTTCTGGGACACATCAAATTCAAAAACCAACTTTTGGGGGAGAAACCATTAACTAAATCATAGCAGTCCTCTCACTTTTAAAATAAATTTAAAAGAAGATAAGTTGGACAGGTAATAGATAATATTGTCAGCAATCATATTAACAAAATTTAGAATTTATTAAGAAAAGACCCTGGAAGAGCTTCTTGTGTGTATGTATTTAGTTTTAGTTTCTTGAGGGGTGAGAGGCAGAGGAAGGCAAAGAAAATCCTTCCCATTCCATGTTTTGCCTCTGAAAAAAATGTCTTTGTCTTATGCTGTGATTTTATAATGTGGTGTCTATGTTTAATTTTTTTGGAAATTGACTAGTATAATGTAATATTTCTTTTGAAAAATCACTCATGACATGTGGCCTCTTGAGAAAAGGAACTGGAAAGCAGTGGAGGGGAGGGGGAGGGAAACTGTTTCTTGCCCTAGGCATCTCTCAACTTGTTATTCAATGTCTGCTCATTGAGTAACTAAGAAAAATAAACCCTTGTGTGTTTCCCTGGGCCTCATAGGTGGTCTCTTGTACATGGAAGTGCCAGTGCTGGTGCATTTTCTGTTTCTTATTTGATAAGATGCTCTATGTGGGCTTCAGATAGCAGAGGATTTGGGCGTGACTTTTCCTGTACTTAATTTTCTTCTTGTCGATCTCAGATAGTTACATTCGAATATCTCAAGGATTCTGAATTTTGGCTTTCTCCTGCTTTTACCAGAGGACACTTCTATTTGTCTCTTTTTAAAAGTTTTCTTGTTTATTTTTCATAAGCATGAGGCAGGAAAACAGAGGGAGGGCGAGGCACCCTCCATAGGGTCTTCACGCTGCGATTCATCTGTCTCGGCTGGCCTGGATCAGGACGCTGTACCCGGGCCTGGCATACTCAGGAGATCCAGGACGCAAGTCAGGATCCTTCTCGTGTGGGTCCAGCTGTGTCACTCTTATGTCACTGCCTGGCTCCCAAGGACACTTCCAAATTTTCTGTTTTTTTATTTGTTTGCTTTTTGTTGTCTTTTTTAAAATTTTCGTTTTTTATTTGCCAGAGACTATGTGCATTCGCTGGAGAGACAGAGGAGAAGGAAAGGAAGACATGGGGCATGGTCATGCCACAGTCTTTCCTCCTCCCTTTCTCCAACGTATGGGACTTGGAACACGCATGCGCATTTGTCTGCCATGTCTTTCAGGCTGCTAGGGCTAAGATTTAAGCCGTACAGCCGGCCGTGTGGGATCCAACTCCCATAACCACCGGGTCACATAGCAGACCCCAATTTTATGTTTTACTGTTCTGAGAAGTATGGTGGCAAATGCTCACTCAGTCCAGATGGCACGCCTTATAGCACATCCCCAGGATTTTTCTAACATGTGTACAAAGTTGAGGAGTCCTTTAAATTATGCGTCATTCTGACACAATGTGTCTCTGGATTTTTGCAAGTAAAGCATCCATTCAGCAGAGGGCCATTAGAGGTGACCCTCATGGTTCAGAGACTGACACTAGCACACTCGGTAACCAAGTCATTCGAAGTATATTCTGTATTACAAAAACGCCTTTCAATTATCTCTACGACATTTTAGTTCTATAGGCACTTTCTTTGTTTAGGCAAATTCTTGTTCTGATTACTGCAATAAACTTCCAAACTGCTCTACTTCCCACTCCACATTCCCACGGCACATCTATTTCCGGTATCACGGCAATGGGATGTTTCCGTGTTGCAAACAATTCCATTGTCTTCAAGAAAGAACAGCAATGTCTTCCCATTGTTCGTAGTCGTGTACAGTTCACACGTGTGACGCAGCGGCCCTCTTCAGCCTCACCTTTGCCCATGGGACTCCTTTCGAGTCTATGATGCTGCGGCATCTACACCAGCTGGTCTTCACCTGTTCACATCCTAGCCGGCGCAAGTTCTCCATGTTCCCGCGTCACCCGCTCGCTTCCCCTAGTAGCCAGGCCACGCTGTACTGTAACGGCCATGGAGCTCCTGCCTTCTGCAGCAGGGAGTGGCTGGGAAGCAGCGACCGGTGCCTGCCTGCCCCTGATTTTACAGAATCTCACCAAGTAACTGCACAGAAAAATTGAGGTAAATATTTTCAAATTAATGACTAAATCAATGTGGATACTCATACTGTGGCATGGTGAAGGGAAGTACTATTAGCTCTAATACTTATGCCACAAAGTCAGAGCACCAACTTTCCAGAAAATGAAGATACTAAGAAACAATGATTTGCTATGATCTGAATTCAGATTGGAACTGGTAACTCCAGCTAGTGGATAACTGGAAAGCACTTTTCTTTCGTAAACTAATCTTGAAGGGGAAACAGGTTGGAATGGACAGTGCAAGGATTGTGTGTGGACAGGGCAAGGCATCAGGGTGGATTTTTTGACCGACCCTAGAACAGATAATTGCCACCCACTTTATGTTTTTCTCCCCCAAATTCCTGATGTTAAGTCCTAATTGCCTTTATATGACGTACAGCTGGCTAAGACAGTGTTAAAGATCAGTATCATTCATGACTGAGAAAACGTCATGGGGACAAAGGGGCCACACAGCGTTCTAAGGCCATTGTGCGAAGAAGAAAAAGCTTCGATCCACTGGGCAGTGGCACCAGAGTTTGAAAGTAATGAGCACAAAGGGACTTCTGTTAGGGATTACTGTGTGGAATTCTGCACCAAATTCCCAAGGCATTTTCTTTCTAATGTCCTGTGTGCTGGCTGAACCAGTGTTCACCTTACCCACAACCTTCATGCTATCAGAGATGGCATTCATGTCTGCTTCCATTACTTCCAGCCTGAAGAATCCTAATCTTTCCAGTGTACCCTGAATACAGTGGGGGCTCTACCCCTTTAATCATTTGGTCGTCCTAAATAACCCAAATACTGTTTAGGCAAACAAAACACCATATTTTACCTTTCATATCTTGACATGTCAGGGCCTAACATTAGGATTCTGAAAAATTCATATTTCCATAATTCACTTATTCTTATGTAATCTAAATGCATAAGCATAGAATAACTTTGACAACAAATTACACTTTTAAAAACATGCAGTCTAAATACAGTAGAATGTAAAAATTATTTCATCTTCATATTAATTAATTAATTCATGAATGCAGTTGTTACAATTAGAAATAGTTTAAAGTTATTATAGGTAATTACTTGATTTTTAAAAGTTATTTATTTATGTCTTCTATGAGCAACAAAGACAGAGAGAGACAGCCCCCCCCCCCAACAGCAACTCAGTGCTGTTGTCCACCCCAGCCCAACCAGCCCTGGATCCTATCATACCTGGCATCCTCAGGGAGGTCTTCAGACATGACCCCAGAACCTCTCCATGTGCGTCAGTCTCACAGACTGTCATATTTTACCACCATGTCACTATAGGTCCCCTAGTTACATGATTTTATTTTATTTATTTTATTATTATTATTTTTTTTTTAGAGAGGTTTTTGCTATAGGGCATGCACACTCACCAGAAAGACAGAGAGAGAGACAGAGAGACAGAAAGTGAGAAATCACCCTTCTAGAGAGATGGCCACACCACAATCCCTTCTCCTTCATTCTCTTCTTGGGATCTTGGGCACACACATACACATGCACCCAGCGTGAGTTTAAGCCACTGGGTCTGGGACTCGAACTGCAGTCAACTACATGGGAGTCCAATGACATACGCCCACTGCTGATCCATGATTACTAGATTTTAATACTAATATGACTTTTAATTTTGTGGAGGATATATGAGATCAAGAATATGCACAGTTTTCTCTCTAATAGTCCCTTATATTTTAGGAACTCAATGTACTAGAAAAACATCATTTAGTTAAAAACAGTTTACTAATTTCACTAAGCTGTGATTCCTAGAATTATCACCTAACCCATTCGAGATAATGTATTAAAAAGTCTGTAAAATGTTACCTTAGGAATTAGGGTAAAAAGCATAAGTACTCCTACCCCTCCTAGGTATATTGATCAGTTTTTTTGCTCCCTGAGGCATCATTTCATGACCTGTTTTTCTTGTTGTTTTGTTTGTTAGTTTTTGTTTTTCAATAAGGCATGTGCACTCACTAGACAGAGATGGAAATGGAAAGTGAGAAATAACCCCCTGGGGAGAATGGCCATGACACAATCCCTTTTTCCGCTATTTTTCTCTTGGGATTTTGGGCATGTACACACAAGTACCTGGTGTAACTTTCACGCCCCCAGGTATGAGACTTGAACCATGGTTGGCCATGGGGGAGTCCAGTGGCTTCACTACCATACTACCTGCTGGCCCCATGACCTGTGTATTTTAATGAAAGAATTCATATCATGAGATTGTCAACAAAAGAAGCCGAAGGGGCAAGGCAGCCCACTGATGAACTCTGAGGGTGAAATGAGAGAGCTGAGTGCCTGCAGAGGTAAGAGTTCTACCATGAGAACACACATGCTTTGAAGGAATGTAAGGAGAACCATTGCCTGGTGTAGACTTTGTCTGGGACCAAGCAAATCAGCACCCTAAAGTCTAGTTTCATAGTCTGCAGATTCCCCAAGGTAACTGTACTCTACAGGAAGATGTTGGATGCTGGTCAACTTGATTCAGCTTACAGGATCAGTACATACAGTTTCAACCTTTTTAAAAAATTATTATCAAAAACTTAATAACAGTGTAGTACTCAGTGCTTGCTATGCTTTGGGCACAACTGCACTCTCTTTATCCAAAGCAGAGGTACGATATTATTCCCGTTTTTACACATGAGAAAATTGAGACTTGGCGGGATTGAGAAACTTCCCTTTCCATACAACGAGTCCCCATAACCTGATGTCTTCACTCAGAGAGACTGAGTCCTTAAACGCAAGGGACTACTGTGAAGTCATTAGTCAATCCTTTCCAGAAATGGATATTCTGAGTCAGACACTGGTTTGGAAATATACCCAGGAACTTCAACAAAGTCATGGAAAAATGGAATTCAAGTATGAGTTTATTTTGGTGCAATAATATATTGAAATTCATGCAAGGTATTTTTTTTTTCAAAATACACATTTTTCATGAACTTTTTGAATACCTATCATGTAATTTTTACAAAGAATTAGGCTAAATATTTATAATGTGAAGCATTTTTTGCTTTGTTGAATATTTTTAAAAGTTTATTTATTTATTTTATGAGAAAGAGGGGAGAGAGAGAGAGACAGAGACAGAGAAACAGGCTCCAGTACCAGAATCCCCCATCTTAGCCCAGGTCACATGTGTGCAGGGAGATCTCGCGATACTGCTCACGTGAGTCCAGATGCCTTTCCACCATGCCACCCCCTGGTCCCACGCAACTGAAGTTTTTCAAGTGTTGTTTATCAGAGCACATTCATGTGCACAAGAGAGAGTGAGAAAGAGAGAGAAGCACTGTTACAAACAGGCTTCCATCACACCATGGTTTCCCTTTTCCCGGCTCTCCAGCTTCTCAGAATCCCGAGCACACATGCACACACTCAGTATGTTTTCAAGTTAACTTGGGGGTTAGACCGCACGGTTGGCCAAGCAGCTTCTAGCACTGCAGTTCGGTTTGCTATTTCCTGCACCAGCAAGCTGGGCCTCTTGGTTGCTTCATAGAAAATTATTTCAGTGCGGAAATACTGGCCATCTGGCCCCGATCACACTGAACACATTTTTGTTTGTTCATTTCAGGTAATTGTCAATACTGGAAGTTAGCATATCATTGCTGGACATCTGCTTTGTGTCTTGGACTCTGCTATGGTTGGTGTTAGGACAAACAAAACCTCTGCCCGCAGTAGGCTCTATGGTGGAAGATTAAAACATGAAACAGCAAGTTACAAGAGAGTGTAAACTGTCACAGAGGGAGGGAGGAAGCACTCCCACCCAACTCCCACCCCCCATTTGGAATACCTGCAGCAGAAACCTGAGCTTCCCAGAAAACAGGAAGCCTAAGGGGTCAGCTCAGTAAAGATGGTTTGGCAGAGCAGGGAAAGGGTGTGAGAGGCCTGAGGGCAGAGAGAGGGGCACACATTCCAGAGAGGAAGGAGCTGAGGGGGTCAGGACTACAGGGCAGTGTGGGTACACAGAAAGACACAGAGCAGACGGCCGTGGAGAGCCAGGCCAGGGATTGCACAAGCCAGGCTAAGGAGATTAGCCTAGCGGTCCTGGCTCTTTTCCATCCATTGGCTCTCTAAAGGAATCTTGGGACACTGTGTACTTACTGTGTACTTTAAAAATCACCTTGTTCCCTTGCTTTATCAACTTCTAAAAATAACAGTTGATCCCTTGTTATGAAAGATACGGATTTAGTTAACGTACAGTTCTCATTCGATCATGTTTTATAAGTGTGTGTGTGTGTGGGGGGGGGTGTATACAGGCATGGGAACTGTGTTTTCCTTTTTCTTTTGCTTATACGTGTTTATCTGTTGGTTGTATTTGTAATTATAAAGAATGCTGTCAAATTTCTGTTTTGGATCCACCAAATCTGAAAGCATCTTTGAGTGCCTTTTTATAAACTGTGGATATTATACTATATTATACCAGGGCACGTGGCTTATCTCAGGTCACCTTGAGATCTGGACCTGCAGTGGGTCATGTGGCTTCCAGCACCGAGATCAGCATGCCACCAGCTCCACCACTAGAATGGGCCTGCTAGGGGAGTTACATTCACATTCAACAATCACAGCCAGGTTTTCTGTGCTTTGTCTGTAAATTGGTTAAAAGCAAAATAGGAAAAAGTTCACTTCTTTAAAAAATTAACTTTTTAGAGAGATTTTTGCTATAGGGTGAGTGTGCTCACTGGGGAGACAGGGAGAGACAGAGAGATGGAAAGCGAGAAATCACCACCTGGGAGGATGGCCATGCCACAATCCCTTCCCCTCCATTTTTCTCTTGGGATCTCGAACACACACATACAGGAACCCACTGTGAGTTTTAAGCTGCCAGGTCCGGGATGCAAACTGTAGTCTACTACGTGGGAGTCCAGCGACATAACCATTATACCACCTACTGATCCAGAAAGTTCACATTATTTGGGTTGTATAGATATTGTTTGATGTTGATTTAAATGTCAAATTAAGGCGAGGCTGTCTTCACTCTATCTAGTGTAGACATGAGTCATGTAAAAAGGGTGTATTTGATGTTAACAAGAGCCATCAGTTTTTTACAATGATGTTTTTTGCTTTCAGCCATGTTTTCATTGAACAGCTAATTTTTTTTCAGAGTTTCTAATTCTTTTATTCCCCATTAGCTACCTCACTATTTTTATTTTTTTAATCAAAATAATCATTAAGGGTCAGCAGGTGGCTTGGTGGTTATAGCACTGGACTTCCACATGGTTGATTGCAGTTTGAGTCTCGGATCCAGCAGCTTGAAAATCATGCTGGGTGCATGTGTGTGCATGCCCAAAATCCCAGAGAAGAAAGGAAGAGAGGGGATTGCAGTGTGGCCATCTCCCCTGCAAGGTGCTTTCTTCTTTCCCTCTCTCTGACTTTCTCTTTCTGACCACACCCTATGATAAAAGCCTTAAAAAGAATTAATCAATGGGCCAGCAGGTGGCATGGTGGTTAAGGGTGCTGGACTCCCACATGGCTGACTGCAGTTTGAATCTGGACATGGTGGCTTGCTTTCTCACTTTTCCTTTCTGTCTCTCTAGTCAAATTAAAATAAATGATAAAGTTAAATAAAATAATTATTTAAAAACATAAATAAATAAAAAAGAGATAATCACGAACTTTCTATTGGCATAGCTCTTGTTCTGTAAGACTCCTCTTTTGGTGTCCTCCACCCTATTTCAGTTTGGGCGAGTGAGCAGCCATCACCCCAGGACATCTCTTCATAACTCTCCTGGTTAGAGCTCTTCTTAACATTGAGGGGCTTCACTGTGGCAGTGCATGCTGACTGATGCTGCTTCTCTGCAGGCTGAAGCCCCACGGAAGGCCCAAGTTGGATTTCCAGCCCACTCTAAAACCTGGCACCATGGTGAAACTCATCCTGAGTGCATGTGCTTGTGTGCTGAAGATCCTGGGAGGAGAATGGAGGAGAAGGGATTGCAGCCTGGCTATCTCCCCGGGGTGGGGGTGATTTCTCGCTTTCTCTTCTCACCATCTCTGTCTCTCACTCTGGTGAGTACATATGCCCTAAGGTGAAAACTTTCCAAATATAAAAAAATAGAGAGAAAAGAAAGAGCTAGCACAGTGGTGCATGCCTGTTGACCTGGCTACTTGAGAAACTGAGGCAGGAAGGTCAGAACATAGTGAGACATTTTCAGAAATAACAATAAAAACGACCACGTGATCAAGCTTAGTTTCATATAATAAAGGCACACCTAGTAAGAATTCAGATGTGCAATATGCTAGTTTGGAATTTATGATCAAGGTGATACTTGAAGTTAAATATTTGCAGGTTTTGGAGTGTAGAAGCTATTAAGATTGATGAAATCACCCAGTTGGGAAGATAATTCTGATAGAAATATTGACTATTATGTGAATTTGAATATTAATTGAGCTAATTCTTTCTATATGCTTCAATGATGCTGGGTTTATATCAGAAGGTACTGAATGTTAATTCCACATAATTAATTATATATGACAATAGACTTAGTGACATCACCATTCTACTGTGGAATTCAAGTACTATAGTGTAGAAAGCAATGCTAATCATATTTTATATTTATATCCATATTTTATATTTTAAAAAGAGAATGGAATGAGTCTTTCAAAAATAAATACTGGTTTGATGTCCACTATGAAATGTTGCAGTTTTAAAATGTTAACTTTTCAAGTACATATTTACATGATATATTTTATTCAGTTTTTTTTTGTACTAATTTACACAGGATCTATATTTCTACACCAGAAATGAACTAAAACTAATTCCCTCCAGGCTTCAACATTTGCAGTGTCACTGTTCCTCTCTAAATACAGATGTCCATGGACAAACATCTGTTACTCCTTCCAAACTCACCTTTGCCTAATCTGAAAAATAATAAATCATAAGGGTATTTAAGCATATAAGTAGGGGCCAGATGGTGGCGCAATGGTAAAATACAACTCTCTATGCAAGGGTGATCTGCGAGGGCTCCAGTTTCACACCCAGAGACTGCACTGAGCACATCAGGCATGTGTGTGCCCACCATCCAGGGCTGGCTGAAGCTGAGGTGGATCATGGCACAAGACCCTGATGGGGTTGCTGTCTCTCTCTCCCTCATAGAAGAAATATATAAACTTTAAAAATAAAGTATATTGGGACCAGCAGATAGTGTAATGATTATGTCTCTGGACTCCCACATAGTCAACCACAATTCAAGTCTTGGACTTGGTGGCTGGAAACTCATGCCAGGCGCATGTGTGTGCTTGCCTAAAATCCTGAGAGGAGAATGGAGAAGAAGGGGTTGGGGGATGGCCATCTTCCTTGGGGAGGGTGGATGATATCTTGCTTTCTGTCTCTCTTTCTCTCTCTCTCTCTGCGGTGAGTGCATGCACCCTATAGAAGAAATCTCTCTAAAAAAAAAGAAAGAAAGGGAACCAGCAGTTAGTATAATGGCTATGTAGCTGGACTCCCACGAAGTCGATTGCGGTTCGCGTCCTGGACCCGGTGGCTTAAAACTCACGCCGGGCGTGTGTGCGTACATGCCCAAGATCCCGAGAGGAGAATGGAGGAGAAGGGATTGCAGCATGACCATACCCCCTGGGGGCTGATTTCTCGCCTTCTGTCTCTATGTCTCTGTCTGTCCGGCGAGCGCACGTGCCCTAAAGCAAAAATCTCTCCCCGCCCCGCCCCCCCCCAAAAAAAAAGAAAGGAAGAAAGAAAGAAAGGAGGTTGGAGTATATTCATTTATATTTTTTATTGTAAGTTTACTTACAGTACCAATAGTCAAACTTCAGATCAAGAGTACTTATGTCAATTAGTATTTCATGACCAAGTAATTTTCTACATTCTTAGATGGAAAAGTCTTTTTACATTATCTGGATTTCTCATGCAAAATTTAAGGTTAAAATTTTTCTCTTATTTTACAGTAAGCAGGAGAAAAGAACCTAAAATGGCAGGCTGAGGACGTAACCAGTCTCCTACGTAAACAGCAGAGGCAGCAACATTGCATGTAGATTTACCCAGCAAATGTCCAAACCAATGATGCTGTAATTACACAGGAGATTAACAGCATGCAGCTGTTCTACACACTTTTTAAGTCATTGAGTACGTAAACTACAAACTGATTTCGCTAAGCATTAGTATTTCTCAATGTTCATTCTCGGAAGGTGATTTGGAGCTAGATTTTAAAGAATAAGTGATTTGAGTTCAAATTGTAATTAAAATGTTTCTATCAGGCTTAGGAAATATTACCATGAACTGGTAGAAGAGAAAAGCTATTGAATAACTAAATATTTTAAGTGAGCTGACAGGTTCCTGACAAGCAGTTTCCATAACAATCTAGTCTAATGTTGATAAAACCCCACCTTTGTGTGTGTGTGCGTGTGTGCTGTGGGTAATCAAATGTAAAATCATAAGCAAGTATGATGAGGCAATTAATGGTATCGCTGTCTTTGCTGACAATTTTGAAGCACAATACAAAGAACAAATTATTCCGGGCCTGCCTTTCACTTTGTATTTAGAAAAGAACTAGGTTACTGAAGTGAACTTCCTTTAATGCGATCCAATTTAGCAAAGACTTGGGCATTTATTTGGTATAGGGCAGGGATAATTATTCCACGAGCTTTCATTATATTACTGATGTTTACATTTTTGTAAATGAGAAGACAACTTGGTTTTAATTATGTCAATTTTATCAAAACTTCTAGCAGTTAATTAAGAGAAATGAGTATTCTTTAGAGTTTGAAGAACATTATTTTAAAATAAGTCTACATGTATTAATTACTACTTATATAACAGAATACCAATCAAAACCATAATTACTTTAAATTTTCTATTTTTCTGGCTAATGTTTTATGTCTGTATGAGAGACCACATGCCCATAATCTGTATAATGGGTAATTTGAATAATCTTTTATTTGTGCAGGGAATTGTTTATTTCTTAAATTCATGTTTAAATTGACTTTAATACGAAGAGCTATTATATAAACTCAAATAGTCTACCACAAAGTTCTTCTGAGTTGCAAAGTATATTTAATGGAAGGATTGTTTTAAACTCATGTATAAAAAAATCAGCTGATGTATCTTTCATTTATTTTTCAGCGAATAAGAGTTAAGCAGTGAATGAGAAGCGAGTTGGAGCAGCCCTGTGGTGCAGCAGTTAAACACCATGCCTTGGTAGGTAGCTGGATCCCACGTGGTTAACCATGGTTTGCGTTCCAGCCCTGCTGACTTGAAAAACAGGTCAGGCACATGTGCCTGCTTGTCCCAAATCACAAGAGGATGGAGAAATGGAGGAGGGAAGAATTGCGACTTGACCATGCCCCATTGTGGAGTTCTCTCTCTCTCGGGTAAGTATATGGACCCTCTGGAAATTAAAAGAGAGAGAAAAGTAAGCATCTGTCCTGTACAACCCTGTGGTCTAGATCATTTGTACATACCAGTGAACCAAGTAATCAACAGTTTTCCTTTACGATATACCTAAAGTTGTAGATAAGCAATGAGTTACAACGTAGGTAGGACCCAATGCAGCAAGGATAAAAAAGCTTAGATGTGCAAAATGGAGGCCGACTGCAGTACTGGCTGGGTCATCAAGTGAAACAGTGTTATAAGAACAAAGACTTTAAAGGAATGGAGGGAGCTGACCAGGACCAAAGTCTGTAGGTAGAGGAAACGGCGAACCCTGAAGTGGAAGAATGCTTGGTGTAGTCAAGACTGTCAGTGTCCCTGGGCCCAGATGAGCATGAAGAGGAGTATTTACAGGTAAAGTCAAAACAAATGTGGTCCAGATTCAAAGGATCTTGTAGATCATTATAAGGATGTTGGCAATTATTCAATGCAAACTGAAAAGCCATAGTAGTGTTTTATAGGGAGGAGTGTCATGGTTTCTGTAATGTCTTAGAAGGCTCATTCACAGTGACTGCAGTGGGACCAGGGTGGAGAAGAGAGACGCAGCACCTCACCGAGGGAACTTTGAGTCAGAGCACTCAGACGGGAAGTAGCAAGCACATGGGTCCTGGGTGTATTTTGAAGATAGATCCCTTAGGAATTCCTATTGTATTGGCTGGTTATGTGGGAGAGAGGAACTAGAAATGGGTCTACAGATTTTGGCTTGAAAAATTGGAAGGATGAACTCCATTTATTTAATTGAGGTGGAGAGATCTCTCAGTAAAGCACTCTGAGGTGGATCTATGAGAAAACCAGTTGGGGCATGTTAAATTTGAGAAGTTTATTTTATATTCAAGTGATGACACAGCTAATATGAGAGCCTAGGTTTCATAAAGACATCTGAATTAGGAATGAACAGCTGGAGTCTCCTTCCCACCCAACACCTAGTGAGGCAAAATCAATGTGCATCTGAGGTGGGCACAGCCCTGCCCTTTAACTGAAAGAACAGCCCTTCATCACCCACAGACAGTACAATGGGACTCATGGAAATGTCAGATAAAGAATTTAGAATATTCATAGTGACAAAGCTAACAGAGATGCAAGAGAAGAAAGGCAACGAAATCCAGAAGATGCAGGAAAAAAGAACTAATGAGTTCCAGGAGGTGAAGAAGTTCTTACATATTCTGAAAGAATATGTAAAAAAGAATCACATGGAACTGTTAGAGATGAAGGCTGTAATACAGGAAATCAAAACCTCCCTTGAAAGTATTAAAAGCAGATTAGATCATGCAGAAGATTGAATCTCAGATGTAGAAGATCGAACCTCTGACCTCAAAAAATTCACCAAAAAGACTGAGACAATAACCCCCAAAATGAGAATAATATACAAGTAATACTAGATACCATTAGACACCTAAACATTCAGATAATCGGTATCCCAGAAGGTGAAGAAACTAATCAGGGCACTGATAATCTACTCCATGAAATTCTGGAAGAAAACTTTCCAAACCTAGAGAGGAATTCAAATATCCAGACCCAAGAAATACAAAGGACCCCACATAGAATCAAACCAAGAAAATCTTCTCCAAGACACATCATAGCCAGATTGACCAAAACCACAAAGACAAGATACTAAAATTGGCAAGACAGACACGTCAAGTTACTTTAAAAGGATAGCCTATCAGCTAACATTGGATCTCTCATTGGAAACAATGCAAGCAAGGGAACAATGGAAACATATATTCAAAGTGTTAAGTGAAAAACAATTTCAACCAAGAATATCTGACAAGATTATCCTTCATATGCAAAAAGATGCCCAAATCATTCTCAGATAAATAAAACCTGAAAGAATTTACCAACACCAGACCAGCTCTTTGAGAAGTTTTGAAGGGAGTGCTACACTAGGAAAAGTAAAGACAGACAGAAATAAGAGAACAAAAAATGACCAAAAAAAAAAAAAGGCCAACTTGGTAGGACAAGTTCAGAAATATCAATAATAATGTTGAATGTTAACTTCCAAGTTTTAAGTGGAAAGATCAGACCACAGTAACACTGCAAGTTCAACAAAAGAGAGATTACATGAGACTGAACTGGTGAAGTAGAATTCTATGACTTTTGTCTAAAACATTACTGATTTTCTTTTATGCTTTGTCTTCCAGATTTAAGGATTTTGGTTTTCTATTGAGTTGTTGATAGGTTCGACAATTTGTTAAAAAAATGTTTTTTAATTGAAGCATAAACTTTTCTCCCTTCCTGACCCCTTTGCAGTTGGAAAATATTCGTGAGTGTTCTTATTTTGTGCAGAATGGTTATTTGCATAAGTTTAATAATACAACAGTATCTGTTGCTTTGCATCAGAAATTTAATTCTTATGGGGCTTTGTGCAAATAACAAATCAAATTGAGATTAACTTATTTTTTTTTTTTGAAAATACATTAGTTTATGCCTGTCTTTAGCAAAAGAGGGAGTAGAGAAAGGGAAAAAGAAATGTTTACAGTGCACTTGTCTCTAGATTCTAGCTTTGTTCATTTTTAGTTTAAGATCTTTAGCGAATCTTTTTTATTTTTTTTATTTTTTGGCTATGTCGCTGGACTTCCACATAGTCAATAGCAGTTTGAGTGCCGGACCCGGAGTCATAAACTCAGCTGGGCACATGGGCGTGCGTGCCCAAAATCCTGAGAGGAGAATGGAGGAGAAGGGACTGTGGCATGGCTATCCTCTCTGGGGGGTGATTTCTCACTTTCTGTCTCTCTGTCTCTCTTTGTCTTTCTGGCAAGTGCCCTATAGCAAAAAAAAAAAGAACAACTCTCCAAAAAAAGAAAAAAATTGTTAAGACTCTCGTATCAAGAGTACAACCCAGGGGAACCAGCAGTTAGCGTAATGGCTATGTCGCTGGACTCCCACGTAGTCGACCGCGGTTCGTGTCCCGGACCCGGTGGCTTAAAACTCACGCTGGGCGTGTGTGTGTGCGTGCGTGCCCAAGATCCCGAGAGGAGAATGGAGGAGAAGGGATTGCGGCGTGACCATCCCCCCTGGGGGGTGATTTCTCGCTTTGTGTCTCTATGTCTCTCTCTGTCTGTCTGGCGAGCGCACGCACCCTACAGTGAAAATCTCTCCAAAAAAAAAAAAAAAAGAGTACAACCCAGCAAATGATCCTAAGGAAAGGCATTAATG
Organism: Tupaia belangeri chinensis; assembly: GCF_000334495.1. Lineage (NCBI taxonomy): Eukaryota > Metazoa > Chordata > Mammalia > Scandentia > Tupaiidae > Tupaia > Tupaia belangeri. The sequence continues at coordinate 6,151,649 of NW_006160094.1, read as the reverse complement.
AAGCTAGAGGAAAAGCACAGATGTGTCGGGGCCCGAAAGCCAAGGGAAGAAACTGTCAAGGAATGAGCGAGTCACTTGGGCAATGTTACCATGGGTCCAGTGAGATGAGATCTGAGAAGTGACTTAGCAAGAGGTTTAGCAACCCCGAGGTCAGTGTTGACTTTGGTTCATTGTTTGCTAGTTTGTTTTTAAATAGTCAAAGCCAAAGCCACACTGGAATAAAATTCTACAAATATTTTCTTTCCCTTAAAATTTAACAAGTCTCTTCATCTGATATCCTAAGAGATTAAATCCTTCCTTTTCCCACAGAATGCAGTATAATTTAATATGACATGGAAAAACTTGCTGGACCTTATAATTATCTTAGGAAGAACGGTGAATTTCCAGCTCATTCTATTTTTGCTCCGTGCGTGTGTACACAGATGTACATACTCTGTAGATATGGCCGCTGTCAGGTCTGTAGAGAAGTGCGGTTCCCTCCTAGAGGTCTCATGCTGCCGAGCTTTGGACCAGCGTTTCTTCCTTTTGTGAAATTCCCCCAATTTTCGCAACAAACAGAAGGAGCTCGACCAGACTGCGCTCTTTGTAAACACGATGGCTTTCCTCTATTCTAGAATGGGGTTCTCAGCAAATGAGATCCTGTATAAAGTGATACGTCATGAGAGACGTGTTCCGAAATGAAATTAGGAACTAGCGTTGGAGAATAGAAGACTGAGCTGATGTGTTATATACACAAAGGATTAAAATAACAACACATTTCACCAACTAAGTAGACGGAGTTAAAGGAAAAGGCGATAACTATAGTTCAGAAAGAGAGAAGAGCTGGAGCGGGTGAAGAAAACCAGTGCCTGCAGACCACATGGAGAGGCCGAGTCACACAGAGGCGCTGGAAGCTGGGGCTCTGTCTTCTCATGCTCGTGGACAGAGGGCGCGAGGAGGTATGAAAAGAGGACACTAGACTCATCTCACCGCCAAGACGCAGGGACTTCATGATGTCACCCTTATTTAAAAGCTAGGAAACAGCAACCAATTATCTGAAAAGCCAGCTGGAAATCTTGCTGACTAGGTGGGATTTGAGAGTGACAAAATAGTGACAACTATAAAAAAAAAAAGCAGATTTGAAAAAGAAGTAAGTATAGGTAGATATTTCATAGGGTCAATCATGGTCTCACAGGATTTGAGTGGCACTAAAAAGTTCCTATTGCCTGGTGACATTGCAGGGCTGTTATTATTTTTATTTATTTTTTTAGAGTTTTTTTTTTTGGTATAGGGCATATGCACTCACCAGAGAGACAGAGACAGACAGAGAAACGGAAAGTGAGAAATTACCCGACCAGGAGGGATGGCCACACCACAATCCCTTCTCTCCATTATCCTTTCTGGATCTCGGGCACGCACGTAAACACATTTTTAAGCCACTGAGTCCAGGACTTGAACAGCTTTCGACTACATGGGAATCCAGAGACATAATCATTACTCTATCTGCTGGTTCCCCATTGTGACTGTTTTAATGCATCCTTTCTGGATCTCGGGCACGCACGTAAACACATTTTTAAGCCACTGAGTCCAGGACTTGAACAGCTTTCGACTACATGGGAATCCAGAGACATAACCATTACTCTAGCTGGTCCCCATTGTGACTGTTTTTTTTTTTTGAGAGATTTTCACTGTAGGGCGCGTGCGCTCGCCAGACAGACAGAGAGAGACATAGAGACAGAAAGCGAGAAATCACCCCCCAGGGGGGATGAGCATGCCACAATCCCTTCTCCTCCATTCTCCTCTCAGGATCTTGGGCACGCACGCACACGCGCCCGGCGTGAGTTTTAAGCCACCGGGTCTAGGACGCGAACCGCGGTCGACTACGTGGGAGTCCAGCGACATAGCCATTACGCTAACTGCTGGTTCCCCATTGTGACTATTTTAATGCCATATTTCAACAGACGTGTGTGTGGTGATGCAGGTGTAAAATAAACTTACTATGTTGACAGTAGGCCAGTATAGAATGAATGCCAGCAGGTGGGATGGTGGTTAGGGAGCTCGACTCCCCAGCTGACCATGATTCAAGTCCCAGACCTGGCACGCATGTCGAAAATCCTGAGGGGAGAATGGAAGAGGCGAGGCAGCGTGGCCGTCTCCCTCTGGGGAGGGGACTTCTCACTTATCCTCTCCGGTGAGTGCACACATCCAATGGGCAGAAACCAGAGAGAAAAGTACCGTACATACAGTTACGTCCAGTACGTCATAGTTAATAACAAAGCTACGAGTTTATGCGTCTACTTTAGTTTTTATTGCTATATTGGAATGTCCTCGTTCTACTTATTGGGAAAGTTTTCCGTGAAAGGTATGCCGTGTCACAGCAGCACCAGCCTCTTACACGCACGGGTCCCACATCTTGTGAGTGCATCATTTTCTTCAGTGCTTGATTTAAACCTTGTTGCTTTGTTCCTCATGACGCTTTTAGTGAGAAAAAGCATGGAGGTGGAAGACAATGGTATGAATTATCCTGACCGGGTGTAGGCCTAGGCTACGTGTGTGTTTGTGTCTTAGTTTTTAACAAAAGTGTTTAACATTTTTTTTTAATTAAAAATTTCCAAAGGGAAAAGAATCTCGTACGATGTGGCTCTAAAGAAGGAGATAATGGGCTATCACCGTGGTGCTCGTAGAGCAGCCAGATCGCTCACGGTTGCTGTGGTTTAAATCCCTGGCCTGCTCCGCCTGAAACATACCAGGCGCACATGTGCATGCCAGTGCCACGGGCCGCACACGTGAAGGAAGGGAGCCGTGGCATGACCAGACCCTGCGGAGGACACTCATTTCTATGTCTGCATGGGCTCAATTATGAATAAAGAAAAAAGCTAAAGAGAAAGAAATTATTTTTGTATAGCTGTACAACATGTTTGCGTTTTAAGCCACATGTTACGACAATAAAATCAGAAAGCTTTCTTTTTTTAACTTGCCAAAGGGCATGTGCTATCACCGAGGAGAAAATAAGAGCTAGAGAGAGAGAGGAGAGGGATAAAGCAGCCCTCCGTGGAGCACAGTCACGCAAGGACCCCTTCCCGTCCAGCACTCCATTCTCAGGATTTTGCGTCTGTGCGCACTCACACTCAGCAGGTGTTTAAAGCTCCTGAGCCTGGGATTTGAACCATGAACATCCACATGGGATCTGACTCCCTTAACCACTGAGCCAAAGGCCATCCCCAGAAAGCTTAACCAGTTAAGTTATAAAGTAAAAGAGTTACATTACTGGATAAATGTGTTTTATAAACGTAGTGTGCCCTAAGCGTGTGATGTTGTTGAACTCCACAGCTGTGCACAAAGAAGTCCTGGGCTTGCACATCCACACACTATCCATTCACAGACTCGCCCAGAGCAACTTCCAGCTCAGCAAGCCCCCTTCACGGTGCCCTCTGCAGATGGATCACTTGCTATCTTTTATATCCTATTTTAAATTTCTTTGGTTTATACTGAATATGGCTAGATACACAATCCTTGCCACTGTGTTACAGTTGCCGACAGCACACAGTACGCTAACATGTAATGACTAACACACAGTTCGCACGCAGGCGCCACAGGCTCTTACGAACACGCTCTATCATATCTGCACAATGATGACGTCACCGAAGGACAGTCTCCAGAATGTGCTGTCAGCAGCATGTGACAGTGTTGTGATCAAGGAGATAGAGACCTGTACATTTAAAGCTGATCTGATAACACGCAGTCAATTAATGCATTTTATTTTAGTTAGAAATGAAACTAGAGAAAACCTGGTCCTATTGATAATTTCAAGCACATGTGCATTTTTTAATACTAAACATCTTTGTATTATAATAAATCTAAATAAAATAGGATAGGTGTTAAAAGGGAATTCTCTTATTTTGATAAAGGCATCTATCAAAAAAAATTTTGACCTTCAGACTTATTGGTACCACAAGATTATTCTCTTGATAGTTAGGAATAAAAAATGATTTCAACAATCATCTTATGTAAAATTATTCTGATACTTCAAGAAAAGAAAGTTGGACAGGTATACGTGTATGTGGTTGTGTTTGTATGTGTGTGTAATAATTAGCAATTCCAAAATATATGTGAAGAATGGAATAAAATATAATATTTAATTTTGCTTGCTTATACGCTATATAAAGATTCTGGGCCCTGATTAATCACACAAAATAATTATATTTTATTGAATTATTTTTAAAAACTCTTCAAATCATAATAATCACTTTGCATTATACACTAGTCTTCATTCTCTAAAATATTTGACATTTTTGAAAAATAATTTAAAGTAAAAATTTAAGTATTAGAAATTGTACTTCTCGAGTCCTAATATGGTTGTAGTCATTTGCCTCGAGTAAAACACAATAGAAATGTTTCTAGCTGATAAAAAAAAATCTTTCTAACTGATAATGAAAATGATTTTTTTTTTAGAGAGAGACTTTTGCTCTAGGGCATGTGTGCTTGCCAGAGAGAGAGAGACAGAGAGACAGAAAGAGATAAATCACCCCTCAAAGAGTATGACCACACTACAATTCCTTTTTCTCCATTCTCCCCTTGGTATTTTGGGCACTCACACACACATTCCTGGAATGAGTTTCAAACCACTGGGTTAGGGAATCGCATCACGGTCGACTACGTGGCAGTCCAGCAACATAGACACTACACTATCTTCTGGTCCAAAACATGAAATATTAATCCTTATAATAATCTTAACAGATTTTTATGTGCAAGGTGAAAAAAATCACAAAAATTTGGAACAAAAAATGGTTTTGTAATCCTTGAGCTTTCCTTTATGATTGTCGGGAAGTTGGGTCAATTATGTCACCTCTCTGTAGAGGTTTCATTCTTCTTCTGGTGAATGGGTAGGTTAAACTAGACTAGTAATTTGTAATTTGTAATTAAAAAAATACTTTCAGTTAAAAATCAATTAATGCAAGAGTTAAAAATATAGAAAATCTGTAAGCAAAGTGACTTTTTCTGGGGCCAGCAGGTTGCGTGGTTGTTGGAGTGATGGACTCCCACATGGCTGATCATGATTTGAGGAATGGATCTGGCAGCCTTCTTTCTCACTTACCCTCTCTCTCCCTCTTTGTCTCTGTATGTTGAGTGCATGTGCCCTATAGCAAATTTAAAATAATAATAACAGTAATAATAATAATAATAACAGTAATTTAAATGAAATAAATAATTCTTTTAAAAAATTACTGTTCTGGAACTGGTGCATTATAGCACTGAACCTTCCACTCTGAGCTCTACTCTGTCTCTTGCTGACGTCCTACCTCACAGAACAAACACTGAAACACTCCACAATGCCATAAGGATTTTTAAAAACATAATTATAAGAGCTACATGAAAAATTATACATGTATAGGATGAGATAAACAAAAGAGATAACATTAGAAGATATCAACAAAAAGATTGAAATCCAGAAAATCTGTGGGTGAGTGGTCACTGAAGAACTGAGACTAAAGAACACAATGCAAGAAACAAAAGCATGTGAGCCAGTCTGCACAGAACCCTGGGAAGAAACCAAACACCTCTTACACCGTGGGTTCAGTGTGAGGCTGAAACCTAAGGTAGTGCAAAGGAGCAGATAAATCCATGTTCTCCTCTACTTCACACCGTACCCCTCAATCCCAATGGAGGCATACATTTCTTCTAAAAAAGGTTTATTCAGTAGCGAATGCAGCTGAAACTTGAAATCTATACATAGAGTGTTAAGGCCTTGGCCCCAGACATTTCAAAAGTATTTTCCCAACAGATGAAAGCTAGGTTTATTCCATAGAGGATACTTGATTTATCTTTAGGGAAAAAGACTAGTTTAGACAAAATTAACATAGCTAAATGCATGTGTAGAAAATAAACCAAAAAGCCAGCTTAATGCCTAATTTCTCTGAAATGAAGATCACATTCATTCTGTAAACCTCATCTAAGTTTATCTAGGCACAGGGCTTCCAATCAACAGTTGATCTTATTTTCAATGTGAACTAACAGTCAGAATTTGAATCAGTATTTGAGGAAAGCCTCTAATATTAAATGCATAGACCAAGGAAAACAAAACTGTAAATTCAGATTAAAGGATAATAAGGTAGTCGTAACAGAAAATGTAAGACATTTACAAGCATTATAAAACAAGAAAGATAAAATAAGGAAAAGACTAATCCTATAGGCTTAACAGTTGACTAATAGCAGTTTTATAAAGATGTGAAAAATTGAGAAGAAAAGAAAAATTTATTTATTACATTCTTTTTTTATAGTTTATTTTTTATTATGATTTTTTTCCCATCACAACACACAAATGAATTTTCCATTCAAAATACACTGTGCATTGGCTCAATCAAGCACGTCAACATATATGTTCTCAGCAAATAATTTCCCAATTCTTGTGTCCTGCATACCTTGCCTTTTGTTTTGCCATCCTAGATTCCTCATCCCCCTCCCTCTGTTATGACCCATCCTCCTCCCACATTGTCCCTGGCATCCACGGTTGCCCTCCGTGCCTCCCCCCTCCCCAAATGATCTGTCAGTGAACTTAATTAGTCTAAATATATCCAATAGTTATCGCAGCTGACACATACCTATACATGAACTCAAGTCTGACTTTAGGCATAAACCCCAGTGAGTAAAAAGAGCATACTATAAAGTAGAACCCAGCTGGGCCCATACCGCTCACTGCAGCCATCAAATATCCATTTTTTTTTTTAAATGGTACGAATAGTTTTACCTTTTTTTTTT
>NW_006160094.1:6127945-6144450 GCF_000334495.1 Tupaia belangeri chinensis | reverse complement strand
GTAGTTCTTGTTTTCCCCTGAGGTAATGCAGGGCTGGTAACCATCATCTTCTCAAGTTGCAAGTTCTTCAACCTTGTTTTCGGCCTCCGGGCCATCCAGTGCCGGAGAGGTCAGGGAGGCCGGCCCTGGAGGGGGGTCGGCCGTTCAGCGCGCGGCTGCGCGGGGAGGACTTTATTACATTCTTGACATGAACATTTATTTTCTTTTATGTGGACTACAATGTTTATGCCCACCTTCTTATTATCAATAAAATAACCAAAAAGGGGGACCAGCAGTTGGCATAATGGCTACGTCACTGGACACCCATGTAGTCATCTGCGGTTCAAGTCCTGGATTTGGTGGCTTAAAGTCACGCCGGGCGTGTGTGCATGTGTGCCCAAGATCCTGAGAGGAGAATGGAGAAAAAGAGATTGCGGCGTGGCCATCCCCCCTGGGGGCTGATTTCTCACTTTCTGTCTCTCTGTCTTTCTCTGTCTTTCTGGCAAGCACATGTGCCCTATAGCAAAAACTTCTTCCCCTGAAAAAATTAAAAAATAAAAAATAACCAAATAGGTATAGAGAGAAATCAGATATAGATAAACCAAGACCTAAGTGTAGATGTATTAATAGATACATTAAAGAAAATATCATAAGGGATTACCAGGCACAAATCTCAAGGAACGCAGGAACCTGGAGAGATATAAGCTCAATCCTAAATTGCTTTTCCTTTGAAGGCATTTACTGACTGGGGAACATTTAAACAATGATTTCCACAGCATTTCAGGACAGTGGAGGGGAAGGTCAAAGGCCACGATCCATGGCAGAGTGGGATAGCTGATGAAGACCTTGGCTGCAGTAACCTGGGAACAGAACAAGCTGTGCACTCACAATAGGAGGGACCCGACATGGACATCCCCTCGGCACTGCCGGCAGAGAACAATGACAACAGACCATCTTCATGAGAGCGAAACAGGTAAAGTCTACTATAGAGAGACAGACAACCACGGGCCAGTCCATGGGCCAGTTATGTGGCAGTTGGGGCCACATAACTGATTGTGAGGTTCGAGGTCCTTCGGTGACTTGAAGAATTCCCCTCGGCACTGCCGGCAGAGAACAATGACAACAGACCATCTTCATGAGAGCGAAACAGGTAAAGTCTGCTATAGAGAGACAACCACGGGCCAGTCCATGGTGTGGCAGTTGGGGCTACATAACTGATTGTGAGTTTCAAGGTCCTTTGGTGATTTGAAGAATGACCAGTTGTTTGTGCATGTGTGCCCAAATCCTGAAAGGAGGGAGAAATGGAGACGGGATTGTGGCCTGACTATTCCCCAGGGAATTGGGGGCGGGGGTTCTAGCTCACTTTCTCTGTCTCTCTAGCAAGTGCACGTGCCCTCTGGCAAAATTTAAAAAAGAAAAAGAAACATGACTACAAGAAGTTCTTGCATAGATTGCAACCAGACTTACATCACTAGACTGCCAGGAAACCTCAAGCTGTGCATTAGCTATGCAGTGTGGTTCGGCACTCGACTTTCTCCAACGCGAACAAAATCACCTCTGCTGGGGTACCCACGTTTTCCTCTAAATCCTTTCTACAATACCCGTGAAGGAGAACAAGCATCGAACAGTCAAGGATAACCAAAACAGTAAAAAGCAAGGCACCATGAGAAAGGAGGAAGAGGAAGGAAAGACCATCAAAATTAATTTATGAAAATTTCAGTATTGGAATCATTATACACAAACTATGAAGCAGCTATGGTTGTTATGTTTAAAGAATTAAAAGATAAGTGTTAACATACCTACCAGGAACAAGAGGTAAGCTAAAATATTTTTAAAAGCACCAAATGGAATTTATGAATATTAAAAATGGAGTAAACAAAATGTAAAACTCAGTGGGCAAATTAGATAGCCAGATTTGTAAAGCTGTGGGAAGAATTTGGAGCTGGAAGATAAAGTATAAAAAATTAGCCAGAGTGTCATAAAGAGAGAGAGAAAGATAAGGAATTCTTTTTTTTAATTTAAAAAGAACAAGAGAGGTTAAGAGGACAGAATGCATAGATCTAACATACAATGGACTGACATTAAAAAGAGGCTATTAATCAATCATATTTAAAGAAATAACCAAAACGTTCTCAGTAATAAAAGACTAATCTACAAATCCAAGAATTTGAATGAATTTGAAACAGAATACATTATCTTTTTATTTTTATGTTTTTAGTTTTTGCTATAGGGTATGTGTGCTTGCCAGAGAGAGACAGAGACAGAGAGAGAGAAGGACACGAGAAATTACCCCCCATGGGCATGGCCATGCTACAATCCCTTCTCTTCCATCCTCCGTTCATGATTTGGGCATGCACGCACATGCACCTGGCATGATTTGCAAGCTGCTGGGTCTGGAACTTGAACCATTGAGTCGGCTATGTAGGATCCAGGGTCTTAACCTTCACACCACCTGCGGGCTGCAGAATACTACGATTCTTTTAAAGATTAAAAACTGACCACATCATAGTAAAACATCAGAACATCAAAAATGAAAAAGATCTTAAAACAGACTGCAGGGGTAAATGGCCAACTTCTCAAGATCAAGAGTGGAATCCAGAACCCATGAGAAGATACTTTCCATGAGAGGAAGAGTGTGCTTGCTATCCCGAGATTCTAAATCCAGTGCAAATCTATTTTGAGAATGATGATGAAATAAAGCCCTTTCACACAAACAAAAACCGGAAGAGTTTGCCAGTGCCTGAGGCTTGCTAAAGGGGATTTGAAAGGCTGTACTTAGACAAAAGAAACTTGATCTCAGAAGGCGAATAGTGCATCAAGAGGGAACAAAGCACACAGTAAGTGGTAAAGGTAAGGGGACTGCGAGAAGGAAAGTGTGAGCTCATTTTGGTGCAGGGAATTTGGAAATCCAAAATTTTTTTTTCTTTCTGTTTAATTTTTGCCAAAGGGCACATGTACTCACCAGAGAGAGAGAGAGAGAGAGAGAGAGAGAGGAAGTGAGAAAGCACCCCCCTCCCCCTGGGGGATGACCACACTGTAATCCCTTCTCCCTCATCTCCCTCCTTTCAGGACTTTTAGGCCCTACACACAGGTGCCCTGTGTCTTTTCAGGTTGCTATTCTGGAACTTGAGCCATGCAGGCGACCATGTGGGATCTAGCCTTTTAACCACCATGCCAGTGGCTGGCCAATAATACAATAGTATAGTTATTTTATAGTATGCATTTTCCTGTGGACTTTTTCTTTTTGTAAGAGAGATTTTTGCTACAAGGCGTGTGCGCTCACTGGAGAGTGAGAGAGAGACAGGGAGAGAGGAATCATGCCCCATGGGGATGGCCACACCACAATCCCTTCTCCATTCTCCTCTCAGGACTTTGGGCATGCATGAACCCATGCCTAGCATGAGTTTTAAGCTGCCAGGTCCGAGACTTGAACCGCGGTCAACAATGTGAGAGTCCAGTGATGTAACCATTACGTCATCTGCTGGTCTTCTCATGGACGTTTTGAAGACCACTTGTATGTAAATACATCTAACTTAATATCGACTCTGGAAACAATAATTTACCCTGTAGCATGCAAAAAAGTTGTAAATAAAATTCTCAACAAGAATTACATGTGGTTCAAGAGTTAATGTTCTTGGGAACCAGCAGTTAGCGTAATGGCTATGTCACTGGACTCCCACGTAGTCGACCGCGGTTTGCGTCCCGGACCCGGTGGCTTAAAACTCACGCCGGGTGCGTGTGCATGCGTGCCCAAGATCCCGAGAGGAGAATGGAGGAGAAGGGATTGCGGCGTGGCCATCCCCCCTGGGGGGTGATTTCTCGCTTTCTGTCTCTCTGTCTCTCTCTGTCTGTCTGGCGAGCGCACGCGCCCTATAGTGAAAACCTCTCCAAAAAATAAACAAAAAAAGAAAGAGTTAATGTTCTTGAAGAAAAAGTTTTACTTTCTTTAAAAATTGACTTTGATAACTTAAGATGCAGGTTTTTTTATTTTTGAAATAATTACCAAAAAGATAAAAACAGAATATTGATTTTTAAGACTAGTAAAGGGAAATTGGAAATATAAAAATATACAAAAATGCCCAAAAGAAGATGAAAAGAAATGCAGAATAAATAAAACAAATGTCAAGGACAAAATAAGTTTGGCTTAAACCACAGTACAATATGATTTCATTACATTAACAGAAAAAGTATTCCAGTTAAAAGCTAGAAAATTGTGCAGGTATGGAAGAGCTAAGAGTGAAAGAACGGGAAAGGGTATGGCATGCAGCACAGCACTACACGTAATGAAGTTAATGTCCTTACTTAATATCAAAAACTAACTTTTCAATGAAAAGAATTAGAAACAATAAAACATAGCAAGTCAGAAAGAAGAAATACTTTTTTTTTTAAGAGAGTTTTTTACTATAGGGCGTGTGTGCTCACCAGAGAGACAGAGAGACAAGTAGAATTCATACCCCAGGAGGGATGACCATGCCACAATCCCTTCTCCTCCATTCTCTTGGAATCTTGGGCATGCAACGCACATACATGGGGCACAAGTTTCAAGTTTCTGGGTCTGGGATGCAAACCATGGTTGACTACAAGGAAGTCCAGTGATGTAACCATTATACCATCTGCTGGTCTCAATACTTTTAAATTTGTATGCAGCTAATGACAGGTTCTCAAAATACACATAATATACAATTTCACAGAACTTAAAATATAATATACAAATTGTAATGAGAAATTTCAATAATCTTTCTCAGGAATTAATAGAACAATAAGAAAACAGAAGCTTGGGACCAGCAGTTGGCATATTGGCTATGTCACTGGACTCCCATGTAGTTGACCGCGGTTTGAGTCCTGGACCTGGTGGCTTAAACTCATGCTGGGTACGTGTGCATGCTTGCTCAAGATCCTGAGAGGAGAATGGAGGAGAAGGGATTGTGGCATGGCCATTTCCCCTTGTTGGGTGATTGCTCGCTTTCTGTCTCTCTGTCTCTCTCTCTGTCTTTCTGGCAAGCACACGTACCCTATAGCAAATACCTCTCCGAAAAAAAAAAAAGTAAAAAAAACCCAGAAGCTTGTAGAATATTAGAACAACCTGGTTAACAAAATTGATTTAGTGAGAATATTTAGGGCATTACAATCAACAACAAATGAATACCTATTCTTTCTAAGTGCACATAGAACGTCAATAAATACTAACCACATATCTGGATAGACAGCAAGCCTCAGCGCCCAGCATTCCAGCCCATTGCATGCTCCTCTGCTGCCGTGTTATCTGCATGAAAGTAACCACTCTACGAGCAAAACGCCACGTGGGTGCTGGAAACTCACGATGTCTGAATACACGGCAGTGAAAATGAGCCAACGACATCCATGTAAGACAATACAGGTGAGTCTTGAAAGCATACTATTGAGCAAAGGAAGCCAGCTATGCAAGGAGTTCAATCATTTACACTTCGAAATAGACGAAAGAAACCAGCTTGTTTAGGGATATAATACGACAGGTCGTTAAATTAAAAAGAAAGAGGAGAAATGACGGGATTGTCAGGAAAGTCATGACTTTCCCCAATTTTTGCACAGAAAACCTGAAAAACATGTCATGACTTTCCCAACGACCTAATATTTAGATGACAGGACTGCTCGTGGTTCCTTCTAGATGACTGGATGAGGGAAGTGTGCTGGAGTGAATGGGAACTGTCCAGAGGAAGTTAGGCGTTGACATTGCAAGGGTATTCACTCTACACACATGTCTATGTATCTCACATGTTCATTGTATTTCATAATTTCTAAAACAAGATGAAATGGATACATTGCATTTTGATAGGAATTTCTGGGAAGGTGCTGTGTTTGTCTTTCATCCAAAGGATGTTTAGAAATGAGATTTTCTCCTAGGCTGATTCTACCAAATACTCCTCTTACTAAAATATACAGTGTCGAATTAGTCAGAAATAAACTGACTGCTGTAAGAACCTTAAATCCGTAGTGACTTCTAATAATGAAGAATTATTTCTGGGGGCCAGCAGGTGGTGTGTTGAGTAAGGCACTGGATTCCCTCGTGGCTGACTGCTGTTTGAGTCTTGGACCCGGTGGCTTGACAATCACACCAGGTGCATGTGCACATGTGCCCAAAATCCCAAAAGGAGACTGGAGGAGACAGGATTGTGGTGTGGCCATTCCCTCTGGGGCGTGATTTCTCACTTTCCCTCTCTCTGTCTCTCTATGTCTTTCTCTGATGAATGTACACACCCTCTTGTAAAACATATATAAAAACAAGAATTATTATTTCGGATTCATGTCTTGCCAATGAGAATTGGTGGTATTTTTGTGTGGACAGTTACCTGAGGGTCTTCTGTTCTGCTCTGGGATCCACTGTTCATAAGGAAACCAGAACCCACCTGGGATTGTCCTGCTCAGCTCTCAAGCAGGGAAGAGAGGAGGATGCAGAAGGAACATGGAGAGTCATGAGGGTCTGCACACTTGGCTCCACATCCCATAGCCAACACCTGCTCATGTGGTCTTTGAATTAAGTTGGTCTATGAATTAAGGTGGGTAACAACTAACTGACTGAACATAAAGTCTCAAGGATTTTATTCCAGAAGACATGTTTCATCAGAATGAAATAAAATGAAATATAATAATCCATGCACTTAATTTCTTCAGTATATATATTAGTAGAATGAAAAAGACAAAGGAAATACCAGGATAAAAATGAAGAAAAACGTAAGGTGACTAGGGTGTAGGGTGTAGCAGGTTTAGAGAACAACACACAAAAGTTGAGGCTATTTGGGAACCAGCAGTTAGCGTAATGGCTATGTCGCTGGACTCCCACATAGTCGACCACGGTTCGCGTCCCGGACCCGGTGGCTTAAAACTCACGCTGGGCGCGTGTGCGTGCGTGCCCAAGATCCCGAGAGGAGAATGGAGGAGAAGGGATTGCGGCGTGACCATCCCCCCTGGGGGGTGATTTCTTGCTTTCTGTCTCTATGTCTCTCTCTGTCTGTCTGGCGAGCGCACGCGCCCTACAGTGAAAATCTCTCCAAAAAAAAAAAAAAAAAAAAGTTGAGGCTATTTCTTTAAAATATACACACAAGGTGAGCCCATGGCATGGTGGTTAAGGCAGCTGGATCCCAAATGGCTTAGTGTGTGATTCACGTTCTGGATCTGGAGGTTTGAAAAACACAGAGCTAGCAGGTGGTATGGTGGTTAAGGTACTGGACTTCCACATGGCTAACAGCAGTTCAAGTACTGCTGGTGGCTTGAATATCACACTGGGTGCACGTGTGCGTGCGCCCAAAATCTCAGGAGGAGAATGGGAGGGAAGGGATTGTGTCATTGCTGTCCCCTCTGGGGGGTGATTTCTCACTTTCCCTCTCACCGTCACTGTCACTGTCTGTCACTGTCTTTTGGTCTCTCTCTCCAGTGAGTGCATGTGCCCTATGGCAAAAACCTTAAAAAAAAGAAAAATACACCAGATATGTGTACACATATGTCCAAAACTCTGAAAGAAAAGGGAGAGATGGAGGAGAAAAGATTGTGGTGTGACCATCCCTCCTGGAGGGTACTTTGTTATTTTCCCTCTTTCTCTGTCTCTCTCTGGTAGCACATATGCCCTCTAGCAAATAAAAAAAATAAACATACTAACATGCACATGAGACTGTATATATGTATGCACATATATGTATGTGTGTATATACCTGTATGTGTGTGTTTGTGTATTTAACTACTAGAATTTAGCAGTTTTTGCAAAGTGATGAAAAAATAGTATTAAGTTAAAGACAACTAACCACGACTAAGTAAATAAATAAAGAAACCAACAACTATGGAAAAGTACATATATGTCCCGGAGAAGAAATGTAATTACATGGCACAGCTGTGAACAGTGTTTTCATGGTCATAATAAAATGCACCACTGAATATAGGTTTTACTAATCTATTGTTCTAGCAATGTTTGGAAACTGGGAGAAGTTGGAACTGCTGGACAGTGGTGGGGGTGGAGGGTGTCTGAATGGTGAATTATTATGTATGTATATTAATTAAAAAGCCGAGGTAATTATCTCTGTTCTCCATCTTCTTTGTGGCTATTGTACAATGTGCTAATTTATAACTGATCACTTTATAAGGACTTATTTGAAGCTACTTTATAACCAGCATCGACGGCATCTACTTAGACGCTTTCAAAAGAAGAAAATGTTGAAAGCATAAAGAGAAATTTACATAATCATCATCAATCATTGAAAGAACTGTTGATTATCCTATGTAATTCCTTTGTAAAGTTTAATATTGATTCCATCTGCTGTTTCAGCACTTTGTCCCTGAGCCAAACCCTGAATAATTTGTTCTTTTTAACAGGCCATTATGGGAACTCAGGATCACGGTTGATCCTAACCACTTCTTCCAGGAAAAAGACTCCAAAAGGGAGAAGCAGAGTAATGACTTGTTTGTTTTTTATGCCTTCAGTGGCAGAAGTATACTCAAACTGCAAAACTCTAGCCAAATTCAGATTTGAAGTGGATTCTTCCTCTGATCCATGAGTATGTTAGTATTCTGAGAGGGTCATAACAATTATGGAAACAGACTCAAGCTTAACTATGAGTCAAGCTACATAATGATAGTAATTTGACAATAATTCAATTTGATTGAATTACCCTCTTCCTTAAAAATCTTTGAATTAACTTTGCAAGATAATATGGTAAAAAAGTTGGTAACCTTAGTTTCTGATGTTTTATGAAATTACTTTAAAATATCAACCTTGACATTAAAATATGCTTCTGAAGCTCTATTCATGGATTGAACAAAAGAGTAAAAATCAATGTATCTTGGGGAACCAGCAGTTAGCGTAATGGCTATGTCACTGGACTCCCACGTAGTCCACTGCGGTTTGTGTCCTGGACCCGGTGGCTTAAAACTCACGCCAGGCACGTGTGCATGCGTGCCCAAGATCCCGAGAGGAGAACGGAGGAGAAGGGATTGTGGCATGACCATCCCCCCTGGGGGGTGATTTCTTGCTTTCTGTCTCTCTGTCTCTCTCTGTCTGTCTGGCGAGCGCACGTGCCCTATAGTGAAAAAAACTCTCAAAAAAATTATTGTATCTTAGTTTGAATTTCATATAAATGAATTGGGTCATTTTATCAAAGGCAAAAAAAAAATCTACAGGAGAACTCAATACATTTTTCTCAGAGAAAAACTAAATTATCTATCATATTTCTATTGGGTCGTCAGAAAAGTCAGGATGCATTTTGCAACAGATGTGGCGGTTCATTTCTGGAAGTACTAGGGTCATTCTCATCTATATTATTACTATGTCATTTGACAGCTGGCAGTTCTAGCTTTATTCTAAAATAAAAGTTAAGCAATTTGGTTGAATTTTGGAGATTTTACAAGTTGAAGATGGAAGACCAAGCTGTGCATTTTCTCCAGAGTCTACTGTTTTACTTCCATTAAGGGAAGAACACGCATCAAGCTTGTGAAAAGTTGTGTTGAGTTTCTGATGACAATGTTCTACAAGAACATCAGTGCCAATGATAGTTCATGAAATTCGGTGCTGGTGGTTTCGATCTCAATGACACTCTTTGGTCAAAGAGGCCCACCGAGGTTGATGACAACAAAATAAAGAAACTGATCAAGTCAAACCCTCATTACATGACACGAGAGATTGCAGAAACATTGACCATCCACCATTCAAGTGCTCATGACCACCTGAAAAAGCTGGAATATGTAAGCAAGCTTGATATTTGGGCTGCTCATGAACTCAGAGAAGTTCATATGATGGTATGTATAAATATTTGTGATGTGCCCATTAAATGTGAGGAAAACGATCCGTTTTAGAAGCGACTGATAACTGGTGATGAGAAGTGGATTGTTTACAACAATGTGGTGTGCAAATGGTCTTGACCCCGACTTGATGGTTAGCCTCAAACGACATAAAAAGCAGATATTCATCAGAGGAAGATTATACTCTCAGGGTGGTGGGATTTTAAAGGTGCTGAGTTTTTTGAACTCCTACCAAAGAACTGAACAATCAAGTCTAATGTGTAGTGTAGGCAATTGGACACTTTGAGCGAATCCTCATCCAGAAAAGTCCAGAGTTTGTTGATTGTAAGAGTTCTGTTCCATCACAACAACACAAGACCACACAGAAGTTTGACCATCTGTCAGAAATTACTGGAGCTTGCATGGGATGTGGTGCTTCACCCAACATACTTGTCTGATCTTGCAGTGTCAGACTTCTACTTGTTTCACTCTCTTCAAAACTCCTTGCATTGTATAACGTTCAATTCAGCAACTTGTTCAATTTTCCACCAAAAAGACAGGTCTTGCTATGAAAGAGGAATTACGAAGCTCACTGAAAGATGACAAAAGGTTATGAAGCAAAATGGGCACCATATCGCTGATTGCTTATTGTTCTTTACATAAACAAATATTTGAAAAACATAGACAAAATATGTCATGATATTTTCAATGACCCAGTATCTTCCCAATTCCTGTTTTGGAAATGGATTATCATACTGAAATTCGGTTCCCAGTATGGTGTATTGGGAGGCAGAGGCTTTCAGAGCAGTGAGTGCCTTCTTGTTCTCATAGGAGTGAATCAATGCTCGCACGGTTCTGAAGTGAGGTTCTGAAGTGAGCTGCACCCTGAGTTCTGCCCTTTCTCACATGCCCAGTGCGTGCTCTGCTTCGTTCCATGTTCTGAGGCAACACGAGACCCTCTCTGGAAGCTGACTGGAGGCAGCTGCCCAACCTCAGACTTCCAGCCTCCAGGATTATGAGCCAAAATAAACTGTACACATATACATACATACATACAAATAAACTGTACACATATATGTGTATACATACAAAGCATGTATACATACTATATGCATATAAATACACATATATATATATAATTATATCTCATCATTGCCCAATCTCAGGCACTCTATTATAGCATCAAAAAGGGGGGGGGAACCACAGTTAGCGTAATGGCTATGTCGCTGGATTCTCACATAGTCAACCACGGTTCGTGTCCCGGACCTGGTGGCTTAAAACTCACGCCGGGTGCATGTGCGTGTGTGCCCAAGATCCCAAGAGGAGAATGCATGAGAAGGGATTGTGGTGTGACCATCCCCCCTGGGGGGTGATTTCTTGCTTTCTGTCTCCATGTCTCTTCTCTCTCTGTCTGGCGAGTGCACGTGCCCTATAGTGAAAATCTCTCCAAAAAAAAAAAAAGTGGACTAAGACACTAGCTTAGAAGGACTAAGCATTTTGGTTTTATTTTCCTCAAAGAGGTAAAAATGTTTATCCTTCACAGAATAGAACCTTTTGACAAATTTAATGCAGATACTTGTCAGTGTGAATCTATGCTCTGGCTTGAATCACTATCTTTTGCAGTGCTTTTAATCTAGTGCTAACCTAATAGATTTGTCATGATATTTGTTTTATTTTTAATATAACATTTGTATTCAGTAGCTCTTAATTAATTGGAATTTTTTTTAAGAGCGTAGGAAAAAAAAATTGCGGAAAAAAATAGAGAGGTAAGACATTTGTAGGACACAGATATGTCCCGGCCCGTGGGACAATTGAACAGGTTTCCTGAGGGAAGGAGTGAGAGATGGGACGAATGGGGCACTGTCACAGCACGGAGATGACACAGTGTCTCTTCAGGGTCGTCTCTTTATTGTAGGCAGCATGGAGACGACACAGTGTTCAGGGTCATCCGGAGATGACCCAGGGTCGTCCGGAGATGACCCAGGGTCGTCCGGAGATGACGCAGCGTCACAGCTCAGGGTCGTCCAGAGACGACGCAGTGTCACAGCTTTTCAGGGTCTTCAGGGTCGTCTGGTGATTATGGGCCAAAGATCGTGGTTATATACACGTTGGTGGGCCATGATTGGTTGAATGAAGGATAGTAAAAGGTGGGTTATGATTGGTTGTTTTGTAGACCAATCATGAGGTGCCTGGATATGCAAATCTGAGGGATTCTAAGCTCACCGATTTGCTATAGGAAGTGGCCAATCAGAGTGTGGTGTTGAAGGTGAGGTTTTTGAAGGGGAGTCAATTGTGGCCTTTGTCATTGTTTGCTCTCTGAGCCTAAGATGGCAATAGTAAGAGACTCATGAAAAGTAGCCTCAGCAGACTTGCTGGTGCGCAGCCTCCCACACAGATATAGTTTATTATTTGTTGATGAGGACATGTGTAGTATTCTCAACTGGGCTGAACTGAGGTGTATATCATGCTGGGTAAAGTCTCTTTACAATCTAAATGATCTATAATGGTTAAATGTATACATAATTAAAATTAATAAATAAAAAATACAAAATAAAAAACAATAATTTAATTTTGTATTTTAACTCCTTAAAAATTAATGAATTTTTCTAAAAAATTAACTAATGTGATTTGTTTGTAAGACTATGGGCGATGGGTGATTTCCTCATCAATGTGAGACCCATTTATTTGCAGTAATTTATAAAAAAACCTACATACATTAATGTTTTAAGATGATAGTTTCAATATTTTATAAGTAATAAATATAAAATATTTTATATTTTGCTTTAGAATACACTAATATTCTCAATGAGAATCTTAAATGGAACTGATGTTTTTTATTTATTTATTTTTATTTATTTATTTTTTTGAGAGGTTTTTGCTATAGTGCACATGCAGAAAGACAGAGCGAGACAGAGAAACAGAAAGCAAGAAATCACCCCCCCATGGGAGATGGCTACACCACAATCCCTTCTCCTCCATTCTCCTCTCGGGATCTTGGGCATGCACGCACACGTGTCCGGCATGAGTTTAAGCCACCAGGTCTGGGACACGAACGGCGGTCGACTACATGGGAGTCCAGCGACATAGCCATTATGCTAACTGCTGGTCCCTGGGACTGATGTTTTTGAAATTCAATTGAATTCTGAGCCAAAGGATTCTTAACTAAGACTGATATGTTGTATCAACAAAAAATGGTGGATATGAGTTATAGCTACTGAAATCAGACTTTTTAAAGAACTGGTCCTCTTAAAATATGCATGCATTAAAATCCTAGGCAGAGGGGTGAGCTGTTAGCATGGTGGTTAAGGTGCTGGTCTTCCGCATGGTTAACCATGGTTCCAGTCCCAGACCTGGAGGCTTGAAAATCATGTAGGACATATGTACATGCCAAAATCCCAAGAGGACGATGCCAGAGAAGGGACTGTGGCATGTCCATCCCCTCTGAGGGGTGATTTCTCACTTTCCCTCTCTCTATTTCTCTCTCTCTGGCGACCACGTGTACGCTATGGCAAAAACCTTAAAATCAAATCTTGGGCAGAAAATGAATGCCCCATGTGTGTGAGAGCTTGGAAACGTATAAAAACACCCCAAAACATCCTGACTTTCTGAAAATAAACTGGAAACCTGAGTAATGCCCTTAAAAAAGTTAAAGGAAATGAGAAAAAGAAGAATAATGAAACAAAGGAAAAAGAAAACATAAAAATAAAGGCACACACATGCATTATTTTACAAATTAATTAAAGGAAGATCACTGTTTTGGAGAATAATTGATTTGAAGTATCAGAACAGTGTTTGGTACATACCGTGGTTAATAGATATTTGCTGAATGAGTGAAAGATAATACCAAAATGATGATTTACATCAACTCAACAGAAAATCAGCTTAAAAAATCTTTTGCTAAATATTATAGATCTTTAGGGTGTTAGTCTATAAAACAAGATCCTGCAACTTATCATTTCATCTCCAGAGTCAACATGAATCTGTTTGTTATAAAATCCCGCTTTTTTCCCTATTTATTTATTTAATATACATTCAATCACATTGTTTAGCTTACAAAGTGAACATTTCAATATATAAACACTTCTCCCCAGTCCAGTTGATCAAAATATCAACAGATAACACCACACCTCCCATTCCGTCAATGCTCTGTCTCCGTATCCCTCATCCGAATGTCCTCCCCCAGGCCCCACTTTTGGAATGAACACTGTGGCCCATTACCTGCATGTTTTACTTTGATTCATTAAGTTCCGGTGTGAGCAGGCTCTCTGGTTATAAATTTCTGAAATGATGAATTGCCTTGAAATGATAATATTAAGCCAGTTTCTCCCCAAATAAGTCTTACAGGAAAATTTGTTTCACTTACAAGATGCATTTACACTTACATAAAATGTAAATAAACCTGTCCTCTAAGAACCTGTGAACAGATTTCAGACCTAAGGACTATCTTGATAAACTGAGATGTCCGCATTTTCAGTTGAGTTGGTATAATATTGCTCACTATGAGTACATTTTAAAAAACTGTTTATTGAATGCTTGTTTTCCAGAAGACATGATGATTGTTTCAGAAGATTAAAAAACAGTGGAGGTAAAGTCTATGCATTTAAAGAACTCACTTATGAGAAAAGCGTAGAAACAAGTGAACAAGTGAACGAAATAGAGAACAAGAAGTCCTTGGTTAGAGAGACAGCCATGTCTTGGAAATACAGAGAAGGATATAATTCATTCCGCTTGAAAGAAACCAAGAAAACTTCCCAGAACAGATTTTATCTGAGATAAATGTTGAAAAATAAGTAGACGATTGGCAGGTGGGCAAGGCAGATACGGGAATTCAGACCGAAAGAGCAAGGAGCAGTGGTTTAGAACTGTGACCATGAAGATGAAGATGAGTGAGTTCATGTTGTGAGAATATGGTGCTTTGATGACAGGAATAAGTTATATACCCAGGAAGACAAAAGCCAATAAAAACAAAGGCAAAGAAGGGCTTTATGTATCATTTAAGGAATTTTCACTACATACTCTAAATTTAAAAAGAAAAAAATATTCTTAAGAAAAAAGTTCCATAATTAGATCTCTAGATGGAAACACAGACTTTGGAGACTGAGTTGAAGAAGAACTGAGTGGAAGTGGGAAATCCAGTAAGAAACTGGGCTTCACCACGCAAGGGGGACCGCTTAGGATCAAAAGAGTATCAAGAGAGGGAACCAGCAGTTAGCGTAATGGCTATGTCGCTGGACTCCCACATAGTCGACTGTGGTTCACGTCCCGGACCCGGTGGCTTGAAACTCACGCCAGGCGCATGTGCGTGCGTGTCTAAGATCCCGAGAGAAGAATGGAGGAGAAGGGATTGCGGTGTGACCATCCCCCCTGGGGGGTGATTTCTCACTTTCTGTCTCTATGTCTCTCTCTGTCTGTCTGGCGAGCGAACGCACCCTATAGTGAAAAACCTCTCCAAAAAAAAAAAAAAAAAGAGTATCAAGAGACTCTAGAGAGAGACTGTATTTCAAATACATCTTAATTAAAAGGCAGATGATTTGATCACGGACTTGTGGAGACCAAAGCGAAGAAAAAGTAAAGATTGGTTTCATATCTCTAAAAAGGTAGTGTACCACTTAATTTTTGCTGAGTCACAAAACACTACAAAACAAAATAATTCATGCCAACGATGTGTCATTGCTTATGAACATGCTGATCGACTAGGCATTTCTGCCGAACTGGCTATTCACACAGTGGATGCTGGCAGGGCATATTCCTGTGTGTGCAATAAGCTACTGGGTTACCTGGGAACCAGCTGATCTGGGTTGACCTGAACCTGGAGGTCTAGCCCCTGCTCCATGGAGTCTCTCATCCCTCAGTAGCTTAGGCCAGGCTGTCCCACGTGGAGGCTGGGCAGGGTTGTGGGACAACTAATGCAACCATGCAGGAACTATAAGGTTTGGTCCCAAACTAGTGTGTCAGCTTTTCCTTTACATTCAATTAGTGAAAGTGAGTCACAAGGTCAGCCTGTTCTCGAAGAGTAGGAAAATATGGGACCAGCAGTTAGCGTAATGGCTGTCGTTGGACTCCCACGTAGTCGACCGCAGTTTGCGTCCCGGACGCGTGTGCATACGTGCCCAAGATCCCAAGAGGAGAATGGAGAAGAGATTGCATATATATATTAGAAATTTTTGCTATAGGGCATGTGTGTTTGCCAGAAAGACAGAGAGAGACAGACAGAAAACAAGAAATCATCCCCAGGGAGGATGACCATGCTGCAATCCCTTCTCCTCCATTCTCCTCTTGGGATCTTGGGCATGCACGCACACGTGCCAGGCATGAGTTTAAGCCACCGGGTCTGGGGCTCAAACTGCAGTCGACTACATGGGAGTTCAGCGACATAGCCATTATGCTAACTGCTGGTCCCAATATACTATATTTCTTGATGGGAGAAGCTACACAGTCTCATTCCCAAGAGTTCTGATCCAGGGAGGAGAAAAATTGCTGCCACTTTTGCAAGCAATGTATTTCTAATAATAATGTATTAATAGGAAGAGAGAGTGGGAGAATTTGAAGGAGAAAATAAAATCTTTGAATATATTGAGTCTTAGGCTTTACCTGAACATCTAGGGGTATTCAGTGAGCAATTGAAACCAGGAAGAAAAAAATGATGTTTAGGTTATGTAACTACTTTGAAAAACTTTGTACTGGGGCCTGCAGGTTGGTATGGTGGTTGATGTCGTGACTTCTACATGTCTGACTGCAGTTTGAGTCCCAGACCTGGTGGCTTGCTTTCTCACTTTTCCTCTCTTTCC
>NW_006160094.1:6114358-6127647 GCF_000334495.1 Tupaia belangeri chinensis | reverse complement strand
AGAAGATACTCCAAGAGGGTTAAATGATCGATTTTCGTCTATTCACTTGATCCGTTATTTCTTGATTTTCTCTCCTGTCTTTCCCTCTTTCTTCCTCCATCCTTCCCTTTCTTCTCCTTTCCCTCTTCTTTTCTTCCCATGTTTCTTCCTCCCGCCCTCTCTTTCTTCTTTCTTTTACTACAATATTTATTAAATAGCTAATAAGTAGATGCTGGATTCTGAAGGCATGAGCAAGAGTCAGCTTTGACCTTATTTCCAGTTGGCTAATCAGATTAGACTACATTGTGATTAGGAGGAACACTGCCTCCCAGGCTCAGGTAGGAAGACATTTACCTGTTTTGAGCTTGAGGTTGGTGCTACTCTAGTCAACCAGCCTTATTTACCCTTTGGCAAATAAACCAATACCATGGAGAAGCAGATTGAATATAATTAGTTGTGAACTGCCTTTCATAACTTAATTAAACATTCTGCTCCTGAAGCAGGAAGTAGAGGCTTTTGTGTGGCTGCTCATTAGAGTGTGGGAAGCCTGCCTTTTAGTGGGAGCCAGAAGCCGAGGAGGAGAGTAAAATCGCAGTAGTGGTAAGAGAGATATGTTTAGTCTCTCGACTGGAGTGGATTTTTACAATTATGATATTTCACCTGGTGTCAGTATAGCCTTTTTAGTATTTATTATTTTTAATTATTATTTAAGTTGCTATAGGGTACATGCTCTCACCAAAGACAGCGAGAGAGAGAAAGAGAAAGTGAGAAAGCAAGCCACCAGATCCAGCTCAAACCATGGTCCGCCATGTAGAAGTCCAATGCCTTAACTACTGTGCCACCCACTGACGGCGCCCCGCCTCCTCAGTCTTCCTTTTTTAAAACAAAGTTCATCTTGTCCAATAAAAACAAAATGAAAACAAGCCAATTAAACATGGAACTTAAAGAAAATATATGTGTGATGCTTGCTTAAGAAATTAAACTTACAACTCGCCCCTGGTTGGAAAATTAATTCACTTACTAAATTAATAGGTCTTTCTAGGATCTCAGTATTGAGTGTATGGCTCTTAACCACCAAGCCAACTGCCGGCCCCTAAACATTTCATTTTTAAAAAGTGTCTTTTCTCTCTCATTTTTAAAAAAGTTATTTGTTTATTGGTTCCATAAGCAAGAGAGACAGAGAGGCAGAGAGAGCAAGACAGACAGGCAACACCCCTAAGAATGTCTGGATGCTGCGATCCATCCCCAGCCTCCGCCAGCTCAGAGCCAAACAAACATCGGTCTGATGTACTCAGAGAGGTCTCCAAACTTGAAGGAGGAACCTTCCCAGGTAGGATTGCCTCCCAGACACTGTGTTTTAACACTGCACCACCATCTGGGCTTTGTTTTAGATGTTCCAATTAGGCCTAGGCAGAAGGTACTGCCTGCTCCTAGGTGCTGAGCCACATGGAGGATTGAGGTTCAGTTTCCAGGCTATCCTGAAACATGGCAGCCAGGTTGGTGTGCTAGTGACCCTGGCTTGCTAGAACATTTGGGGTGGAGGGATTATGGAGTAACAAGACCCTATTTCTCTGTGTCTGTCATGAAAGTTATGAAAATAAATTCACTTAACAAAAAATCAATTAATTGTTTAAATTTAAATGTCTATACTTAAATGTTTAGGTGGTAAAACTCAAAAAGGATATATAAAATCTTTGTAATTAAATATTTTTAAACTGAGACCAGCAGATGGCATAATGGTTATGTCACTGGACTCCCACATAGTTGACCGTGATTCAAGTCCTTGACTCACTTGGCTTAGACTCATACCAGGCACGTATGCGTGTATGCTCGAGTTCCCGAGAAGAGAATGGAGGAAAAGGGATTGCAACATGGCCATACCCCCGGGGGGGGTAGGGGAGGGGACTCTTGCTTTCTGTCTGTCTCTCTGGTGAGCGTATGCGCCCATAGCAAAAATCTCTTTTAAAACATTTAAAAATTTAAATGAAATTAATGAAGGATTACAAAACCTTCAAAGTAATAAGGCCACTTCATTTTTTAGTTCTTATTAAATATAAAAGAAAAAGAAAAAATCAAACAAGACAGGAGATGAACACTGTTGGTTCAACATGAATTGCAAATTCTATACAGTATTTATATTTTCTACACTCCTTGCCTATCACACCTAATTGAGAAATCACTTTATGGATCATAAAAGACAAATAAGTGTATATTTGCCCTAGTATATTTTGGTCTGCAAGGTCCTTTTAACCAAACTTTTTGATCATGTTATTATATATCTAGAATTCAGGCAGTGGTTATGTCACTGGACTCCCACATGGCCAAGTGCAATAGTTCAGGTCCCAGATCCGGTGCCTTGAAAATTACACTGGGTGCATGTGTGTGCATACCCAAGATCCCAGGAGGAGAATGGGGCAGAGGGGATTGCGGCATGGCCATCCCCCCGGGGGAGCTATTTCTCACTTTTCCTTTCATTTTCTCTGTCTCTCTTTCTCTCTGTCTTGTTCATGTGCCCTAAAGCAAAAACCTCTAAATATCTGTCTATCTATGTAATTAATTGTGCGCAGACTATGTTGATTTTTATAACTTTTTTTCAATCTGTTCTTTCTTGTTGTCGTTCTTTTAATACAGGAATTTAACTTTTAGCATCTCTTGGTCTGTTGACAGCTATTTCATCTGTAGCCAGAATAGCATAATTTCAGCCCTGTCTGAAAAAAGCACAGACCCTCAGTAACGCCTCGCTGATGCTAATGGGCAGAAAGCGTAATGAAAGTGGTGCTCTGCAGTCAATAATTCAGCTGCTTTGCCATTCATGGGAATAAATGTGATTAGTTTAGTACCTGCTGAGTTTCTATTACTCTCAGAAGGTAAGATATATTACAGCTGATAGAAGATTAATGAATAAGTAATTTGCAGATATGTAACCCCAAATTTTCAAACTAGGATTTGCAGGAACGAGTGAGAAGGAAGAACGCAAAGTGGAGAAGGAGAAAGAGAAGAAAGAACAGGAGGGCTGAGGAGGAGGACTGTGATAGCTATCTCAAGAGGTGTTCATTGTGTGTCCAGCCCCTGGCACGAGCCGGCTGAGTCCTGGGGACCTTGATCACGGGGAAAGGCTGTAGAAGGGAATCTACCTGGGACGTCTAAGAAAGCTACAAGAACCGACAAAAACACGTGTGGTTAGCTGTGAGAGAGAAAAGCAAGCGTCCAAATTTTTACTTCTTGATTTATCCATTTGACACTAAGGTCGTTTTGACATCCCAACCTAAAAGAGTGTCATTGCTGTAACATTTCAGATTATTGAATTCTTCTATAGGAGACAGGAGAAACAAATCAGGAAGACAGCTAAAGTTAATTATATAAGAAGACTTCAGAAGGTCCATGAAAAAGTTGAAATTACAGTACAAGTTAATTTTGGTACTAAAGCTGCACGCTCTCTTTCTCCTTACATCTATCTCGTGGTAAGATTTCACAACCCAGGTCTTTTGGTCTGGAAACTTCTCTGTCCCACGGTCTCAGGAATGACTTGCTTAACACATACTTGGGGGACCAGCAGATGGCGTACTGTTACGTTGCTGGTATGTGCGTAGTCAGCCATGGTTCAAGTCCTAGACCTCGCGGCTTTAAAACTCATGCTAGGTACGTGTGCATGT
Source organism: Tupaia belangeri chinensis (assembly GCF_000334495.1). Classification (NCBI taxonomy): domain Eukaryota; kingdom Metazoa; phylum Chordata; class Mammalia; order Scandentia; family Tupaiidae; genus Tupaia; species Tupaia belangeri. The sequence goes on along the minus strand of NW_006160094.1, from coordinate 6,124,015 downwards.
GTGCTCAAAATCCTGAGAGGAGAATGGAGGAGAAAGGATTACAAAGTGGCCATCCCCCCACTACCCCCCACAGGAGGGTGATTTCTCACTTTCTGTCTCTGTCTCTCTGGTGAGGACATGTGCCCTATAGCAAAAATCTCTTTAAAAAAATGCAAAAACAAAACAAAACAAAAATAAGAAAACAAGACACACGTGCACACATACACACATGCAGACACACACACACACTTGGAAGCCCAAGACAAATACACACACACACACACACACACACACACACACACACTTGGAAGCCCCTAGGACCTAAGAATGTATCCCAACACATGAGATGTAATCGTGTCTACCCGATGATTTTTCTGGACCAAGGGAAACATATGAGTGGTTTTTCATGTTCATATTAGATTTTTTTAAGCAACAAGAAGTTCAGCCACTCTCTGGTGAGCTGTGGTTGGCCAATGATACCACTTGCTTCTGTTTTATTTTGTTTGTGCCAGGTAACCCCCGGAGGTCCACATTTCCCAATGTGTGCCACAGCAAACGTCTCATCAAAACTTCATGACCCCAAGGCACTTTCCGCTGCCCTTACAGCGAATGCTTTCCCAGATGCTCCATGGTCTTGATGGGGCGGCAGTCCCATGGCTAGCAGAGTGACCGCAGAGTGACCACCGATCTCCCGGTGCTGTCACTGAATGCTCCCACTGCAGAGGGAGACAGCAGCTGATACAGAGTGCCCCTCCAGCCCTTCCCATGCTCCCCCCTCCATGGGCTCACACATGTGCATGAAAATTGTCCTCATTGTGTGTGAGGTTTGCTTAGGAAGTTTAACATGCAGAAACAAGACTTTCTGGAGCACTGAGTGGCATTTGAGTAAAGATGGGAGAGGCAAGTTTCCTGCTAAACCAGACAGTTAGCTGCAGGCAGGAAGGCTTGCTTTTCACATGCTAACGGAATGGAGCGATGCTGCTCTCGACCACTGACAATCACACTTGCAAACAGACGTTGCAGGCTCTTGATTGGCGTGCTTGATTAGGTGATGAGGCAGACATAAATGGAACTGTCAAATGAACATATTTTGTTTTTAAGTAAAGCCTTCGTGGGGAATTTGGGGTTTGGAAGAAATAAACTAAGATTCAGTCTTGGACACTTGACATCCTGTAGTCTCCCACAAATAAATCTTGAGAATTTGACTAAAACTTTTAAGCAGAGGCTCAAGACACCTAAATATCCTTCTTTCCCAGCGAATTCTCGTCTTAGCCTATGAGCTAGGACACCCACAGGCTCAAACAGTAAGCGAATGTGTTTGCTGTGTATGCTAGCTCGTGATCCCAGGTAGAGCAGACTCCTTAACAACAGATGACAATATCGTCACAAGGTCTGTATTTCCCCATTAATTAGGCTTGGTATATGTACAGAAGACTTCAGAAAGTTTGTAGAAAAATAGAATTAAAGAATGAGTTTATTTTGGTGCAAAATTTTTTGAAACTCATGCTCGTAATCCGTATTTTTCATGAACTTTGTGACAATCCCTCAAATGTAGTAATTAGGTGGCATCAAAAGTCTTTATCAGGAATCTGGCTAGCTCAATATGAGTAACATTTTTTCATTTTGTTCCATGTTTTGACACCGTATGGCATAATCTCAACATTAGTAATTAGCAAATTGCTTTAAATGTGAAACAAATAATCAAACACAGTTTTAACCAGCATATAGACTCTTCTTACCCAAAACAGTTTCTACTTCCTGCTACTTAAAAAAAAGGAAATTGAAAATATATGTTCGAGAAACCTGCTGTGTACCTACTATGTACCAAGCCCTGTGGAGGTGTCCACACACATTGTTTCACTTTGTCTCTACGGCTCCTTTCTTCCCTTCCGCCCCAGTGTGCTCTTGCCAATGTGCTCTGTATCAGGACCTCGTAAACTGAGTAGTTCTAGCACGGGCATGTTTACTCGCCATTCTCAGCTCTGGAAAAACTTAGCTGGCACTTCACAAGGGCCTTGATGAAGTGACAGTGACTTGGTAATGATGACATCATTCATAGGCACATCAAACAGGTTTTATTTATTAATATTTTTTTTAAAGAAAACTACACAAAGTCTATGTTCCTAGCATAGATTGTTAATGTCAGTAGGGTTGATGAAACAGGAATTACATCATTTACAATTTAATGTCCTAGCTACAAAGTTAAAAATGAATTTACAAAAAAAAAGAGAAAACAAATGTTATTCCCATAGAAATGAAATAACCTACTAATTATAAAATAAATCAAAATATAGAATTTATTGCAAATATAGCTTTCTTTCACTGATGGGTGATGAAAAATCACTTTACTTTTAAAAGTGAAGACTAATTGGATTATTCAATTAGATAATCAGTAACATTTTATTGACTGCTTACAATGTTTCATTTATTATTCAATTAGCTACAATTTTTGAAGCCACTGTAAGCGTTCCAAATGTTATAAGAATAATTAATATGATTTCTAAAGATAGAAGATATTCTCAGCCCGTTTACCCGAAGTCTCATATATATCTAATAGTTCTTAAAAACGAAACGCTAAAGACACCATTTGCAGATTCACTTTTCCTTCCTCACATGCGCGCTTGCTAGAATAGAGAAGTCCAATAACACACGGTGACAATATACTATTTAGTTCCACCCAGAGTCTTTATCCACTGATTTGTGCATCGTAATTATTGTCAATTAACATAATTATTGCTTACAACTCAGTCTTAAACTACATTAGTAAAAGGAAATCTTGTGGCAGTCCTGTAGCCTAAGATTCCATGTGGTCCACTGTAGCTTGAATACTAGCCCTCGTGTCTTGAAAACATGCTGGGAGGGCCAGTGGATGGCACAATGCTTCTGTCCCTGGCACAGTGGCAGCCAAGATCATGGGCACATGTGTGTGCCTGGTGTGCACATGTGTGTGTCTGGTGTGCACAGGGACACCATGGGATGTAAACCAAGGACCCTTCCATACAGTCTCAGCATCAGAAGTCATTGCCTTTCTGCTGTGCCACCAGGGCTGATCCTCCATGATGTGGGTTTTCAACTAATTTGAATAAAAACCAAAGAGCATGATTGCTGTATAATGTAATAGGAATATATTCAGTTTCGAAAGGAACTGACAAATCATCTTCCAAAGTGGCCACATCTTCTGCATTCCCACTGGCAATAAATGAGGGGATCTGTTGACTTATGTCCTTGTTAGCATTTAGTATTGTTAGTATTTTGGATTTAAACATACTTATAGTGGGTTTAGGGCACCTCACTATTATTCTAATTTAAATTCTCTAATGACAAGTCTCCAGGGAGTCTTGAGCCTGGTCTGGACAGGTTTTAGGGTGATCTGTGCTTGGAGCCTGAAAACAGCTTTGAAACTTTTGGTCTCCATCACCCACAGTTCCAGCAGCCTGGCCTCACTCACCTGCCAGGAGTCTTGAGCCCAGTCTGGGCAGACTTCAGGATCAGTCCATGCTTGGGGCCTGGTAGCAACTTTGGAACTTTTGGTATACCGACCTGCTTCACCAAATTATATCTTCTCAGCTTGCTACCACCTCATCAAGAAATGAATATGTGGCAGAGGAGCCAAACACCTGGAGTTACCCATAACTGCTCTGACCTGAGAGACAGAGCCCTCCAACAGAAAATACCTGGGAACTAAGGCTGAAATTTCTGTTACTAGCACTACAGAATCTGCTCCAATACATAGAAAAAAGTGGATACTGTATCAGATGACTAGAAACCAGCACAGATCCCTAAGAAACATGAAGAAAAAAGGTGGCAGCTCTTCCCCAGATGAGCGTAGTAGCCCTCACCAACAGTAGACAGCACAGAGAAATGCACAGGAATGTCAGGAAAGAATTCCAAATATTTATAGTGACAAAACTCAACAAGATTCAAGAGAAAACAGACAATCACTTCCAGGAAATAATAAAATTATTTCAGGACATGAAAGAACAATTTCATAAAGAAATAGACATCCTAAGAAGAATCAAGCAGAAATTCTGGAAATGAAGAGTACAGTAAAAGAAGTTAAAATCCCCCAACAAAGCATTAACAGCATATTGGACCATGTAGAAGAAAGAATTTCTGACCTTCAAGACAAAGTCTCCAGCATAGACCAAATCACCAAAAAGAAAGAAAAAACAACCAAAAAACGTAGGGCAACACACAGGAAATTCTAGACACCATGTAACACCCAAATATCCATCTAATGGGTATTTGAGAAGGTGAAGAATGTGCTAAAGGTACAGAAAGCCTCTTTCACTAAACTCTATCTGAAATTTTCCAAATATACAGAAACATTGAGAAATTCAGACCCAAGAAATAAAAAGGACCCCAAATAGAATTAGCACAAAAAAATCCCCCTCCCCAGCACATCATAGCCAGATTGGTAAAAATTAAAGACAAAGATGATATTTTAAAAATGGCAAGAGAGAAATGTCAAGTTACTGATAAAAGTTATCTCATTAGGCTAACGTCAGACCTCTCAACAGAAACAATGCAGGCAAGGAAGGAGTGGAAAGATGTATTCAAAACATTAAAAGAAAAATAAGTTTAACCAAGAATACTATAGTCAGAAATATTATCCTTCAAATGGGAGGAACAAATACAAGTATTCTCAGATAAACAAAAATGGAAAGAATTCACCAATACTGGACCAGCTCTACAGGAAGTACTGAGAGGAATATTGTATCAGGATAACTAAAGACAGACAAACAGAAATAGGAGAATGAAAAACAACTGAGAAAATGGCTAACAAAATGACAGGGGTAAATCCACAAATATCAATAACAACATTGAAAGTTAATGGATTAAATTCTCCCATTAAAAGACAAACTGGGACCAGAAGATGGTGGAATGGTTATGTCGCTGGACTCCCATATGTCAACACTCCACTGACTCCTCTGGACAGATTATCTGGACACAAAGTAAACAAAGAGATAAAAGATCTAAATGATATCATACAGGAAATGGACTGGACAGACATCTATAGAGTATTTTGCCCAACCGCTACAAAATGTACATTTTTCTCACTTCCACATGGAATGTTTTCAAAGATTGACGACATGACAGGGCACAAAACAAGCCTTTACAAATTCAAAGGTATAGAAACTATACTAAACTATATCTTTTCTGACCACAGTGGAATCAAACTTGAAATCAACTAGAAAAAGAGCTCTTGAAAATTTACAAACACATGGAAACTAAACAACCTACTCCTAAATGACTTCCTGACTACAGAAGAAATTAAGACTGAAATCGAAAGGTTCATGGAAACCAGTGATCATAAACAAAGAAGTACTTACATCCTATGTAGCAAAGCAAAAACACTTATAAGAGGGAAGTTCATGGCAATTAGTGCCTACAAGAGAAAAGCAGAAAGATGACAGATAAACATCCTGATGACACAACTCAGGGAACTGAAAAAACAACAACAAAACCCAAACAATTCTAGGACAGAAGAAGTAATAAAGACTTGAGCAGAAATAAATGAAATAGAGAATAAAAGAACTGTATCAAAAATAAATGAAATTGAAAGTTGGTTCTTTGAGAAGATAAAACTGACTCACAGTTAGTGAGATTTATCAAGGAGAACAGAGAAAGAAACCAGATAAATCAAATCAGCAAGGAAGCAGGTATTATTGCAACAGATATCACAGAAATACAAAATATCATCAGAGAATACTATTAGCGACTACATGCCAACAAACAAGAAAACCTAGATGAGATGGAACAATTTCTGTACAGATTATAATTTACTAGATTGAACCAGGAAGAAATAGAAAGTCTGAAGAGATCCCTAACAAGCAATGAGGTTGAATAAATAATCTCCCAACAAAGAAGAGCCCAGGCCCTGATGATTTTACTTCTGAATAATATGTAACTTTTAAAGAGGAACTAGCCTCAATTCTCTTGGAACGATTTCTAAAAATTCAAAAGGACAGAACTCCCCCAAATTCATCCAATGAAGCTTTAATCATCTTAATTCCAAAGACAGACAAGGACATGACCAAAAAAAGAAAACTTCAGGCGCATATCCCTGATGAATACAGTTGCAAAAATTCTCAAGACAGTAGCTGACAGTATCCAACAACATATTAAAAAAGACTATCCACCATGACCAAGTAGGATTTATACCAGGGATGAAGGATAGTTCAACATACACAAAACAATAAATGTAATACATTACATTAACAAAAGGAAAGATAAAAATCATATGATCATATTGATTAATATGCAAATCGCATTAGATAAAATACAACACCCCTTCATGATTAAGACCCTCAGCAAAATCAGCACAGAAGGGACATTCCTCAACATAATGAAAGTAATCTATGAAAAACCCGTAGCTGGTATCTTATTGAATGGGAAAAGCCGAAAGCCTTTCCACTAAAAACTGGAACAAGACAAGATTGCCCACTTTGTCCACTCCTTTTTAACATAGTACTAGAAGTTCTAGCCAATGCAATTAGACAAGAGAGTCAAATAGAAGGTATCTGAATAAGAAAAAAAGAAGTGAAATTATGTCTGTTTGCAGATGATATGATATTACACATAGAAAATCCAGAATAATCCACAAAAATATCCTGGAAGTGATAAATAAATACAGTTAAGTGGCAGAATACAAAATCAATGTACAAAATCTAAAGCATTTTTATACACAGACAATGGACAAACTGAGAAATAATTGAAGAAATAAATCCCATTTACAATAACTGCAAAACCAATAACATATCTAGGAATAAATCTTACTAAAGACATCAACAATCTCTACAAGGAAAACTATGAAACACTAAAAATGGAAATTAAAAATGATACAACAAAGCGGAAAAACATCTCATGTTCCTGGATTGGAAGAATTAATGTAATTAAGATGTCAATCCTACCAAGATTAATCTACAAATTTAATGCAATCCCAGTCAAACTACCAGAGATATTTCTCACAGAAATAGAAAAAACAATCATGAAATTTGTCTGGAAGAATAAAAGGCCACATGTTGCCAAAGCCATACTGTGCAAAGGGAATAAAGTAGGAGGCATCTCGCTTCCCAACTTCAAAACTTATTACAAAGCTGTAATAATTAAAACACCATGGTATTGGCACAAAAACACACATGTAGATCAATGAAACAGAACTGAGAACCTGAAATAAACCCCTAAACATACAGTCAACCGATCCTTGACAAAGGACACAAGAGAAAAAGAAAACCTTTTCTGTAAATGGTGCTGGGGAACTGGATATTGACCTGCAGACAAATGGAACTGGACTATTAACTCTCACCACTAACAAAAATTAAATTAAAATGGATTGAGGACCTAAACATAAAACCTCAAACTATAAAAATACTGGTGGAAAACACAGGAAAAACTCTTGGAGACCTTGATGTAGACAAGGACTTCTTAAAGGAGATCTCTAAAGCACAGGCAACAGGCAAAGATAGACAAACATAGACAAATGGGACTATATTAGGCTGAGAAGTTTCTACCCAGCCAAATAAACAATAAGTAGTGTGAGAGGACAACCGTCAGAGTGGGAGAATATATATGCAAATTATGCCTCAGATGGGGGACTGATAACTAGAATATACAGGAAACTCATGCAGCTTATCCACACGAAAAAATCCCATTAAATCATGGGAAAAGGAGATGAACAGATCATTCTCTAAAGAACAGCCCAAATGCACATGAAAACATGCTTGACATCTCTTATTATAAGGAAAACGCAAGTCAAAACCTCAATGAGATACCACTTAACCCCAATCAGAATTGCTAAAATTAAAAAAATAATAATAATGATGAGTGCTGGTGAGGTTGTGATGAAAAGGGAACTCTCCCACACTGTTGTGGGAATGCAAATTAGTACAACTACTTTGGAGAACTGTGGGAAGCTGCGCACCGGGGAGTCGGCCGAGGTTTCTCAGAGAGCAAACAATTACCATGATTGGTTCCCTTCCCACCGTTTACAACCCACCAGAGTGTATATAACCATGATGCCTGGCCCACAGTAGCCAGATGACACAGACGACCGAGATGACGACAACGACCAAGAAGACGACAAATGAAGAGCCTGAAGAGTTGAAACACCGCGCAGTCTCCAGATGACCCTGAAGATCCTGAAGAACTGACACTGCACCGTCTCCAGACGACTTGGGAGACCCTGAAGAGCTGTAACACTACATCGTCTCCGGACGACCCTGAAGAGCTGTGACACCGCGTCGTCTCCGTGCTGCTCACAGTAGATGACGCGACACTGCGTTGTCTCTGTGCTGTACCGTGCTGCCCACAATAAACGGACGACACTGTCGTCTCCGTGCTGTAACACTACGCCGCTTGTCCCGGCTCTCTCTCCTTCACTCAGGAAACCTGTTCAGCTGTCCCCCCCGGGTCGGGACAGAGAATGTTCTGGAGATTCCTCAGAAATCTACAAATAGAACTACCATACAACCCAGTAATTCCCTCTTAGATATTTACCCAAAGGATAGAAAAACCCTCAGTCGGACAATGACTTACACTTCCATGTTTATTGCAGTATTATTCACAATTGCTAAAACATGAAATCAACACAAAGGTTCAAAAATAGATTATTGGATTGAAAAAAGTGGTATATGTACTCTATGAATAATAGTCATAAAAAAAACAATGAAACCTGACGATACAAAGTGGAAGACTTAATGCTAAGCAAAGACTTAATGCTAAGCAAAGCAAGTCACACTATGAAAGACAGACTTTGTATGTCCCTACTCACTATATACCGATTATACTCTATAGTAGAAACGGAAAGTTTGGAAGGTATAGTAGCAGGGAAGGTAACCGTAGATACTAGAGATAGTAAGAATATGGGTAATATGGGAGTGTGTAATGCAGGGAGGGAGGGAGGGGAAAGGGGAAGAGAAAAGAAAGTATATTAATTGACAAAAAAATGAAAAGTTATTTATGACATTATATACAGTAATGACTTTATCTTGATGGATATGCATGGCATTCATGCTGAAAAAGGAAATGTACATTGTAAAGATATATCTGATTGAATGCAAAATAAAAAATAAATAATAAAATAATTCTCTAATGAGGTATGCTGTTAAACACATTCCATATGCATATTTGCCATTTTCTCTGCTTGTGTGTTTTTTTCAGGTCATTTTCTCATTTATTAATCTCTTTTTTTCTTATTGTGGAGATTCATACATTATTTGTATATTTTAGATAATATTTTATTAGATATGTCTTTTGAAATACATTATTTAGTGGCTTGCTTTTTTCATTCTCTTGATGGTACCTTTGAAAACCAGAAGCTTATTATTTTAATGGAGTCCAGCGTAATAATTCTTTCATGGATCTGCCTTCCATATTGTGTCTGAAGAGCCACTACCACAGCCTGAGTCATCTGGTTTTTTTCTTATATTATCTTTAAGGAATTTTACTCTTTTACATTTAAGTCTGCTATCCATTTTGAGTTAATTTGCATGAAAACCGTGAGGTTTATATCTAGATGCCTCCCCCTCCCCCTCCCCTCTTACCCTCCCCAAGTTAATGTACAGTTCTTTCAACATTTGTTAAAAAGACTGTCTTTCCATACGCCTGTGTGTGCTTGCCTGAAATCCCAGGAGAAGAATGGATTACGGCATGGTCATCCTCCCAGGGGGTGATTTC
>NW_006160094.1:6088299-6114327 GCF_000334495.1 Tupaia belangeri chinensis | reverse complement strand
TTCCCTCTGTCTCTGTCTCTGGCGAGCATCTGTGCCTTATACCAAAAACCTTAAAAGAAAAAAAAAAAAGAGACTGTCCTTGCCCCATGTTGTGCCTTCACTCTTCTTCAACAATTGATTGGGTATACTTACATGATGCTATTTCTGGGCTCTTCTGTTTTTTTGAACTATTTTGAACTATTCGCCTGTTGTTTTAAGCGTAACTTAAATAATGTGTTTTTATAGTACATTTCGAAGTCAGGTGGTACCTACCAATCCTTTTATTTTGTTAGCCTTCAATATTCTTTTGGCTCTCCTGGGTCTTTGATGTCTTTATATAAACTTTAATTAAAATCAGTTTGTAAATATGAACAAAATAGCTTTTTGGAATTTGTATTGTGATTGCATTAAATCTATATACCAGGTGGTGAAGAACTTGGTGATACTGAGTCTTCCTTTCCATGAACACATAATATCTCTCCATTCTGTAGTTCATCTTTATTTCATTTGTCAGTTTTGTAATTTTCTCCATACAGATTTTGTACATATCTTGTAACTGATATACCTAGGTATCTCTGTTGAGTACTAATATTAATGATATTATGTGTTTAATTTCAAATTATACATGTTTACTACAGTATGAGATCATCTTTTCTTTAACCTATGTCCTGCAGCATTGCTGTACTTACTTATTAGTTGAAGGAGTTTCTTCTTCATTTTTTCTGTCAATACTTTCAGATTTTCTACATAGATCATTTAATTTGTGAACAAAGTAAGTTTTACTTTTTCCTTCCCAATCACTATACTTTTTATTTCCTTTTGTTGTTTTGCTGCATTTGTTTAAAGTTTCTAGTAAAATGCTGAAATCAACAATGAAAGGATATATTCCTGTTTTTTTTTTTTCCCAGTCTTGGCAGGAAAACTAATCTTTTTACCTTAAATTATGATATTCGCAGTAGGACTTTTGTAGTTGTTCTTTATCAAGTTAAAGTTCCCTCTGTCCCTAGTTTGCTAAAAAGGTTTTAGCAGGAATAGGTCCTAGACTTTGTCAAATGCTTTTTCTGTTTCTATTGATACAATTATGTGACTCTTTCTTTAGCAAGTTGATGTAATGAATTACATTAGTTGATTTGCAAGTGTCAAACTAGCCTTGCATACCTGAGATAAATCCCTCTTGGTAATAATATATAATTCTTTTCATGCATCGTTGGATTGATTTGCTGATATTTTGTTGAGAATTTTTTTCATCTATGTTTAGATATTGGTTTATAGTTTCTTTCTTTCTTTTTATTTTTAATCCAAAATGTGTTTATTGGGATGGTTTCCCACTCATCTTGAGTCAAGATGCTTTTACTGCTGCTTCCTTCTGAAGGAACATCCTTCTGTAAGCCTTGCTTTTCCTCCTATAGTTTTCTTTTCTTAAAATGTCCTTGTCTGCTTTTGGTATTAGAGTAATGCTGGTATCATAGAATGTTAGGAAGTATTTCTTTTTCTTCTATATATTGGAAGAAATGAGAGAGAATTAGTATAATTTATTCCTTAAATGTTTGGTAGAATTTACCCGTGATCTATCTGGGCCTAGTGTTTTTTGTTTGGAAAGGTTATTAATTATTGATAAAATTACTTTATTAAATATTGACCCATTTAACTTGTCTGTGTCTTCTTGTGTGAGGTTTACCAAATTGTTTCTTTCAATGAATTGGTTTATTTTGCCTATGTCATTAAATTGTGGGCATAGAGCTGTTCCTAATATTCTTTTATTGTCCTTTTAATGTCCATGGGATCTGTAGTGATGTCCCCTCTTTCATGTCTGTAGTAGTATCTGTGTCCTTCCCATTTATTCTTAGCCTTGCTAGAAAATTTCAATGTTATTGATGTTTTCAAACAATCTTTTTATTTCATTGGCTGTTGCTCTATTTTTATTATTTATTTTTTTCTTCTTACTTTGAATTTAATTTGTAGTTTCCTAAAGTTTACACTGCAATCCCTTCTCTGCTCTCCTCTCAGAATTTCTTTCTTTCTTTTTTTTTTTTTGGAGAGGTTTTGGCCATAGGGCGCGTGCACTTGCCAGAGAGACAGAGAGACAGAAAGCGAGAAATCACCCCCCAGGGGAGATGGTCACTCCGCAATCCCCTCTCCTCCATTCTCCTCTCGGGATCTTGGGCACGCACGCACACGTGCCCAGCGTGAGTTTTAAGCCACCGAGTCCGGGACACGAACCGCGGTCGACTACGGGGGAGTCCAGCAACATAGCCATTACGCTAACTGCTGGTCCCCCCCACCATGATTTTCAAATCACTTTGTCTGACACTCAAACTGTGGTTGGCCATGTGAGAATCCAGCACCCAAACTGTCATGCCAACTGCTGGTCCCCTAAGCCTTCTTTTTAAGGGTATATATATTTTCTTTATTTAAAATTTTATTTTTATAAAGCAAAATTGACATAAAGTGTTTTTTTCCACACAGAACTTCATAGTCTTTTATTTGTTAAATGTTTCTTCCCTTTTTAACTTAATGATTTTTATCTTGGTGTAAGCATTCAGTACTATAAATTCCCCTCCAAGTACTGTTTTTGCTGCCTACCATAAATTTTGATAGATTGCTTTCATTTTCATTTACTACAAAATATTATAAAATTTCTTTTGGTAATCTTAGATCCATGTGTTATTTAAAAGTGCGTTATTTAATTTCTGAATACTTGGGGATTTTCCAGTAATCTCTCTCTATTTTATTTCTAGTTTAATTGTATTGTAGTTAGAATACATGGCATGGTTTCCACTCTTTTTAATTTGTTGAGGTATGTTTTATGACTCAAAACATAGTCTATCTTGGTCAATGTCTCCTATGAGTTGTAGAAGAAGGTATTCTGGGGCCAGCAGATGGTATGGAGGTTAAAGCGGCTGGATCCCACATGGTTGACCTGAGTCAGTCATGTGGGATCCACCAGTTGAGTCCAGGACATTGGGCACATACGTATGTGTGCCAAAAATCCTGAAAGGAGACTGTAGGAGAATGGGCTGAGGTTTGGCCATCCCCCAAAAGAGATCATTTCTCACTTTTGTTCTCTGTCTCTCTCTAGTGAGTACATGAAACCCCCCCCCCCAAAAAAAAAGTGTATTCTGTTCTGGTTGGCTGAAATAATTTATAGATGTCAGTTAACTGATAGATACCAGTTAATTGATGGCACAGTTAAGTTCAATTATATCCTGACTGATTTTCTGCCTGCTGCATCCATCCATTTCTGATTTAGGGGTGTTAAAGTTTCCAACTGTATTTGTGGATTTGTTTCTTATTGCAGTTCAATTGGCATTTCCTCACATATTATGATACTCTGTTCTCAGGCACAGACACATTTAAAAATATCTTCCCGGCAAGCTCATTTTTTTATTAGTATGTAATGCTTCTTTTACTCCCTAATAATTTTCCTTGCTCGGAGGTCTGCTCTATTTGAAATTAATGTAGCAACTCCTGCTTTCTTTTTATTTTTTTTAGTATAGTATTTTTTCTATCCCTTTATTTTTAATCTATTCATGTCTTTATATTGAGAGTGACTTTTCCGTAGATGGAATATAGTTGAGTCTTGTTTTTTTGATAATCTCTGCCTTTTAATTGGTGCATTTAGATTATTTAGATTATTATTAGATTATTGATCATTAGTTTGTTGTCAAAGTAATAACTGATATAGTTGGTTTAGTATCTACTACATTCGTTACTGTTTTCCACTCATTTCTTTTATTCTTTTTTCATGTTTCTTTTTTCTACTCTTCTGTCTTTTGTGGTTTTAATTAAGCATTTTACACAATTTCATTTTTTTCAGCATATCAGTTCTTTTTTTCATTTTTTAGTTATTGTCTTAAAATTTGCAATATACATTTACAATTAATTCAATACCACTTTTTTTTAAAGATATTTGCCATAGGGCATGTGTGCTCACCTGAGAGAGACAGAGAGCGACAGTGGGAAGGAAAGTGAGATGTCCCTCCCCAGGGGGCAAGGCCGTACCACAATCCCTTCTCATCCTTTCTCCTCCTGGGATCTTGGGCACACATGCATATGCCCAGGGTGATTTTCAAGCTGCCAGGTCTGGAACTCGAACTGTGGTTGGCCATGTGGGAATCCAGGACTATAACCACTATGCCATCTGCTGGCACGATCAATACCACTTTTAAATAAAACTATATCACTCCACATATAGTGCAAGCAATTTATAAATATCAAAGGAGTCCTAATTTCTTGTGTATCATTGCTATCATTTGTTTAATTTATACAGAAGCATGTGTATGTATGAGTATACATAATGAAATATATCATTGCTGTTTTTTTGAATGAACTCATGTATTAGATTAATTCAAAATAAAAAATCTATTTTTATGTTATCTTCATGTACTCATTTTCTGATGCCCTTTCTTTACGTATGTATGAGTTTTGGGCCAATACCATTTCCCTCTCCCTTCTCCTTTTAGCTCCTTGTAAGGTGTGCCTCCTGGCAGCAGATTTCATCAGTTTTCTTTTGACTGAGAAAGTCTTTATTTCTTCCTCACTTCCGAAAGATAGTGTTGTAGTTTTCAGAATTGTAGGTTGGTGCATTCTTCTCTCAACCCTTTACATATTTTACTCCACTCACCCCTTGTGCTTGGTGTCTAAGAAGTTGGATATGGGGGCCAGCAGGTGGCATGGTTGTTAAGGCACTGGACTCCCGCAAGGCTGACCGCGGTTTGAGTCTTGATCTGGCAGTGTAAAAACTGAAAATCATGCTGGGTATGAGTGTGTGCCTGCCCAATATCCCAGGAGGAGAATGGAGGAGAAAGGATTGCGACATGACTATCCCCTCGGTGGGGGGCGAGGTTGATCGTTCTCTCTCCCTCTCTCTCTATCTAGCCAGCACATGCACCCTATGGCAAAAAAAAAAAAAAAAAAAAAAAGTTGGATGTAATTTTTATCTTTGTTCCTCTCTGGGTTAGGTGTTTCTTTCTCTTCTCTATCTTCTTTCAAGATTTTTCCCTTTAACTTTGACTTTCTTGTGTGATATGCGTAGTTGTAATTTCCTCGTTTTTGTTTTGGGTTTATTTTGGTTTCGCTTGTATTTATTCTGCTTAGTGTTCTCTGAGCTTCCTGAATCTGCAAGTTGGTGACTGACAAGCTGGCAACATTCTCATCAATGTTTCTCCTGCGTTTTCCTCTTTCTTCTCTTCTGTTCGCATCACTGGTCCTTTCTGCCCATCGTGGTTGCCCTGCCGTTCGGAGATATTCTGTCCGTGTGCTCTTCACCCTTTCCTCTCTGGTTTTCTGTGTTAGCAGTTTCTATTCTCATATCTTCAAGCTCAGCTCTTCTCAGTTCTGTCCACCCCACTAAGGAGCTGACGGCAGGCATTTGAAATTTCCCTAAGAGTGATATTTCCTTTGAACTCTATTAGAACTTTTGTCTGTTTCACCGGTCGTGTTGGCATGTTGTCTACTTCATGCATCCGTGTAGTGAGCCCGTCACTGTGAGCTGCTTTAAACGCTTGGGCTGATCATCTTGCCTGTCCCAGTCTGGTTCTGATGCTTGCTCTGTCTCTTCTGTCTCTTGCCTTTTAGTAAGTCTTGTAATTTATTTTTCTTTCCGAGCCAGACTGATGTCCTGAGTGACAGGAAGTGCAGTAAGTAGGCCACGAGTAATATCGTGGTGGTGTGGAGAGGAGCATGGGCCAGGCAGGCCTTGGGCAGCCCCGTGCCTCTGCATGAGAACCGGCGGGTGCTGCTTGCATTTTTACTCCCACCGGTGGGAAAGGATGGCTAGAAATGTCCCTTCTGCACGGAAGGCCAGAGTAGGTGGGAGCTCGGTGTTTCCCTTCCACTAAGTGAGTTAGGCTCAGCTGAAACTCCAGCAGGTTAGGCCCAGATAAACAGTTCGTCCTGAGGGCAGGCCTTTGTAGAACAGAATGCTCCACTTATTTGGGATAGTTTTTTTTTTTTTTTTTTTTTTTTTTTTTTTTTTTTATCTTCGCTTGAAGCGAGAAGGGAATTTTCTCTGATATTCATTGTGAGAACTTGTTGAACCCCCAGAAACAAATCTCCTAAAAGTCCGTTCCTTCCCCATGAGCACTGTCCCCTTCCCAACTAGGCTTTGTAACTCTCAAACAGGTCCACGCTAAGTCTCCAGCAGTATGTCAATTGCAGTTCAGGCTGTCCTGCTCTGATGTGTAGAGGTTTCTGCTAGGGGGTTCACTCTAGGACGTCGTGGTCTCTGTGTCTGCCTTTCTGTCTGTGCACTTTAGAAGGAAGCGCTCTGTCCTGTGACCTCACTGTTCTGATGGATCTAGGAAGAGTTGATGGTCCAGCTTGCTCAGCTTTCACCTGTCCCAGCGGAGTGGACTTCCGCATCCCTTCCAGGCCATGCTGAGAGCTCCTTCCTGTTCTCTAACACCTTCTGCCACGTGCTCGTGCTGCTCCCTGGAGCTCGCTTGCCCTCTCTCATGCTCTCTCGGGTATAACTCTAACCAGTACCTATCATTCAGAGCAAATGTCACTTCTGCCTCAAAGCCTTCTCTGATACTTTTTTAACATACAAATAGTTTTTCTTTTTACTCTTCCATAATACCTGCCTTTTATAGCACTTTATAACTTTGTATCACAGTAATTTATGTTTATATATTAAAGTTCCTACTAGATTGTAATGTCCTTGGAGCCAGGAACCAGTTTTGATTACTCATTGTATTCCACAAGACTACTATTTACTATTGGGTCATAGGAAGAGTCATGATGTATTTTTCGTGTCTTTCTATGCAAAAATGTGTCATGACTTTTCCAACTACCCAATATGTCTATGGGTGTAAGAGACACAGTAAACATTTGGGAAATGGATGAGTTAATTACGTCTACTGCTGTCATTAACATTGATCTCCGTAACTCCCAAGGAAGCCATAACGTAATCTGTCCCATGGCTAGGTATTGATGCACTATTACATATGAGATCTTTGCGTATTTTGAAAATTAATTTCTAAATGAAAACTCTCAACTCTTGATGTTTCAGTTAGTTTCAAGGCAAGAACCAGACTAGGTTAAACTTTGAGAAGTTTAAAACATTTTTCAAGTTTATTTATTTCTTTCATGAGAAAGAGAGCCTGAGAGATGCAGCTTGACACACACAGAGAGAGAGAGAAGCATCTTCAACAGGATCTCATGCCATGATCCCCTCTAGCCAGCCAAGACCACCGGCATGCATTGGTGCAACCTCTGTCTTCCATGTGGCCTCCCACATTGCAGAGCATTGCCTTAACACTGCATCACCAGAGCTGGGCCTCCACCACCCAGGGTATGCAGTATTACATGGCAGGGGAGCTGCAGAGTCTCTTGGTTACAACATTTACAAACGACGTCACCATTCCTTTGCTGTAGCCAATTGCTTCTGTGTCGACCTTCAGTGTGCCTCTGAAATCGCTAGATTTAGGCAGTTCAATACTGGGGTGGAGGAGACCCTCTCAAACTCTACTTATCTCTGCTCCATTCTCTAACTCCTGTCTCAGCGGATGTAACTAGAAGGTGTATTCAAGGCAGTACTTCTCACGTGAAATTAAATATAGGGGAACAATGTCTTCATTTTACCTTACTTCTAGAGTCTCGGAAAGGGCTGGCCACTTTTGTAACTGACTCATATCTCTGGCACTGAGCTCCTGGTGGCTCCTTGTCTCCGCTTCCAAATCAGTTACCAGATTAAGCGACCATGGCTCAATGCTGTTCTTGCCATCCTTCATCGCCATCCCTAACGTCAATAGTGGAACTTAAGGCTTTGGATTCTTGAGAATTCAAGAACTGATTTAGCCTACATGTACCCCGTCCATGTCTGAGCATGCTGGATGCCCTCCAGGTGTGGGTTTCATCAAATACTAGTGAGAGCGAATGCCTGTGCTGCAGCAGTCACCAACGAGTATGGAAATAAAAAACGTTTATCTGAGATAAAAGAAAACCTAAGACCACTGCTTCTCAACGCAAATGACCTAGTGCTGCCACTTGAAGTCGATTAGTCCCCAGTAATTGTAGTTCTTTGAATGCCTGCTGATTTTCTGAGCCTTCACTAGGGTTTTCACCGCGCCTTTCTTGGGGCTGATGTCACTCCATAGGGTGGCAGAGCACCCCTCTCAATTTTCAGGTAGTCTCCGACTACGCTAAGGGAACACCACCCACCTGGCCATTTCTTGACCTTAGAGAATAAGCCAGCAAATATCTACATTCTGTGGGAAGAATTTTAGATTTCTCAAAATTTCTCAGACTAGCAGGTGGCATGGTGGTAGTTAAGGCACTGAACTCCCACATGGCTGGCCATGGTTCAAGCCCCGGACCTGGCACCTTGCTTTCTCACTTTCTTTCTGTCTTTCTCTGGTGAGCACATGTGCCCTTTAGCAAGTAATAATAATAAATAAAATTAAATAAATAATTCTTTGAAAAAGGTCTTATTTCTCACTTTTTAACTTCCTTGTGAACCTACATGCTAGGTATCTCATCCACATGAACGAAGCAAGCGTTGCAAACCCTACATATGCAACATGCAATCCTTGGTGGTGACGACACATTATGTAGCTATTGATTATACTTCTTGAGTATGTTAAGAAATATTAAAAAGATATTGCCTCAGAAATTTTGAGTAATGGCTTTATATTCTGAAAAGATTTGAAAATAAGTTCATTGCACCAAGGTTTTTCAGATGCAAACTGTCAAAAAGTTAGAATTAAGATGACATTATTGGGGCCGGCAGGTGGCATGGTGGCTCAGAGTGCTGGACTCCCACATGGCCAACCGTGGTTCGAGTCCCAGTCCTGGCAGCTTGCTTTCTAATTTTTTTTCCCTCTCTCTCCTCCCCCTCTTTGGTCAAATTGGAATAAACAAATGAATAAATAAATAAAATTAAATAAAAATAATTCTTTAAAAAAGATAACATTATTACCCCATATTTCACATAAATAATAAGCAAGATTGACAGTAGATTTAGATCCATTTGATCTAAAATAAATGTGCTTGGGGCCAGCAGGAGGCATGGTGATTAAGGCACTGGACTCCCATATGGCTGATTGCAGTTTGAGTCCCAGACCTGGCGGCTTGGAAATTATGCCCAGAGTGTGTGTGTGTACCCAAAATTCCAGGAGGAGAATGGAGGAGTAGGGATTGCAGTGTGACCATCTGCCTTGGGGGGCGACTTCTCATTTTTCTTCTCACTGTCTCTACCCTCTCCTACAAACACATGTTCCCTATGGCAAAAACGTAAAAAATAAAATATAAAATAGAATAGGTGTGTTGATCACTAAAATGTGTGATTTCTGTTTTTCTCAAAGTTTCTAATAAAATTCAGTCCGAGAGTGTACTGAGGAGGCTATGACTTTTAGGGAAAGGGTAAAGGTAAACATTTATAAAGAGGAGCTATAATTAGGAGTCAGCATTTCAATCCAACTTAATTTGCAGAATGGCTTACTGCTCTTTGGAAAAACAATGTGAAAACATGAAATGCCTTAGTCTGCTGTCTTGAGATACCACAACTCTCAGTAGACCAGGATTAAATCAGTTAACTATGTCTTTTTAAAACTCCATAAGATTTAATGCAACCATGACATTTTTGCTTCCTCCTCTATTAGGTGTGAACTCCAGTAAGAGTTTATAAAGGTGTTTTGGGAGAAACAGAATACAATCTTTGCCAAGCCTGACCGAGTAAGGATTTATAGAGGAGGATTTCTATAACTTAAGTCAATAAAGTCCCCAAAAGGAGTAATTGGAACATCTGGAATCAATAATCTCCTAGGACTAGTTTCCTCTCCTCAACTTCTCTTTTCTTTTGCTTCCTGGCAGGTTATCCAGCCAATACCTCCAGAAGTTATGTTTGGTTTGAGAATTGAAATATATGTAGAGACACAGCTGCAAACATCAGCATAAGTCAGGACAAGATCAACTACGCAGAGAATTTAGGAGATGGGAGTTGGACGTCAGTTCCCTTTGTGTGTATTTTTTCCGTTACAAACTAAATAGGACCCTTGTAAGAAATAATAGCTTTCTTTTTTTTTTTTTGGAGAGGTTTTTGCTATAGGGCACATGCACTCGCCAGACAGAGAGAGACAGAGAGACAAAAAGAGAGAAATCACCCCCCGGGGGGATGGCCATGCCGCAATCCCTTCTCCTCCATTCTCCTCTCGGGATCTTGGGCACGCACGCACATGCGCTGGCATGAGTTTTAAGCCACCGGGTCTGGGACTTGAACCATGGTCAACTACGTGGGAGACGAGCGACATAGCCATTACGCTAACTGCTGGTCCCAATAGCATATTTTTTTTTAAATCAATATCTAAATACAACAAACACAGATCATCTATTAAAAATGAGCCAGAATAAAGGAGAAAAATCAAGATCATGTATTAATTCAATTTGTCTCAATGGACATCAGTTGCTGAAATGAAAAGCAGCACGTCACCCTCTCTCAAAGCACATTAATATTGAGTCGAGAAGCCAAACTGAAGAATTGTGAAAGAAATAGCCCTAACTTCCTTCTCTTTTTAACAGCGTCACTGCCTGGTTGTTCAAACAGAAACCAGAGACACATCCTTGACTTCTTTCCTTATTATGAATTTTTCTTAAAGTAAAACAGGAAACTGAGGGGTTGAGGTTCTTTGTGTATTTCGTTTTGCTACAGTTTTGCTTTGGGATTAGAATGTGAAGTTGAAGAGGGCAGCATGGTGGACTGCGTTGTTCTCCGTGTGCCTAGAACAGCAAATGATACCCGATCACGTTGTAGGTGCTCCATATCGAAACGTTTAGAGATTGTGATACCAGTGACATTTCAGAGCAGAAAAGAGACATCTGAATCAACCAGCGCTGATTTTGGCATGGGAACGAAGGTGCCTAGAAGTTTATCCACTTTTAGTGAGTTACTTATCGTTTCCAAATCAAAGCTTTCTCACGTCAAAATAGAGATGAACGGGAACACTGACATCACTCGATTCTTGTGCACATCACCGGTGCTCCGTCTTCTCTCTCTTCCTTCTTCCTTCTAATGGATCCTCACTGAAGAAGAGGAAGCAAGACACTTCGTGCAGGCAAGAGTAAACAGCAGTGGGACCAGCAGTTAGCGTAATAGCTATGTCGCTGAACTCTCATGTAGCTGACGGCAGTTTGAGTCCCGGATCTGGGTGTGTGTGTGTGCATGCATGCCCAAGATCCCGAGAGGAGAATGGAGGAGAAGGGATTGTGGCGTGGCCATCCCCCCTGGAGGGTGATTTCTCGCTTTCTCTCTCTGTCTTTCTGGTGAGTGCATGCACCCTATAGCAAAAAACTCTCAAAAATAAAAAATAAAAAAGTAAAGAGCAGTTCCCAGGGTGGTGGGACTGAAGTGTGAGAATCTAACTGCTCCCTGGAAGCAACCAGAGTTGGCGTGAGATGGGTCTGGGGTGAATGAAAGGGACCCAGGGCAGTGTGAGTGTCAGAGAACAGACTCCCATCAGGAATCATTTCTCAGAAAGACCTATCACAGAAAGTGGACCTATCCAGGGTCCCACCCACACCGAGCCATCCTGCCACAGCTGGGATGCAGGCTGGGCAAGGGGAATTTACATGCCTTCATTGATTGTTGTGATTGCTTCTCTTTGTTCATGGTAGAGCAGGTGCACAGGACAGAGAGAAACAGAGACACACAGAAAGGAACACCCTCCACGGAGTCTGGTCATGTCTCCATCCCCTTCATCCGGTTTTCCAGCCTGTCAAGGCCTGGGCTCCCATGTGCATGCCAGGCTTCGGGCCCGGAGTTTGCAATGTGGTAGCCATGGCGGGGGGGAAGGGGGTCTGACTTCTCTTGAGCAGCACATGTCACTGTACCCGTAGAGCTTGCCTGGTCTTGTCACTTTTATGAATTGAAGTTTTACCAGAAACCTGGTCAGTTAAAATTGTTACTGACACTGAGCCAGAAAGTGGCTGCCGTCTTGACAGTGTCTGATGTGGAAGACTGAAAATAGCACCCACTCTGGGCCCCATCAGGCCTCCTCCTGGGCGCCGGGACACAAGTAAAGCCCCATTTCTGAGTACAGGACTGTCAGCTGGTGTGGCCACTCCCTCCTGGGAACCGGGAGCCTGTGGATATGAGCCACGGAAAGGAAAGAAGGAACGAGAGGTCACAAAGGACAAAGGACATACATGCTGTCAAATCGTGAAATAGCAGTCTTTCCAAATCGCCAACCCTGGAATCACATTTCCGAATGCACAGGAAAATCAAATGTTTTCACTCTAATGGAAATGCCTATTTCATTATTAATGAAAATGTAGATGTTTACTCCAAGAGCAGGAGATATGTTTATTCATTAGCCGCCTTGGATATTCACGTCTTAAGAGGTCTTTTTAAAAGGTTCCATTCCAGTAGAGTTTTCCTGTGTGGTGGGGTTAGCCGAAGGACATAAATATTCTAGAATTTCCATTAAACTCCATAATTCAGGTTAGTTCTGCTAACTTGAATTAATTCTGTTGGTTCAAGTAATAGACTGTAAACTTTGATTAATGAGTGAATACCGATGTCATTTTACAAAAAATAGTGTTAATTCTGATCAAAGTGTGCAGCCACTGTGCTTATGCTCAAAATCCATAAAACCTTGTTGTCACCTGTTATTTATTCATGAAAGGCATTCGAGGAGATTGATTACATTTGAATTGCCTTTTATTTCCATCCCCAGTCCGGAGAGTGTGATGGGGATACTGTCTGGACAGTGTTTAATACATTTAGGATATGTCTTGGTTTTAAGATCCCCGAAATACTTTGAGCTATTGATGTGTAGGACGCCTGTTAAAAACTTAAACAGAATAGCATGTTGGTTCCATAACTTGAAAATATACTTTACTCTTTCTGCTCAATAGTTTAGAGAATATGGGCATTTTGATTTTCATCAACTTTTACATAGAAAAAGCTTAATAATGAATTGTTGCATAGGTAGTTGTATCTGGATTTATTTTTAGTGAACCAATTTTAGAATGGCCTAGTATCATTAAGTTTACACAATGATTAAAAAGATAATAAAGAAATTTCCCATATTCCCCACACTCAGTTTCCTCTATCATTAGCAACTCACATTAGAATGGTGCGTTTTTCCCTAGTTGAAACATTATTATTAAGTCTATACTGTAATCAAATGTGCTCAGTTTTCCTCTAGTGCCTGTTTTCAGTTCAACGGTCCCATCCAGAATACTCTGTGGTGTCAGTAGACATGTTTCCTTAATTTCCTTTGGACTATGACAGTTCCTCAGACCTTTCTCGTTTTGGGTGACTTAACATTTTGAGGATTATGAGTCAAGCAAGCAACCTGTAGACTACCCCTCGGGGTGGGTGTTCTGATGCCTCTTCCTGAGCAGACTGGAGTCGTGGGTGAAGAGGTGGAGAGCCATGCTTGCCTTGCCATGTCAGGGGTGCATGCAACATGGGTCGCCATGGATGCGAAACTTCATCACCTGGCCGGAGGGGTGCCTTTCAGGTGTTTCCACCCTAAAATTAATCTTTTTTTCTCTTTGTCATGTACCGTACTCTTTGGAAGGTATGGCGCACTAACCACATGTAGGTGGGAACCACATTCTACCTTCTGAAGGACAAAGGACATACATCTAGAATTTGTCATTCTTCTGCACGTGAGATTCACATATTCCCCTTTTACAATTTGCATAATAATTTATTTGTATCAGTTAGAGCTCATGGACATTTACTTAGTATTTGGCGTTATAACCCAATCCTGCTTTATTTCGTTACTCCAATTGCTCTAGCCACATCATTGAGCGCTATCTCGGCTGGCCCCTGCATCTGTGCAGTACACCCGTCAGTGCTCGGTGGTTTCGTTTTCACTTCGTCTGAGCACTCTTTGCTTCTAGCACTGAAGGTGCTCCTGGGTCCTCGTGTGCGTTACCTGCCTCAGCCCCGGAACCAGCCGTTTCTCCAGGCTCTGGTTATGAGCATGGGTGGGGGCCATGCCTGCTCCCTGATATCAGCTGTCGTGGTTCTAGGCCTCCTCGGTGTGACGAGCATGAGACTAGAAGTCTGTACACAGCTCGTTTACACACCACACTCAACTGCGCCTGTGCACAACCATCGTTACCTGCATCGTGTAAATAGGAGTTCATACAGCCAGCTCCACTCCGGTCCCTGACCGTGGGCCATCCAGCCTCTCCTTGCTCATCTGCAGCTTCCCACTACAGCACGAGCCTGGCTTTCATCATCACAGATATGTGAGGGGAGGTTTATTACGAGAATTGACTTAGTTATGGAGGCCAAGAAACCCCGTGATGTGTTATCTGCAGACTGAGAATCAAGACAGACGGTGGTACAGTTCAGTCCGAGTCCACAGGTCTGAGAGCCAGGCAGCCAATGGTGTAACCCCTAGTCAGAAGCCAAAAGCCTAAGAGCAGGCAGTGGGTAGAGGCAGAGGGAATAATACAAGACCTGGAATCCAAAGAACCAAGAACTTGGAGATCTGATGTCCAGAGACAGGAGAAGACAGGAGAAGACAGATAGCCCAGACTCTGGAAGATAACGAAGCCGATTCATCCTTCCTCCAGCTTTTCGTGCTGCCGAGTGCTCCGTGAACCTAGCTGTGCCTGCTCACAGGGTGAGGGGCCTTCTGTTCTCAGTCCACTGCGTCGAGTGTCAGTGTTTCCCAGAAACACTTCACAGACACCCAGAGATAATATCCGGCCTGCTATCTAGTTATCCCGTAGCCAATCAAGTTGACATAAAATTAAGTATCGTGACATATCTTGTAGTTTCAGAATTGGTGACCCCTAACCCTGTGGGAAGCAGTGTCACCCACCTGACCTCAGTGCCAATGTGTACATTTCCTTCTGGCCACGGTATTGCTTCGTTGACTCGTTTCTAATGCACTCAGGGAGATTGTTTCTAGCTTTGTAATACATTTGGACAATTGAGTCACATTCTACATTCTTTCCATTATAAAATCTGTATACTTTTTTTTTTGGGGGGGGGAGGTTTTTGCTATAGGGCTCATGCGCTCACCAGACAGACAGAGAGACAGAGAGATAGAAAGTGAGAAATCACCCCCCAGGGGGGATGGCCATGCCACAATCCCTTCTCCTCCATTCTCCTCTCAGGATCTTGGGCACGCACGCACATGTGCCCGGTGTGAGTTTTAAGCCACCGGGTCTGGGACGCGAACCGCGGTCGACTACGTGGGAGTCCAGTGACATAGCTATTACACTAATTGCTGGTCCCTGTATATGTATTTTTTTCATTAAATTCTATTTTTATTTCTTCTGTGAGTGAAAGAGACAGAGGGGCATCCCCCGATTGCAGCCCCCACACTGCAATCCACCCCCAGCCCAAGCTGGCCCCAGATGGCAGTTTGTGTGCGCACCTGCTGTGCCCTGGAGAGCTTCAGATGAGAAGCCGGGACCTTCCCGTGTGGCTCAGCCCTGCGGTGTCCCGTGACCGCGGCGCTGCCTCTGGCCCCAACCTGCCTAATCACTGAAGGGTAGCATGATTGCTTTCAAAGTTTGGTAACTTTCAGTAAAGTTATTAGAGTATTGTGGAAGTTGTGTAAACCTAAGTTTTCAGCTCATCTGGTCAAGCACCTGGACCTGTGATGGCTAAGACGTGGTAGCACTTTAAGAAACTGCCAAAATGTCTTCGAAAGACTTTTAGCAATGCCACCAGTAATAAATGGGAGCTCGTGTTGCTCCACATACTGGCCCAAGCTGACACTGTCAGGTTTCAGTCCTGTGTGTTGTTCGGTCTTGCTTGGGCTCTTCATCATATAGTAGTTATGCAGTGTTTCCTCACTGTTTCAAATGCAGTCGTCTCGTGATGTGACTCTGAGCATCTTTTCATTTTGAAGCTGAAATCAGAAGTAACCCAGAGTCTATCAAATAACGGTATTTTATGACAGATTGGATTCATGAAGGATTTCATAAACACTTTGAGTGTGATTTGGATCTAAAAAGATTTTATTAC
The DNA here is from genome assembly GCF_000334495.1 of Tupaia belangeri chinensis. Taxonomy (NCBI): domain Eukaryota; kingdom Metazoa; phylum Chordata; class Mammalia; order Scandentia; family Tupaiidae; genus Tupaia; species Tupaia belangeri. The sequence continues at coordinate 6,098,405 of NW_006160094.1, read as the reverse complement.
ATCATATAACTAATAAAATGCTTTAAAATCATGCAGGAGTCACCTCTCAACACCACGCCATGTGTTTTGTAAAATCCTCCTTACTCTCTGCCTAGAGTCCACGACATTGCTAAATATTCTGACATGAGGAGCATGATCCTCATCCGTCATTCCTTTTTTTTTTAAAAGAGGTTTTTCTATAGGATGTGTGTGCTTGCCAGAAAGACAGAGAGAGACAGAGCGACAGAAAGTGAGAAATCACCCCCCAGGGGGAATGGCCATGCCACAATCCCTTCTCCTCCATTCTCTTCTCGGGATCTTGGACATGCATGCATGCCTGGCGTGAGTTTAAGCCACCACGTCCAGGACTTGAACCGCAGTCAGCTACATGAGAGTCCAGCAACATAGCCATTCCGCCAACTGTTGGTCCCCATCCTTCCTTTTGTGGGCAGTGAGTCAAGCATCTAGCCAGTAGTTGATCTCCAAGGATCATATGAGTCCTCAGCCATAGAGGAAAGTACTCTAAGAGCTGCCAATTACTTGAGAGAATGCACAAATGCGCTCATGTCCAGAGGAGACAAATGAATAAATTGTATTTTCCATTTTTTTCCTAGTAACCCTGGTATCAAGTAGATAAGTTGAGTAAAAAGTTTATGAGAAAAAGACTTCAAGTGGGTAATAAGGAGTGGGAGAGAGGGGGTCAAGGGAAAACAAAAACATTTAGTAGAAACAAAATCAAGTTATCTGTTGATGATGATATATATGGTAATATTTTTGACCTGCATTGTATTCGTTGCTGGAAAAGACCATTTTGTACACTGTAATGATGTACGGTGATTAAATGTTAATTCAAAAATTATAAAACAATAAGACTTCAAAAGTTAGCCCACGTAGTCAACTGCGGTTCGCGTCCCGGACCCGATGGCTTAAAACTCACGCCAGGCGCGTGTGCGTGTGTGCCTAAGATCCCGAGAGGAGAACGGAGGAGAAGGGATTGCGGCGTGGTCATCCCCTCTGGATAACGGTATTTTATGACAGATTGGATTCATGAAGGATTTCATAAACACTTTGAGTGTGATTTGGATCTAAAAAGATTTTATTACATCATATAACTAATAAAATGCTTTAAAATCATGCAGGAGTCACCTCTCAACACCACGCCATGTGTTTTGTAAAATCCTCCTTACTCTCTGCCTAGAGTCCACGACATTGCTAAATATTCTGACATGAGGAGCATGATCCTCATCCGTCATTCCTTTTTTTTTTAAAAGAGGTTTTTCTATAGGATGTGTGTGCTTGCCAGAAAGACAGAGAGAGACAGAGCGACAGAAAGTGAGAAATCTCCACCCCCACCCCCCCCGGGAGGGAGGATGGCCACGCTGCAATCCCTTCTCCTCCATTCTCTTCTCGGGATCTTGGACATGCATGCATGCCTGGCGTGAGTTTAAGCCACCACGTCCAGGACTTGAACCGCAGTCAGCTACATGAGAGTCCAGCAACATAGCCATTCCGCCAACTGTTGGTCCCCATCCTTCCTTTTGTGGGCAGTGAGTCAAGCATCTAGCCAGTAGTTGATCTCCAAGGATCATATGAGTCCTCAGCCATAGAGGAAAGTACTCTAAGAGCTGCCAATTACTTGAGAGAATGCACAAATGCGCTCATGTCCAGAGGAGACAAATGAATAAATTGTATTTTCCATTTTTTTCCTAGTAACCCTGGTATCAAGTAGATAAGTTGAGTAAAAAGTTTATGAGAAAAAGACTTCAAGTGGGTAATAAGGAGTGGGAGAGAGGGGGTCAAGGGAAAACAAAAACATTTAGTAGAAACAAAATCAAGTTATCTGTTGATGATGATATATATGGTAATATTTTTGACCTGCATTGTATTCGTTGCTGGAAAAGACCATTTTGTACACTGTAATGATGTACGGTGATTAAATGTTAATTCAAAAATTATAAAACAATAAGACTTCAAAAGTTAGCCCACGTAGTCAACTGCGGTTCGCGTCCCGGACCCGATGGCTTAAAACTCACGCCAGGCGCGTGTGCGTGTGTGCCTAAGATCCCGAGAGGAGAACGGAGGAGAAGGGATTGCGGCGTGGTCATCCCCTCTGGGGGGGTGATTTCTTGCTTTCTGTCTCTCTGTCTCTCTCTGTCTGTCTGGCAAGTGCACGCACCCTATAACAAAAACCTCTCCAAAAAATAAACAAATAAATAAAAAGTTAGAGGCCTAAAAATAGAAATATTTCTGAAATTACTGAGAATTATATGGTAAAAAAGCTTAATTTTTAGCTGAAAACATTTTTTAAAATTGCACAAATATTTTTATTTCACAATAAAAATATTTTGATGGAAATTTTAGATCGCTGGAGGATAATTTTGCCAACCCTTCTCACTGGCATTACATAAAACTAAATTACATTAAATGATGTCATTGTAAATGGGTTGGAGTGTTTGTTTATTGTTATTTGGATGTCTCTGCTAAATCTCCATAGTTAATAATCTTATTAATAATTGGGTCGTGTGGCCTTTTATAGAAGGACTACAGATATTCTTTGGAAGAAATGTTTTCTTCTCTTTTTGCAGCCATGTTCTATTAGTGATTGTAACATAATGCATGACAATGAAAAGGTTGGTTTTTCTAATTTGTGGCTGATTTTTCCCCTAAAATTTGATCTCATAATTATATCACACCCAAAAAGATAGTTCATTTTACTGACACAACACCCATTAGGAATAAGCTGAAAAAAAAAAAAAAGACCATGAGAAAAGACATTACAATAACTTGAAATGTTTTTACAGCTGCCAATATCATGCCATTCCTTCACAAAATCCCTCTTACTCATATGCAAGGCAGTAACCTCAGGAACTATTAGGGAAGTCTGTTTCTTTGAGCTGGATAATTAAATGCCAAGAAAACTCACCACTCAATATGTAATTCACTCAACGTCTTGTTGTTTGAAGGAGCCAGTGTTCATACATAGGATGGATTGAATTCCTAACGACATCTGGCATGAGCAGTGGACTGGGCCCTCACCATAATAGCATTACAGTCATGGTCAGAATGACAGCGAAACGGATGGATGGAGCTGGCCTCTAACAGAGCAGATTCATGACTACAGCATAATGAATCAGAACGCTATAACCTCCGGTCACATACACCCTGGCCTGTTGCTCCCTACAAGCTCTGTCAGGGGATACGGAGTAAATTTCTGTTGTCAGATCTAATGGTGAAAGATTCTGGCTTCTAACTTACTGGGAGAGCAAAGTAGAATTTCCATTCCAATAGTCTGGATCAAAACATGTCCTGATCGCTGTGGTCAATTTATCCTGTCACTTAATTAAACCCAAAGCATTGCAAATCATGTCAGTAAGCAAAAGAGAGACTGCTTCTTCAACCTTGAAACCAGTCCTTGAGACAAATATCGTCTACAGTTGGTGAAGTTCGAGGCTATGCATTCAAAGAGGCTTTTTTCTAGGACTTATTTAATGGGTTAAACAGGGATTAAAGTAAATGGCAAGCAAAGTCACAGTAAAGAGTTACAACAGAAATCAAAATGCAAGAGAAATTCATGCCAAGTGATGAAAAGTGAAATTCTCAGCACAGAAGCTCTTCCACACAATGAAAAGCACTCCGTCAGGGAAAGTGCACCGGCTCATATTACTTGAACTTTTCTTAAGTTGGAAAAGTTAGCTAGAAAGTTTTCTGAGTGAGGGCATTTAGGTACAGAAAATACATTCACTTAACATTTTTGGGAGCTTTTTATTGAATTAATTCGTTTATTTTCAGTATGTCCCTTTCCTTTTACTCCAATAAATACAAGTTTAACCAAAACCCAGAAAGACTGAAAAGAGAATGACCATATTGTGGGCTTTGTGGATGACAATGCATCACACTTACGTGTATTCCAATTAATATTTGTTTGCTATATTGAATGTTCTCCTCATCCACATACCGTCATCCTTTAGGCCACCCTAAGTTCTACAGACTTCTACAGAGAGAATTGCAACTGAGCTCGTGCGTGCAAGCACTTGGAGGTGTCTCTGTTAGAGGCACTGCGTGAGTGGCCCTACACTGCCTGCACTTCCCGCTTGCTCCTGGAGTTAGGAAGGCGTGATGCGAGGCCTCGAGAGAGTAGCTGTTTCCCGATGACGTGTATTTGTCATGGAAACGCACATCGACGCCGTGGGGAGTCCAGGGCACTGAGAGTGAGGGCACACTGCTACAGCATGGGGCGCACTCTGTATTTTAAAACATTGGAACTGTAACTCGGGCATTTGTTGATGGCTAATTTGCATCAGTTCCACTAGAAGGAAATCATTCAGGAGGAATTGCAAAATGTTACAGAGTTGAGAAGTGAACACTTGGGCTTTAGCATCCTACAAGCTGCTCTGCGACACACATTTTGGGGAAATGCTGTAACTAAGGAGAGGGAGAGACCTCTCCTGACCCTTTTCCAATCAGTTAAAATTACTCACTGCGTAGATTTCAGGCTGTGGAAAAGAATGGCTAGATGGGTCTAAATATGTCAAGACTACACCTTTTGTTATTGCTGTTTTTCTTTAAGATTTTTGTCATGAGGTGCATTCACTTGCTGGAGAGAGACGGAAACAGGGAGAGGGAGAGTGAGAAATCATCCCCGCTGTGGGATGGCCATGCCACAATCCCTTCTCTTCCATTCTCCTCTTGGGATTTTGGGCACAAATGCACACATTCCTGGTGTATTTTTCAAGCCACCTGGCCCAGGACTCAAACCACAGAGATGGTCATGTGGGATCCAGTGCCTTAACTGCCACACACCACCTGTTGACCCCTACACCTTGGTTTTTATTTCAGTCAGCAAACACAGAGCATCAAAGCATTCAACAGTTGAAAACATTTGGAGGAGATTTTGTAACTAATGACATAAAAGGAGTTGCATAAAGTGTTTCTAAGATATTCTGAAAAACCTTTTTATCCACCAGGATACACAGGATTTTTTTCTTTTTCTTTTTTTTTTTTTTTTGAGTGGTTTTCGCTATAGGGTGCGTGCACTCACCAGACAGACAGAGACATAGAGACAGAAAGCGAGAAATCACCCTCCAGGGGGGATAGTCACGCCACAATCCCTTCTCCATTCTCTTCTCGGGATCTTGGGCACGCACGCACACGCGCCCGGCGTGAGTTTTAAGCCACCGGGTCCGGGACGCGAACCACAGTCTACTACATGGGAGTCCAGCGACACAACCATTACTCTAAGTGCTGGTTCTCAATACACAGTTTTTTAAATCAATTATTTTTGTAATCAAAACGATATAAGCATCTCGAAGGTGTTCCAAGGTTTCCTGAGTAGTATATTCAACTGCTAGATTGTGCTATCACTGTAAGAGTTCTGTGTGGAAGGAAAAGTCTCCTTTCACATGTATGCATAATTTTAAGATGAAGGTAAAGGCTGACAGAAAGACACTTTTTGCATATTGTGGTTATAATTTAACTTCATGTACGGCAATTTCAAGATCCAGAAAATTCTCAGCCTTATGGACAGGTGGGCAAACCATCCCTTTTTTTAGGGGAAAAAGCTACTTCCTGAGTCATTTATCCACACTAACCCATCAGATGAAAGACTGTATTAAGGCAGTTTATATTTGATGACTTCATCTAATCTCGGCCAATGTTTTTCAGCAATTCAAACTTTATTTAGAAAATATTATGTACTTTAGGAAAATGTTAAGTATGAATATATATTAAGACAGGAAGATGTTACTCTTGGTTGCATTTTTAAAAACAGTGACAGCTGCTTGGGCCCCAGGTATCTCCATTACCGAAGGCCTTTCTCCACAGTGACTGAGGAAAGTTGAGCTGGATCTCGCCGGTTCAGGGGTGTTTCTAAGAAGCAGAGCCACAGTTTCGTGAGAAAGAAGTTCCACTTCATGGCCACAGAACTGGTATCAATACCCAAGCATTAACTAAGCCATCTTCATTCAGAAGAAGTGCTTTTACTTGGCATTTTAAATTTACCTCTTTTGTTTTGACAGAATTCTAACCTTTTTCCCTTAAAGCAAATTTTTTCTCAACTCCTTTTAAAGTTTTGATTTGTTAAAGCTAAAACTGCTTTTCTTGAAATTAAAAAATGCATTAAAAAATACCTATTTAATGACCTCAGTAAGCTATATAGCCCCAGCTAGGTGCTACTTAATAGTACGTTCATCCTACTCACTGAGTTTTATGCCTAAAATCAGACATGTGTTCACAGATATGCGTCTATTAACTGCACTTTCTGTTGAGAGTATATAGAGTAATTAAGATCTTTCGTGAATCAATAAAATGTGGGGGAGCAAAAGGCATGGAAAGCAACTGTAGATACCAGAGACAGTGTGGGAGGAGGGTAGGAAATGGCAACGGGCAGGAGGGAGGCTATCGAGAGGGGAAGTATCAAGGGGGAGCAAAAAAAAAAGAAGCAAAATATATAAGACACAAGAAATGGAAAATTATTCGTTGATGATAACATGTATGGTAATATCCTTGAGCTAATATACAGTGTATTCTGGATGGGAAAAATTGATTTTTGTATGCTGTAATAATGTACAGTGAATGAATGTAAAATAAATACATTTAAAAAAAATTAGGGACCAACAGTTGGCATAATGGCTATGTCGCTAGACTCACATGTAGTGGACCACGGTTCCAGTCCTGGACCCAGTGACTTAAACTCATGCCGGGCGCATGTGCGTTTGTGCCCAAGATCCCGAGAGGAGAATGGAGGAGAAGGGATTGCGGTGTGGTCATCACCGCTGGGGGATGATTTCTCACTTTCTGTCTTTCTGTCTCTCTCTGTCTCTCTGGTGAGCGCACGTGCCCTATAGCAAAAATCTCTCAAAAAAATAAATAAATAAAAATGAATCTATTTCTTTTAAGGAGATAATTATATATTTACACTCTGAAGGATCACCTTTTCATTTCATCGAGTAAAGGAGGTGCTACTGTACTTTAAGCACTTAGAACGGTGCCTGAAAAATATTCACTAAGCCTTTGCTGAGGGAATAATACATGTATAAAATGTCTATGTAATTTCAAAGCATTTTTATTTCCAGTTAGCATCTTTAAAACGAGTCTTACGATATGATTTGAAAGGCTACATTTGCAATAATTATGTAGTAAGCTTTGGAATGTTATTGGTGCTAAAATGTGTTTAAAACTGCAAAAGAAAATGCATGTGGATAGTGCTTCTCTATTTGAAAATCATAGTTTTGTTCTTTCAGTTTCCTTTTCATGGACCTGATATTCTAGGAGAAAAAGGCAGGTAAACACTATATATAAGTAAATAAGTAGATAAAAGCAATGTTGAATAGTTTTCAGAGTGATGAAAATAGTGAAATCTCATATGTGACATGGAGGTTCTGGAGGGACACTGAGGCCCCTGCAGAAGTCAGTCAGCCACCGCTGGGGAGACTGCTGGGCCCGTTCCAGCATCACTGTGTCTTAAAAAGACAGTCCGCATGTTAGGTAAGCTTGTTTAGATGTGAATTATAAAGTCATTGGCTGTGAATTCAAGTTAATGAACTAAGAATGATATTAAATTTTGTCTCTTTATACAGACACACGCATAAAATGAGATTACGTATTGATCCATTGATACACGGCAACCAGACCTCGTGGGAATCTACCCCACGTTTTCCTTGGAGCACCGGTTCCATATCAGTAACTCGGTGTTTAGGGTGACTTTACAGAACATAACTACCGGAAATAATGAGAAACGACCATGTAACCGAGTGGCAGAGTGGAAGTCCCAAGACTCTGGAAGGGAGCGTTGATGAAACGAAGTCTTCAAAGGGAAGCAGCACAGGGCCCAGAATCCAGGTGGTGGGGAAAGACCCAGTCACATAGCTGATCGCCAGTGACCCCAAGGGACAGGGCCGCCAACATAGCTGGGTGCAAACGGGGCTGGGTCTGCAGGCAGCGCTGTCTTGTGACTCACAGGTCCTGGCAGTCTTGCCCTCATAGGCTCCATAGAAGATGTTAAAAATTTCAGGAACCAGCAGTTAGTGTAATGGCTATGTAGCTGGACTCCCACGTAGTAGACCGCGGTTCGCGTCCTGGACCCGGTGGCTTAAACCCACACAGGGTGCGTGCATGCCCAAGATCCCGAGAGGAGAATGGAGGAGAAGGGATTGTGGCGTGACCATCCCCCCTGGGGGGTGATTTCTCACTTTCTGTCTCTATGTCTCTCTCTGTCTGTCTGGCGAGCGCACGCACCCTATAGTAGAAAAACAAAACAAAACAAAACAGAAAACCTCTCAAAAAATTTTATTTTGTGGCTTTTGACAAGTGGTTTAGTGGTTAAGATGTTGGACTCCCACATGGCCAAAGTTCAAGTCCCAGACTCAGTGGTTTAAAAATCATGCTGCGTGCATGCTCAAAACCCTGAGAGGAAAATGGAGAAGGGATTGCAGAATGGCCATCCTCCCAGGTGGGTGACTTCTCACTTTCTCTGTCGCTGTCTCTCTCTGGTAAACACATGTACCCGGTGGCAAAAAAATACCTGTAAAAAAAAAGAATAAAAAACATATTTAGTGTACAAGTGAATGCAGTAATATTAGACATTAAAATATATTCTTTAACTTAAAAGTTCTCATTTGTCTTCTAATTAAACAAAAATTAAAACATTTTAGTGAACTCCTAAAGGTACTGTGGGCCCCAGTATCTCTGCTTCATGGGTAAGTTGTCTTCTATGTAGATACCTGGGCAATTACAATAAAAAATATTTGATTATCTCTCAGTTTTCTCAGTGTTCAGAGACAAGATTACTGCAGAGAATGAGATGAGTTGTTCATAAAAAATGTCCTTTGAGTTACAATTTAGAAATACGAATTGGAGCTTGTCAAGATCTTAAAAAAAGCTGCAAATTTAAGATCTTCCATTTTCACGATTATTGTGTTTCTCCCCTACCAGCGTTGGTGTGGGAGCTGAGGGAGAATGTGGGATTCATTCGGGCTAGATTTTACAAGAGACATTGGGCAGGACTGAGCATGCCAGCACCAGGGAGAGATGAATAAGGAGCGTGCCCCGCTGGCTGGGCCAGCAAGGGGAGGACAAAGACAGAAGGAGCCTGACCGCGTGGAACAACATGCAGTGTCTATAAACTGTATTTAATTTCTCCAGGTTGTGTTTCACATGGGCTTTTCGAGCAATTACTCCAAATGGTTTTGGAGAATAAGAAAGTGAATGAGCTGTAAATGATCGTGAGAATGAAAGATACCAAGAGACTGGTGGTGGAGGAATTCCACTTGCAGTAGATGGTTCCAACGGAGTGGCAATGAAGGTCATTCATGTGAGGACTTTCAGGGCTGTGGCCCAGAGAGGAGGGTAGAAATTGGACTGAGACGCAAGGAGCCAAAAAATTGGTGCATACAGGGAGGATTGCCAGAAAACAGGGGTATAGCAAGAAAACAGATTCTGTTATTCTAGGATTGTTTAATTTGTTCTTGAGTGTGTGCGTGTGTGCGTGTGTTTCCTTTGTATTTCACCAACCTTACTGGTAAATAGCAGAGCAGCAGCAAATATAAGCAAGAAAAGCAGCATCCCTGTGTCTGCCTCCGGGTCTTGTGTTGCTGGGAAAGCAGGGTAGTGAGCAAAGAGCACTGCAGAGGCCGTGGGAGAGAAAACGCTCCCTGGGAATAGCCAGGTTTCTGCCAGGACCAGGAAAGGAGGAGAGGATATAATGAAAGTTAGAGGACGCACAACTGGATTGCAATGAGAAGAGTTTCAGGCGAAAGGCTTGATCTGAAGATTAGCAGAGGAGACATAAAATGAGTTTGGAGGAAAATAATATGGTGAACTTAGAGTAGGCATGCAGAAAAGAATTTGTTCCTGGAATTTACATTTTTAGGGGTAGTCAAGGATAAAGACAACGAGAAATATTCAGTTTTTATCGCAGATTGAAATCTGTGGCATAAAGACAGGGCTATTACTGCAGCGTGTCTGGTCATCAATTTTTGGAACTATAAGAAATTTGTTTTTCTTAGGCTTGTTTATTCCTAGGTCAAAATATGAAAGGACCAGAACCCACTAGATTCCCAAGGAAGCAGAAGCAGACGCCCAAAGCACTTGCCCAAATGTTAATGGTATTCTCCAAGTGCTATTTTTGGCTC
>NW_006160094.1:6064372-6088268 GCF_000334495.1 Tupaia belangeri chinensis | reverse complement strand
CTTTCCCTTGGACAATGCATGAGTTAATTATTTTTTAATGAGTCAGTCTCAGGACCTCACTACACTTTAACATCATTTCTAGTGGAACATTGATTACAAGTTCAGAACATCTGATTTTACAAGTGGGCTCTCAGAAGCATACTCGCAAGCTGGGGACATCTTGTAGTACCAAGTTTCGTGATCTTGGTTGGAAGAAAAATAAAAAGAACTACATTAAACCAGGAAAGTAATGTCGGTGCATGTTCCTGAGGATTTCTTAATAGATTTCATACCTACTTCTTTGGTGTCAGGAACTCCCCGTGGAGTTACCTTTGCTTGGCTGATCTGTAAATAATTTAATACCCGATTCTAAGCAGTCAATACTTACTTCTCTTGGCACGACGTGTTTCAGCAGTTGTCCTCATGTGGCTGGGCACTCCGTCCTTACAAGTGGATCGTTGCTTGACTTTCTCCAAATAGTTTCTCATTTATTAGTAATTAGGTGGCCTTGCCTTGCAGATGTCATTCATTTTTACTTTCATTGATGGCATACAGGGCGACTCCATCACCATCTACCCATCTGGCTCGTTTAATGTTAACAGAAAACGTCCTGCAGACAGAAATGCTTCCTCTCCACTTCAGAGCAGGGCTGGAAATCCCACCAAAAGAGATTGTTGCTTTACATTCAACGCTGCCAGGGAAAGTTAAACTGGCTTGTCTGGGATCACCTTATCCTGGTAAATAGTGAGGACAGTGCCATTCCGTGTGGAGCCCTTCAGAGCCGCGGACTCTGCTCAGGGTAACTCTCTGACGCTTCCGTCGCTCCGTCAGTGTTGGACTGGCCGCTCTGTTTTGGCCAGGTGCTTTAAAGAATCTGGAGAGACCCAGTGTTTCTCGATCTTGGTTCTGTTCCAGACTCAGTTTTACCTAGATCTACTCTTCTGATGAAATATGGAGAACAACTTGGCCAAATGAGCAACTTTAGCAAAAAGGATAATTGCTTTATAAAACTCACTTCTCAGAGCCAAAGGCATGAGGCCTGATGTTAAAAGGTCTATGCCTGTTAATCTGGAAAAAAAGAACAAAATTAATTAAAAATAAGTCTGTTTAGAGATATGATTGATTCCATATCCTCACTAATTCTCCCCCCCCCCTTAATGTTTAAATCCCTGTAAGGAATGGAGAGTACCAGGGAAGGAGGGAGAGCATTACTGTGTGTCTCTTAGTCCCCGCTAAATAAAACTGCATTCAGAGACAGCTGGGAGGGGGGGCGCCAGGTGGCTTGGTGGTTAAGGTGCTGGACTCCCACATGCTCTACAGCTGCCGGCTTGAAAATCACACCAGGGGTGTGAGTGTGTGTGTGTGTGTGTGTGTGTGTGTGTGTGTGTATGCTCAAAATCCCAAGAGAAGAATGGAGGAGAAAGGATTATGGGGAGCAGCAGTTGGCATAATGGCTATGTCGCTGGACTTCCATGTAGTCGACCTCAGTTCGAGTCCCAGACCCAGTGGCTTAAACTCACACCAGGTGCGTGTGTGTGCATGCCCAAGATCCCAAGAGGAGAATGGAGGAGAAGAGATTGCAGCGTGGCCATCTCCCCACGGGGTGATTTCTCACTTTCTGTCTTTCTGTATTTCTCTGTCTTTCTGGCGAGCACACATACCCTATAGCAAAAACCTCTCCAAAAAAAATAAAAAAAAAAAGGATTATGGCATGGCCATCCCCCAGGGAGGTGATTTCTCACTTCACATCTCTATGTCTCTCTCTGGTGAGTGCAGGTGCCCTATGGCAAACAAATAAACAAACAAACAAACAGAGTATGGGGGCTGGAGGGTGACATAGTGACATAATGCAGGAGCTCCGTGAGGCTGACCCACATGCGCAGGTTCAGGTTGTCCCAAAACCTCCTTGAATATACCAGGCACATGGTCAGGGGCTGCCTGAGCCTGGGGTTGTATTGTGGCATTGAAACCCTGTCAGGGATGCTCTCTCTCTGTCTGTTGCTAGTGGAAGAAATAAATATAAAAGTAAAAAAAAAAAAAAAAAGAATGAAAAAAAGCAAAAGACGATGAGTATGATTTGGCTGGCATGTAATGAGCTCCACTGCCTCCCACGGTCCCCCGGACCAGGGTGTACTATTCAGAGGAGGTGGGAGACCTCAGGCTGTGCACACGCATGTGCATGTGTGTTCACGTGTGTTTGTTTCTGAGAATGGGGTGAGGGTTTGGAGGAAGAGTGCTGAAGAGCAAGGTGTGCTTCAAAAGGAAAAAAAGCAGAGTCAAGCTGAGGAATGGAAAGTAACGGGTCCCTTGGATTGGACACTTCTGGTTTGACATGGAGGCTGCTGCGGGACAGGAAGTGCTGTTGCAGCCTCTCTCTGGTCCCCCCTGGCTGCACAGGGCACTCAGCTTCAGCCTGGTCCCTGCTTCAGCTTCTCCAGGTCTTGGGCCAAGAGTGCATTCGGCTCCCCCAGGACAGCCCCATCCAGTGTGTGCTAGTAAACGGATTCTGCGGGGGCCGGAGGGGATCCTCATGGCGACATGCGCCAATTCCAGGGGGTTTCTTCTCCCGTGATGGCCTATTTTCAAGCTACAAACAGCTTAGCAAACAGGTGGCCACATCCCTCAATATTCCAGTCTGCCCTCGAGCCAGCAGGAGCCAGCCCAGTCCCCTAACCCACCGTGTTGACAGAACCAACAACTCTCATCACTTCATGAAGAACTTGGGTAGAAGATGGAAACGAGTCTTGTGTAAGCTAAAGAAAAATCAGATTTTAATATGTAAGCGATGTTCTAAGTTACTGTGCTATCCATAACAAAATGACTGGGAAATCACTCTAAAAGGTACAATATTTACCTTCAAAACTACGTGTTTCACTGCTCTGAGAGGGTTACTGAATGAGCAGTTAACCAAGTATTTCCTTTCTTCAAGGGAATGAAAGATACAAGTGAAGAAGTGAAACTGATCAAGTGCTAGCCTCCCATAGCCGCAGGGCTTGGATCCAGGAATTCAACCAACTGTAGATACGCACATTAAAAAACCAGTCACGTCTGTATCGAACATGTGTGTACTTTTTTTTGTTGTCATTATTTCCTACGCTATACAATGTAAGTAATTGGATAGCATTTACATTGCTATTTTAAGTAATATAGGGATTATTTAGAGCATATGGGAGAATATGCTTAGGTCATATGGAAGCATTATGATGTTTTACATACGGGACTTGGTCATCTGCGGATTTTTGGTGTCCATGGGGATCTTGGAACCAATCTCCCCGGGATACCAAGAGGCTCTATTTCACAAACAAGGTAAAAACTTAGCATTTAACATATCTGCTATCTGTTTCTTTTTAGCACTTAGCACTTCATGGGATGCAGGCCAGTTCAATACTATTATTATTTAAATGTTACCTCTGCTTATGTAAAGACTTCCCCAATTAAATCATAAGTATCTTGAGGAAGTTGTTCCAGTTTCCTTTCCAACTACGAAGAGCACTTAATGTATTTTTAAAATAATATTAAATACACAGAAGGGTAAAATACCAGAAGGACCAGGTCCTTCCCTTGGAGCTTACCTCATGAGTAAGACAAGCTCACCAATGAAGGCAGGTACAGGGCTGCGACCGTGGTGCAAGCAATAATTAAGAATCCCAGAATGAAACAATACCGCTTTGGCACAAGGAACCCAAGACCTTCACAGAAAAAGGGCTCCTCTACACTGGGTTTAAAAGCCAGAGACTACACAGGGTATTTCCAGTGAAATGAGTTGGGAAGGACACCCTCCCTCCCTTGCTCTTACTGGAATTCGCTGGATTATTACATTTCATCTTTCCAGAGTTCCCTCGGACCCTGCTGTTTAACCACGCACGTTTGTCTGTTTGTGTGTGTGGGGACTGGCCTTCACAAGGTTATTGTAATGGGACATCTCAGAGGTAGTGTCTGGATGGACGGGATAGCAAGGGTGGGAGGGATTTAAGACATCGGATGGAGACTGCGTGTCAGGGAACCACGGCGATTAGGAGGAAGAGGAGGTCGCCAGCCTGCGGAGATGAGACAGCAGCAGATTTGTAGTGGGCAAAGATACTGGGTGAGCTTAGTCAGGTGGGTGGCTTCACCAACGTCTTCACCTCAGCAATGGCTAGATCGTCGTCGTCTGGAGCCTCCCTTTGAGGTTCAACACCCCAAACACCATTTGGTCAACATTTAGTTTGTATTCCCTAAACTCTACAGAAATCACTTGATTTCAAAATATAGCGTTCTTCAATCTGACGAGTTTTCTTTGTATGTAGCACTAACAAATTGTAGAAGAAAAGAGAAGAAAAAGAAACTAAAAAGACTGTTTACTACATTTAAATCTCTGTCATCTCTTTTGTCCTATTTTTCTGCATTATCATTAGAAGAGAATGGACACATGATTGTAGCCGAGTCGTCATTTCACGTTTAATACAATTCCAAACACTCCAGCTGAATTTGGACTATTTTTGTTTTTCCCTAAATAAGAAACATTTCTAACTACTGGGTCATCGGGAAAGGCATGAGACACTTTTTCCTGGAAAAGCAGAGAAATCTACATCACGATGTTCCTGATGACCTCGTAGCATCACCACTTCAGCTGGGATTGTGGGAGACACTCTTCCATAGAGCTTTTAATTTGCCTTGGGAGTCTGCAATTAAAAAAAGAAACTAGCTCTTCTCCTTAGCGGCCTGAGGTGATCTTTGAAAATGGTTCGCTATTCACTTGACCCAGAGAACCCCACAAAGTCATGCAAGTCAAGAGGTTCAAATCTTCGTGTTCACTTTAAGAACACTGGTGAAACTGCCCAGGCCATCAAGGGTATGCATATCCAAAAAGCCACCAAGTATCTGAAGGATGTCACTTTACAGAAGCTGTGTGTGCCATTCCGTCGTTACAATGGGGAAGTGGGTAGATGTGCCCAGGCTAAACAGTGGGGCTGGACACAAGGTCGGTGGCCCAAAAAGAGTGCTGAATTTTTGCTGCACATGCTTAAAAATGCAGAGAGTAATGCTGAACTTAAGGGGTTAGATGTAGATTCTCTGGTCATTGAGCACATTCAGGTGAACAAGGCACCAAAGATGTGCCGTCGTACGTACAGAGCTCATGGACAGATTAACCCATACATGAGTTCCCCCTGCCACATCGAAATGATCCTCACTGAAAAGGAGCAAATTGTTCCCAAACCAGAAGAGGAAGTTGCACAGAAGAAAAAGATATCCCAGAAGAAACTGAAGAAACAAAAACTTATGGCACAGGAATAAAGTCAGCATAAAATAAATGTAGATAAAAAAGGAAAAAAAAAAAAAAGAAACTAGAAAATACTTCTCTTTAAAGAGGATTTTTTTGAGTGTTTTAAGAAAAAGTAATAGCATCTCCTAGAACCCTGTTAGCAACACTAGCTCTAACCCTGTGACTGGCCCCAATCCTGGTTTTTCTCCCCTTGCTTCCCCCTAAGTGTCTAGAACTGTGGATAGCTCCCACGTAAGCTCTGAGAGGGCCACAGGCAAGCTCCTCAGTGCGTTCGTGTGCAAAATAAAAAGCCTCGGTGATCCTTTTTCTTTTTTGGAAGCTGTCTCCTAGTTTACTGTTAGAGTGCAGAACCTACCTGCAGCAGACAGAGCTGCTGAGGAGTCGGAGACAGTCTCCACCTGGAACACGTGTTCCAATGAGGAGAACATGACTTGAAGTGAACTGTGACCTCATACGTTCACCAAATACACACACGCAGAGCACTAGGGGGTGGGGGGCGGCAGGGGAGTGGTGGGGAATATATGTTGTCCAAAAGACAACTTAATGTGTAAAAATATGTGGATCGAGGGCCAGCAGATCGTGTGTTGGTTAAGGCATTGGATCTCAAATGGCTAATTCAGTGGTTCAAGTCCCAGACCTGGCAGGTTGAAAATCACACAGGCTGTATGTGCATACATGTCCAAAGTCCTGAAAGGAGACTGGAGAAGACGGGATTGAGGTGTGGCCAGCCCCCCTGGGAGTGATTTTTCACTTTTCCTCTCTCTCTGGCAGGCACATATGCTCCATAGCAAACACTAAAAAAAAAAAAAAAAAAAAAAAAAAAAAAAAAATTAAAAAAAATGTTGTGGATTGACATCAAATCTGAAAACAGAACATTGGGTCTCTGTGCTTATTTCCTTTAAATTATGAACATTTTACTAATGATTTAAAATTTGAGCGAGTAATATCATTTCGTTGTGTCAATTAGTGACAGCCAGCTCATATTTCTTAAAACTGATCTCATTTGGAAACAACAGTTAGCATAATGGCTATGTCACTGAACTCCCACATAGTCGACCGTGGTTCGAGTCCTGGACCTGGTGGCTTGAATTCACGCCGAGTGCGTGTGTGTGTGTGCCCAAGATCTCAAGAGGAGAATGGAGGAGAAGGGATTGTGGTGTGGCCATCCCCCCTGGGGGGGTGATTTCTCGCTTTCTGTCTCTCTGTCTCTCTGTCTGTCTGGCATGCACTCTGTAGCAAAAACCTCTCAAAAAAAAAAAAAACTGATCTCGTTTGGTGACTGGAACATACGTAGTTCAGATTTTCCTGTTATTTTCTTTTTTGTCTTTTTCTGGAATTTTTTCCCAAGCATCCAATTTATAAGCAGTTCCGACAATTTAGACTGAGTTGCTCTGCATAATTTCTTTTCACATTCGTCCTTTAGAAACTCATCCTCTGTCCCCCACACACAGTTGCATTTGTTTGACATCGATGGTGACATCTGCAGCTCCCGTGTCCTTCCTACTCTGGCCCCAGCCCCCTTGCTGTCTAAACGGCCCGTCGCCACTCTGCACGCGCTCCGCACCGTCTCTTGGCACCATTTCTTAGCAGAGACAAGTCCTTCCAGCATCATGTACCAAACAAGAAGAAATCCAGCTGCCACTCTTGCCTAGCGACTCCCAGCGCTGGGAATAGTGCTATTTACATGGACTCCCAACCTGACCTTCTCACTCCTCTAAACCATCTTGCATATGGCTGCCCAGATCTTAAAATGCTGGCTCCATCATGACACCACCCATCTCAGGAATGTTAAGTGACTCTTGGGTAGTTATCCAATGTAATCCAACATTAGCAGCCGCAGATTAACCTGCTTCCTTTAAGGACATCTCACAAAGTGTCTTCAAAGTCCACACCGAGCCTTCAGGCCGGAGTGCGGCTCCTGCTCTCCCATCTGCGTGAGCTTCCTGGGTTTCCAGAAAGCCCTGCGTCCTCCATGGCATCTTTTCTGACATCAGCTTCATGTAGTGGCAGCGAAGCCAAATGGACTGCTCCATTCCTGATATCTACGAAGGCGCGTCGTGCTTTCGTTTGGATGTGCCTCCTGTGTTTTTCTAATGTAATTACACAGAGCACATCTGTAGGAGACATGAGGAAATATCGGGTGTACGCCACAGTGCAACCAGTGTCAGCGGGTCTTTAGCAAAGATCTGCTCCAGACATTTAATTTAAACCAGCAAATACTTTTCAGCTATCTACTCTAGCCTAGAAATGTGGATACAAAGAAAACTGAGACCAAGCACCTACTCCAAAGGCGTTATACTCTATGGCAAGGAAAACATGATAGAGGAACAATAAGAGAAAAAACATTGCCGATGGTTCTATGGCATTTCAATGATCGCTTCCTCTCTGTAACAATAATAAAACTATGGAATAAGTTAAGTCAGCTCTCTGTGGTGTCACCAGCCTCTCACATGCGCTCGGTGTTCAGTACCCCCATAGCGAGCCCCGATGCCTGCCTGTCTGAGGGGCTTCTCTGACCCTGGGGACCAGTTGGAGCAGGAGCGTGCAGCTAGGAGGGCCGTGGCATCAACACGGACGCAGCACTCAGTGATGACAGCTGGGAGGTTTCTTTGGCTCCCTGGAAGGAACAATTGTTCTACGTTTCTTTCCATTTTCTCTTTTTAATTTTACATAGGGCACATGCACTCACCAGAATGAAAGAGAGAGGGAGAAATCGCCCCCCAGGAAGGACGACCATGCTGCAATCTCTTCTCCCACTTCTCCTCCAATCTTCACTTAGGATTTTGGGCACTCAATGCACAGGTGCCTGGAGTGATTTTCAAATCCAGGACTTGAACTGTGGTTGGTCCTGTAGGAGTGTAGCATCTTAACCACCATGCCACCTGCTGGCCTGCTCTACGTTTCTTTCTTTCTGTCTATCTGTCTTTTTTTTTTTTTTTTCTTTTTTTAGAGAGAGATTTTTGCTATAGAGCGCATGCATTCACCAGAGAGACAGAGAGATACAGAAAGTGAGACATCATTCCCCTGGGAAGGATGACCACACTGCAGATCCTTTTCCTCCATTCTCCTCTCCGGACTTTGGGCATGCACATATGCCTGGCATGAGTTTTAAGCTGCTGGGTCTGGGACTCGAACCACGATGCATTACCTGAGAATCCAGCAATATAACCATTATACCACTTGTTGTCCTTTATTTGTTTGTTTGCTTTAGAGATTTTTCCTATAGGTGGGTGTTCTCTCCAGAAAGACAGAGAGACTGAGAGACAGAAAGTAATAAATCACCCCCTGGAGGGGCACGGCTTGCCACAATTTCACAATTCCACAGTTCTCCTCCCAGGATTTTGAGCACTCACGCACATGCCTGACATGTGTCCCAAGCCACCCAGCGTGAGTTTCAAGGTGCACGGTCCATCACAGGGGAGTCCAGCGCCTTAAGCACTATGCCATACCCGATGGCCTCCTGCTCTACATTTCCTGAGTCCTCAACAGGACCAAAATCCAGGTGTCCACAGCTGTGACCTTCACATTAACACACCCTCTGAAGGCTTCTTTCCTGAGCATTTACCCCTCCTACCACCAGGTCAGGGGTCACTTCCCTAGGACCTCTCAGGCTGTGTTTCTAGGGAAGCCCCTGAAAGGCCCCGTGTAAGTATACAGTGGGGCCGATTTCACTCAGCTGGTAATGAGACCCTGCATCAGCACCTCTGCGCTTTCTAGGCCTGGCCCTTACTCAGAACCTACGGGGTCATTTTTCTTCTGAAGATGTCTTGAAGTCTGCAAGAACTTGGCCCTTGGTGTTGGTAAATTTGGGTTCTACCTCTTGCCTCAGGTAACTTCTCCAACACCAAACGTAGATTCCTCATAGTACAAGAGGAGTAATGAGGGTTCCCAGCACACACGACGTCAGTGCGGATTCAATATTACACAAACACACATGAGCCATTTAACGTGGTGCTGGGCACAGGCCACGAGCAGTACAGGTTTATTGTAATTTTATACAAATATTTGCAACGTCTTTAGGCACTGTTCCTTTGGAATGTGTAGAATGTTTTAGGACACACTGATTCAACACCAAAAAATTCAACCTAGAATTGTAACCTTCGTACATAAATTTTTAGATGCCTGGATATACTCAAGGCACTATGTTCTTCAAAAACTGGTTTGTAAATGATCAGCTGAAGATGATGGCTGATGGGCAGCCAGGTCCTGGGGGCGGAATGTGGGCTCCATGAATATGACCCTGGGCAGTTTTTAAAATCCCTACAATGGAGACTATACAGGATGTGGTGGTTTAGGCAGATAGAGTCCCAGGCCCAGTGGCTTGAAATTCAAGTTGGATATGTATGTTTGCATGCCCAACATCCCAGGAGGAGACTGGAGGAGAAGGGATTGTGGCATGGCCATTCCCCCTCACCCCAGGGGGTAATTTTTCCCTCTCTCTGTCTCTCTCTGGCAAATGCACATGCCCTATAGCAAAAACCTAAAATAAATAAATAAATAAATAATTTAATAAGTCCTATGATGAATCATTGTTAAGATTTTCAATTTGGTAAAATAATTATCTGAGTATATAGTAAATATTTAGGAAATTAATTAATCACTGGCACTTTGGAGATTCAAATACTTTACATTACAGTTGAGGGTTATAAAATATGCTTCAGGAAATATTAGAGATTGTTTATTTCAGATAAACGTTTTCCACAGAGACACGAATTGGCTGGAGATTGTTCATGGAAAAACAGATTCCTTTTCTTTCTCTCTCAGTAATATGAACTTTTGGTCCTTTTTTTTGTTATTATTTCTGGGTGGGTACAGAGCTCATGATTTATGTGAGAAGCTATTGGAATTTCACAAAAGAAATTGTTGGAAAATATTTCAGTCTGTAGAGTTATTGCAACAACATTCCTAAAAAAGAAATATCATCATTGAATTGAGAGATTTTCTTGTTTCTAGTCGATAACTTAAGGAAACACTTCAGCGTTTCATGGAAATGAGAGACGTCGGTCTCCTGTGTCTTCTATGTCATCTTTCTACCCACGTATCTAATTAGGTTTCTCTCAATTTTCAGTTCATGCTGTCAAAATACCCCTTTTTTCCTAAATTTATTTTTTTTAATTGCAAGAAAGTGGATGTGCTCACCAGAGGAAGTGAGAGAGACAGAGAGAGGGAGGAAGAAACACCCTCAATGGGGAGTAGCCGCAATGCCACCCCTTCTCCACCCTCTCCAGTCTCCATCCTGTGGGACTTCAGGCATGCACACACACACTCAACATATTTTCAAGCCGTCAGGACATAACTTGGACAACCTAGTTTCTTAACCACTAGGTCATAGGGCTGACCTTTTATTTTCCTTCTTTGTTGTTTGGCCTGAAGGCATGTGCATTCACCAGAGAGAGACAGACAGAGAGGAAGATGGAAAAAGCACCTGCAAGGGCCATGGCCATGCCACAATCCCTTCTCCATTTGGGGCATGCCTGGTATGTCTTTCACGCTGCCAGGACCAGGAATGGAACCGCCTGATTGGTCATGTGGGATCTATCTGCCTTAACCACCAGGCCATAGGCTGGCTCTCTAGCTTCATTTTTTTTTTTTTTTTTGGAGAGATTTTTGCTATAGGGCGCATGCGCTCGCCAGACAGACAGAGAGAGACATTAGAGACAGAAAGCGAGAAATCACCCACCAGGGAGGATGGTCACGCCGCAATCCCTTTTCCTCCATTCTCCTCTCGGGATCTTGGGCACGCACGCACACGCGCCCGGCGTGAGTTTTAAGCCACTGGGTCCGGGACACAAACCGCGGTCGACTACGTGGGAGTCCAGCGACATAGCCATTATGCTAACTGCTGGTTCCTTCTAGCTTCATTTTGATGGCTCAGATTCTGCTACTAATATTATTTCCCTTAGTGCATCACTATACTAACAAATATTTTCATTTTACTTTCCCCCTAGTATACAGGAAAAAATAAAGAAAACACAAGCTGGACTAGAGGAACAAATAGCAGAGAACTAAGATGGCTAAATGGCTTCTCCCACTGTCAACTCCCCAGAGGAGTGTGAGATATATTATGATGTAACTGAATCATGAAGAAATAGAGCATACATACTTAAATGTTAGAAGGAACCATTTTTAATTCTCAATTTCTTATTTTTCCTCCCATCAGCATGTGCCAAGAGCATTTTGGTGGCAGCCAAAGGTGTTGGATCCAAAGAAACATGACCCTAGGGACCTGGCTGTCTCTGTTCCGGCAGACCTCTCTGTCTTCCGTATTTCTGCTGGAACTCCAGATGTTCTGTGTGCATCATTTTCTCTCCTACAATCTATTCCTTGTAGCTGGGCCTCTCTCATCTTTTGACTTTGGTGTCAGAAGGCTTGAGTTCATGGGCTCTGACGCTTACTCTCCATTAACTTTAACTATACTATTCAAACTCAGGGCACCAGCACCTGCTCCTGGTAAAACTGGAGCTAGAAGTCTACTCACCACGGTGTCTTAGGACGTGAATGGGATTACGTGGAAGAGCCTGCGTGACACCTTGTAGAAACTGAATAAGCATTGGTTGTAATTTCCTCCTGACCCACTGTGGGCATATCACGCCTCACTGTTTCTTCTCCCTGAAGATAGTCCTTTTATAATTACATTATTTCCTTGATAGTCACTAAGAGATACGTTAGAGTGAATGTCTCAGTTTCCTGTTCCTTACCCTACGGCCCACCTTCATCTTATCACTCTTGATTTTGTGAAAAAAAAAAAAAACAAGTTAAACAAACAGGTAATTCAGGGCTATGTGAATATTTAGTAAAATTGCTTGATTGTGTAGAAAAACAGCTGGACTGAAGGTTTGAAGTCTAAAATTCAAGAATTGTATTAGGAATTCTCTAAGCCCTTAGTCTTCTTGCCTTTAAAATGAAGATGACACTTTGATTTATTGCCTGTAAGAGTATTTTACTAGTAGTTAAGGGATTACATTCCCACATGGCTGATCACGGTTTGCGTCCTGGACCTGGTGGCTTGCTTTCTCTGTCTGTCTCTGCTGAGTACACATGCCTTAGAGCAAATTGAAATAAAGAAATAAAAATTTAAAAAGTACTTCAGTATCCAAGTAAATCATTTCATGTGGAAGTATTTTAATATAATTCTATGTATGCACAGAACATTAAAAGTATGTACATACTCTATTCTTTTTTTCCTCATCTGTGACATAAGGATACAGAGAACATGCAAACAAACATAGCTTCTCACTTTGAGTAGTTCTTCTAATAAAACATGGAGCCCACAGGAGGGTAAGAAGATGAAAAAAAATCGTATTTTATAAGGAGGTTACATTGCAAAGCAAGCGACATTTAAGTCAGCCAATGATGCTAGTGCACTCGGGCAACACAGCAGAGGTGTGGGATGCAGGGGCTGGCTCGCTCCTGCACGCCGCAGCTTCTAACTCTTGAAGGCCCTCACATGGAACAGGTTAATGTAGAGAACGATTTCAAGCAAGAAATACTAAAAAAGGTAAATGTTACAGAGTCGAGAGACTCCCATTGAGAGACTACGAAAGGCAGGCAGATTGTATGAACAATGGTAAGTTCTTTTATTATGTCTTTAGGAGGCAGGGACAACCGCAGTTCAGAAACACACAGATTGAAAGCAGTAAGTACTGAAATTCACATGATGTGTGTGCATGAATGTATCCCATCATCCGCTAGCTGAATGCTCAGGGATCCCACTAACACTCTCCTTTCTTTGTCATGGAAAGTGTACTAACCATTACTGGGTGTGGCTGCAATGAGTAGTCTACAGCAAAAAAAGTACTGGTAGTGTGGACGTCCTGACAGAATGCGCAATTTTATACTGACTCTCGGCCACGCCGTCTTTCTTTTTACAGCAGCCATCTGGACCTTAACAGAGTGAATATGCTGCAAATCGTTTTCTCTCATCCATGACATTAAGTCTAGAGAAAATATACACACCCCCTCACCTGCAGTAGTTCTTCTAACAAGGCGAGCTGTGAGATGCCAGGGGGAGGCTGGAGGAGAAGACGAATCCGTCTCCCTATGAATTTCTGTTCCAGGCCAGAGCGCCTGATTCCCCAGAGCTGGAGTGTTTGCACAGCACCAGAACAGGCAGATTAGAACGAAGGGAGCTTTGCTGAGGCACAAGGAATGAGGGAGTGATGTAGGCCAGCAGGTGGTTGGGGTGCTGGACTCTCACATAGCTGACCGTGGTTCAAGACCCAAACCTGGTGGCTTGTTTCCTCACTTTCTCTCTCTAGTGAGTGCATATGATCTATCGCAAGTTGAAATCATAAGAAATAAATGAAATAAAATAAATAAGTTTGAAAAAAAAATCCAGATTAAAAAAAATAAAGGAATGAAGGGGGTGTTTTCTCGATGCTGGAGAATCAGAAGGCGGTCCGTGGGCACGGTAGTGTTGCCACTCAGATTCTTTCAATGTCCTTTATTGGAGCACTTTTTGTTTGTTTGTTTTCTGTTATCAAGGAAAACAAGATATGGGGAATGGAGTAGAAGATAAAAAGAGGAAGGGCAGACTGGACATTGGTTTCGAAAGTGATTTTGTGTGTGTGTGTGTGTATGTGTGTGTGCGTGTGTGAAGGGAATCTTATCGTTTTAGTACATATTTGATTGCTTTAAGCCAGCCTCACCCAGCTGAGGAAGACATGCCATCCATTCTAAGCTTCCTCTGCAACCAGGAATGTAGTGTTATAAATTTGTTATTATCGCAATCAAACTTGAAACTTCAAGTAGATACCAACCTGAAAGACAGAAAAGCTCCCTTAGAGATTTTGACAGTGGGAAGTTGCCTTTCCAAAGCAACATATTTTCCTGTGTTCAATTCTTTGACAATTAAATTTATGGGCCATTCATACATTCCCAAAGTTCAGGGTCACCGCCGTGTCTCAGTATATCATATGACTTCAGGAATTTAGGCATGGCAAGTTTTCTACTGCTGCATTAATTGGTGTAATTGGAAGGTTGAAGTATTGAATATCAAAAATCAGTATATTTTTCTGAATTTTTTTTACTGTATGTTTGAATTATTTGCTGGTAATTATACTGTTCTATGTAGAAAAGGAGATAAATGTTTGCTAAGGATTTTGGAACAGAAATCCCAAACCACTTTGTACAGTTACTGAAAGGGATAGCAGTTTGGTATAAAATGTCAGCCTCCTGGCTCCAACTGGTCTAAATGGAAAAGAAAATACCCACACAAATACTGCCTGAGAGGAGAACAGTCCTGGTCCCGCTATTCGCTGAACATCATTTTTCCTGCAAATTAGCTCAATTTTCTTGTCTGGTGATTTAGTATCTCCTATCTGTTCTACCTACCTCAATAGATCTGGAACAACAAAAGATCTGGAACAAGTTAGAACCATGTGTAAAAGTGACTGGAAAAGAGAGTTTTGCTATAGAAAGAAGCTCTCTTGTTATTATTCGGTTAATGACTCACATGAGCCGCGGCTTCACTGGCGGGCTGTAGCGTTTTTCCTGGGTGGAAGCCCACTCTCACTTGGGTCGTCCAGTCTGGGATTTGTGCAGGAGACAGCTTGACTCTAGGTGACGTGAGGTGTGGATTTTGGTTTTCAGCAGTTTTCCACAGGCAGGAGTTGACCTCTCCCAAACACTAGGCTGGTTCTTCAAAAAAACAGATATTTCTTCTGTGAGTAGAGCCACTCCGCTAAATGGATGACTACAGAATCCGAACATGGCACCTCATCGAGGCATGCAGCTAATTCTCTCGATTGTCTCAAACAGGTGATCAAAATAGCTCAAGGTCAGATCACTTGTAAGATACTCAGTCATAAAAATAAGAGCCGCACTCAGCCTCCTTTGGCTAACGAGAGGCCCAATCATTTTGAAGATGTAAAAGAGAACGTGAACCCCTTGCACAAAATGAGGCAACCTAAAACAGGAAGGAGGGGATTTCATTTCAGAGAAATTAGGGTGTTTTCTCCTCCATGTGCTTCTCTCTATCCATGTGGGCAGAGTTCCTTCATCTCTGCCCAACTGTCCATTACGGTTGACCTGGGTGGTGAGCAACGCCTGTGAGGTAGGTGAGCAAGAGGTTGAGCTTGAGCAGGAGTTGTGTGGTAGGGAGGAGGGGCTGAGAGAACTGAGGCCTGATTTTAGTACTGCCCAGGCCCCCCTGCTTCTCTCACGGGGGTCCAGCTGTTCTCTCTGGGCCCTATTCCCCACTGAAGGATTCACTGATGCAGAAGTCTGAAATGAATCACAAACGGATATAAATATTCTGGAGAGCCCAGGTTGCACTTAGTGAGGTTGCTGAGGTACTAACTAAATGGCTCTTTAATGTCTGGGTGAGGTGCTCCTTACAACAGGGGTCCCTCAGGGGCCTGAGGACATACAGACAGAAGGAAACTAGCATTCCTCTGATTAAGCCAGCTTGTCCATTAGAAGGAGAAAGAATAATTCAATCTAGCAAGTATGTTGGGCTCTCAGAACAAGCTGCTTTAGAATATTTATTTTTAAGTGTCAGTTTAGAGGTCTTTGAAAGTCATGAAGAGCAAATGAAATAATTCTGTTCACTGTTCTCTCGGTTTGCAACTTGAGTTTTCTCTGAGTTGTAATCGAACAAAAACTTTATGAATTTGCTAAACATCTTATTCTACTACATAATTAGCATAATTAATGATACTAGTTTGAAATACATTCTTATGATATCATTGTTGCTATCAGTTCCCCAATAGCTGTGGTCTCTCTCGATCAGTTCATTGTTTATAAATTGTTCTATTTTTTTTTTTTTTGTATTCCCAACATCTAACAAAGTACCTGGTGTGACAAGAGAAACAAAATCAATGTTTGTGGATAAATGAATAAACCCTTAGAAAATATGGTCAATATTTATTATATATAAGACAATATAGCAGGTACCCTATAGCAGAAATAAATTTACATCTTTATATTCAGTATTTTTAAAATTTTTTTCAGAGGTTTTTGCTATAGGGTGCTTGCGCTTGCCAGAAAGACAGAGAGAGACAGAGAGACAGAAAGTGAGAAATCACGCCCCGAGGGGGGCAGGGAAGGTCATGCTGCAATCCCTTCTCCTCCATTCTCCTCTCGGGACCTTGGGCACGCATGCTCACGTGCCCAGCATGAGTTTAAGCCACTGGGTCCAGGACTTGAACTGTGGTCGACTACACGGGAGTCCAGCGACATAGCCATTACACCAACTGCTGGTCTTTATACTCAATGTTTGAGATAGGATATTTGGACGATAGCCACCATAGTTTGATCTAAAAACCCAAATCTGAATCTAAAATGAAGTGTACTGAAAAAATAGAAGGTGTTGTAAAGTAAGACATTTCACTGTTAAGCAACTATATGACCATACTGTGAATTATACTCAGGTTCTTCAAAACCTAATTGCATGTTTCAAAGTCGATTCCCATGGATACTGGCTGTTGTCTCAAAGAGTGCTATGTTAATGAACTTTTCATCTATTTTCTGGGCTCATCTTTATCTCTGAGGGTCTTCAGAAAGTCTGTGGAAAATGTATATTATAAAAACAAATCTATGGGTGGATTTCAAAATACTTTGCACTGAAATAAACTTGCACTCTCAATCTATTTTCAAATCTTTTTGAAGTTCCTTTGTGGAACCAGCAGATGGCATAATGGCTATGTTGCTGGACTCTCATGTAGTCGACCATGGTTCAAGTCCTGGACCCAGTGGCTTAAACTCATACCAGGACTGTGTGTGTGCGTGCCCAAGATCCTGAGAGGAGAATGGAGGAGAAGGGATTGCGGCATGGCCATCCCCCCTGGGGGGTGATTTCTAACTTTCTGTCTCTCTGTTTCTCTCTTTCTGGTGAGCGTGTGTGCTCTATAGCAAAAAAACATTCAAAAAAAAAAAAAAAAAAAAGAAGTTCCTCTGTACATCAATTTATTTTACAAGACAAATCTACAAGTGTTCTACTTGTCTATTTAATCATTTGGAAATGGAAGACGGTTCACGTAAATAAGTTTATAAGTCAAATAAGGGTGCCACAGGTATATAACACGGTACCTCCCGAACACTCTTAGGAAACGTTAAAGTAAGATGAGGAATGTCAAAACAAGTAGCCAGTAGAAATAAAAGGCATTTTACAAAAACACAAGAAAGGACAGTAACATGATATGACATTTGAATAGAAAGAAAGGAGAAAGGTAAGTAAATAATTCTATGGCACTAGCGCAAGACAATCAAATGACACTTTTATTACTATTTATTTAAGTTAAGCTTTTTTCATCGGATGCACGTGCTCACTAGAGAAAGACAGAAAGAGACGGTGAGAAAGAAAGTGAGAAACCTCCTCCTCCACCCCACTCCTGGGCCTGGCCATGCCATCGTTCCTTCCCCTCCATGGTCCTCCTGGGACTCGGGGCACATATACACACATGCCCCGTGTGATTCTCAAGCCGCCAGGTCCAGGACAGAGCCATGATTTCACCGTGTCAGAGTCCAGTGCCGTAACCACTACTGGCCCTCACACTGTTTTTAGGGAAGTAACTTATTCAATACTTGAACAACAGCTGAATACATGCCCAACACAAGTCTTGGCCCAAGGAAAACACCGGCAAGTCGGGCAGTTCTTATGCTCCTGAAGATTCAGTTCTGTTGAACGAGGCGGTCAACCACAGAGCTTGCTCAGAACCCTGCTCGCCTTTCCCTCCTGTGGTCTGTGAGACAGGAAGAGGAAGGAAGGGATCAGTCTAGAATGAGCGAGAAACCCAAGAGATACGGAGGTCGAAGAGGGAGAGTTGGTAAAGCCTGGGGTGTAGGGCAGAGAACAGAACGTGGGGGACTAACCACCAAGAGTAAGTGCACAGGGGGCTGGGGAGGAGCACTTTCTCAGCCCTCGTTCCCAGACTTCCTGAATCAGCCATCCTTAATAATCCAGCTTTGTTTTTGATTAGGAACAGTTATGGGTGCCCAAGGTCATGACCTTTAGGGGGCAGTAGTTCACTTGCATCCACTGGAGATGAGAACAGCTTGCAGAACCGTAATTAGAATAAAATGTGGAGAGATTTTTACATGACTTTTCCCCAGACATGACTGCGTAAGTGTTTTCTGTTGCCTACTTTTTCATTATAATGATGCCTTGGGGACTCCATGAGCGAAAGAGAAATTTAATCTGGCTGTGAGTAAGGGTGCTGTTAGAAGAGCTTAAAATTCTTTGGCAGGTTTTTTTTTTTTTTTTCCCTCCCCCAAAAGGAAACAATGGACTTACAACTTTTTAAAAATGTGCTGACTTCTACTGAGATTTTAAAATAAATGGATAGGAAGGTTACAGTTCGTAGGCCCCGCCTGCTGCGCCTGAGCTCAGTCACCTCTGGGCCCAATTCAAGGTGGCCGCCTCCTCCAGTCCCCCGGAGGGGCACACCAGACGGGCGGTGTCGGACTCACCACATCCTCACCACTCCAGGACCTCCACCGAAGGCCCAGCCTCAAGGCTCTGCGAAGTTGTTTCTGGCAGACTAGTTGGCTATGCCCCAGCAAGAAAATATTTCCTGGTTCTTTTTCATTTTCAAGCTAGAGTCAAAAGAGTGAGACTTGAAGTACAGGAGGGTTCCTGTTCTCACTTGAATACGTGATGTGCCATACCTTGGAGGAGAGATCTAAGCAGAGTGGTCACAGGAGCGGTGAGATTCTGTAAAGGGAAGGATCGTAACTTTTTTTCTTCGAGTGAGTATGCAAAGCCTTCTCTGAAAAGTATCGTAGACTAACTGGGAAATCTCGAAGATCTCAGTGTTTTTTGACCATTGACAATGATTCTCCCTTAAGAAAAGAAAGAAGTGAGTGTGCAGGGGTGGAACAGCAGGGAGAGGGATTGAAAATTTTCCCTTTCCCCAAATAAATGGGTATTATGGGAGTGCAAATAAGACTGACGATGAGATACTTCACACACATTAGGATATCCATTTTGGGAAAAGGAACATGGTGCCTAGAGGGGACCAGGGAAGAGCACTGTTTGGCCTTCACTTAAAGGCTGAGACTAGGAGGCTGGGGCAGGAGGGCACAGCTGCCTGTGTTCTTCCTCCCTTCTCCTCCCGCTCTCTGTCTCTCACTTAAAAAAGAAAAATCAAACAAATGGAAAACCTAGACGGTAACAAGCATCGATAAGGATATGAAGAACCTGGACTCCTTGAGCATCACTGGTGGGAACATACAATGACACATCTGCTGTGGAAAATAGTACGATAGTTCATCAAAGAATTGAACAAAATTGTCATTACAGTTCAACAAACGCCCTCTTCAAGTATGCTCCAAAGCAAGTACTTGAACAGATTGATGCTCACAATAAGCAAAATAGCACAAATGCCCATTGACAGATAAACAAAACAAAATATGGTATACAAATATTTTACTAATTAATATTCATTAATATCAATGTTATTGTTACTTACCAATATTATCAGCCTTAAAAAGGAAAGAAATTTGACACACGCTACAGCATGAATGAACCAGGCTGCGCGAAACAAACGACATGCCCAAGGACATATATGGCATGATTCCGTTTATGTAAGTACCTAGAAGGGTCAAACTCAGAGACTGTCAGGAACTAGGCAAGGGATATGGGGAGTTATTGGTTAATGGGAACAGAGCTTTAGTTTGGGAAGGTAAATTCTACAAATGAACTGGAACGATGGTGGAATTGGTTTTCTGTTTGAGTCTAAGCCCTGGTGCTGAGGCTTCTTCCACAGCTCAGAACAGTGTATAGGTTCTCAAGCAGACCAAGCACACGCTGTCAGTTCTGTGTAACCCTGGCTGATACACGGATAGGAAACTATGAATGAGAAAAGTGGGACGAGCAGGTGGTGTAGTGGTTAAGGTGCTGGATTACCATGTGGTCGACCGTGGTTCGAGTTCTGGATATGGCGGCTTGAAACTCAAACTGTGCACATGTGCATGTGTGCCCAAAATCCAGAGAGGAGAATGGAGAAGGGATTGCAGTGTAGCCATCCACCTGGGGGATGATTTCTCACTTTCTCTTTTTGCATGTCTCTGGTGGGCGCACACGGCCCATAGCCAATATCTCTCTAAAAAATAAAAATCTAAAAAAGAAGAACGGGGTATTAATACTCTAGAAGTTCTACTCCACTATCTAAAGAATTTTTCAAGAGATACATATGTCTAAATATCTGAACAAAGTACACTAATATTATGATTTGAAATATACCTTAGTATTGAAGGAGCAGCAAGCAGTCTCCCCTCTGCAGAGATGGGACTCTGGCCGTACTTCACACAGGAAGGAGGGGTGGAACCCTGGAGCATGGGAAGCCACGGATCTGAAGCAGGTCAGAGAACTGAGTCCCTAAAATTACCGAAAGCGTTATCTTAGTGGCAAGCTCGTAAATACTGTTTTATTCTTCTTTCTATCCTCAGTGAAAAATACCTGGCACAAGGTAGATATTCACTAAATACTTGTTGGCAGAATGAATGAACTTTAAAGTTTACATGTATACTATGTGTGTATATGTATCTATAGTATATGTGTTTATACTACAGTGTGTATGTACATATATAAATATAATACCAGTGTATATATAATGGATCTCAAAAAGTTAATGAACATGAACATTATGAAGAAATTATGCATGGATTTAAACATTATTTTGCACCAAAATAAACTCATAACTTTAATTACATTTTTTGCTTTTGTAGTTTCCTCAAAATGTAACTGTTTAGGGAACCAGCAGTTAGCGTAATGGCTATGTCGCTGGACTCCCACGTAGTCGACCGCGGTTCACGTCCCGGACCCGGTGGCTTAAAACTCACACCGGGCGCGTGTGCGTGCGTGCCCAAGATCCTGAGAGGAGAATGGAGGAGAAGGGATTGCGGCGTGACCATCCCCCCTGGGGGGTGATTTCTCGCTTTCTGTCTCTATGTCTTTCTCTGTCTGTCTGGCGAGCGCACGCGCCCTACAGTGAAAATCTCTCAAAAAAAAAAAAAAGTAACCGTTTATATATGTATAAATCTGTATGAGCGCATCTAGTCTAATTTTTTTTTCTATTATGGGGAAGGAATTGGGGGCAAGGGATCTAGGGAGTTCATGCTTGTTGTGCAAACTTTGACTGGATTGTCTGTTGCTCATAGTTATTCACCGTGAGTTTTGCATACGACGAATAACTGGCTGGTTGTGGTGACAGTATAACCTGCAGTTTGGTGATGCTGAAGACACGGTCCAGGGGTGCTTCCTGAAGTCTCCTGTCCATGCGGTTAGCCACACATGCCCGTGACCCTGGCTGGCGAGATGGCGGACAAGACAGCATGGCGACCCTGTTAAGGGAACCTCTTTCTCTGAAGGAAAAATAAGTAAACTTAAAAAAAATCTTCTATTAATTGGTAATGTGCCTTTCAACTCTCTTTTTTCCTTTCTTTTTTCAAAAATTTTTTTTTTTCAGAGGGCAAGTGTACTCACCTGGAGATAGAAAGATACAGACAAAGAGGGCAAGTGAGAAAGCACCCAGCCCAGGAATGGTCACACTGCAGTATCCTCTACTCCTGCTCCCTCTCCTTCTGGGCACACACACACACACACACACACATGCACACACGCACACACATGCGCATGCACACACACGTGCATGCTCACACACACACATGCACACACGCACAAACACGCACACACACACACACACAGTGTTTTCCAAGTCTCTAGGTTCTGAACTTGAACCACTCAGTTGACCCTGTGGGATTCAGCTTTCTTCACCACCACTGACTGGCTCCTTTCCATTCTTTAAATGTGATTTTTTGATGAGCAGAATGCTCTATATTTTAATTTATTTTTAATTATCAGAAGACACATGCATTCACCAGAGAGATAAGGAGAAAAAAAGCAGAAGATACCCCTTATGAGGTGTGGTCACACAACAAGTCCTTCTCCATTTCTCCATTCTGTCAGGTTTGGGGGCATACACACACACACACACACACACACACACACCACACACACACCTGGCATATGTTTCAAGCCACCAAGGCTGGAATTCAAACCAGAGTCAGCCATGAGAGCTCCAGTTCCCTTAATCACTAGGCTATGGGGCCAGGCTTAGAATAGTCTAATTTTAGTATCTTAAATCTGTCAGTTTTTAAATCAGAACTAGTGCTTTCTGTGAAGTACCAAGAATATTGATCATCTATTTTTAGTAAAAGTCTCATTGTTGCCTCTCAACCTGAATGGACTAGTTATGACAGAATCATGGCATTCAAATTAAAATCTTCTATTCAACATGAAAGGCGGAAGAGTGACGCTTTCATGCTCTAATACAGACCTGGAATTAATTGCTTTTAGGGCTGATCTGAGGTATTACAATTTTTCCAAAATGTATATTTGATCAGCAGCAGTGGTTATTCAGGTGTCCATTCTCCCCAACCACTGTGCAGTTCCGACTTATATTTTATATTATATCCTCTGCTTAGGACTCTATCCAACTGAATATGGATCCAGTGTTCCACGTGCCAGGCCCTGTCCTGAGCACACGCTGATTTTCTGTTTTCATGGGATTTACACTTCTGTAGGAAGAATTGGATAATGAATAATGGATAATAGTAAATATGTTAATTGTTTAAATATTACAGGGTCATAAGTACCATGCAGAAAGAGAGAAGATTAGCTCTGAGGAGGGTTAGGGGCAGGTGATGAGTATGGGTTTAAGGAGAAATGGTCCAGGTAAGTGCAATGCACAGGTAACGTTGAGGGGTGGGCGGGGACTA
Organism: Tupaia belangeri chinensis; assembly: GCF_000334495.1. Taxonomy (NCBI): domain Eukaryota; kingdom Metazoa; phylum Chordata; class Mammalia; order Scandentia; family Tupaiidae; genus Tupaia; species Tupaia belangeri. Next base: position 6,065,305 of record NW_006160094.1, on the reverse strand, counting down.
GGAAGATGGAAGCGAGTCTGCCCAGGGGAGAGTATCTGGCTAGTGCAGAGGCACATCTGGTGGAACAAAGCAAAAGCAAGGAGACAGTGAGACTCGTACCGAAGTAGGACACTCTTAGTAGGAGCCAAGGCCACAGAGTGGTAAGGGGCAAATTCTATGGGGTTCTGGGACACTAGGGTTTTGGGATGTGATTGCAGGTTTTGAGGAATCAGATTTATGCTTCCAAGAATCCTTTTGGCTGCTGGTTAAGAACAGACCAGGGCTGGGATATAAAGAGATGCAGAGGGACAGTAGTTAACATAATGGCTATGTTGCTGGACTCCCATGTAGTCGACCATGGTTCGAGTCCCAGACCCGGTGGCTTAAACTCACTCCATGTGTGTGTGTGCCCAAGATCCCGAGAGGAGAATGGAGGAGAAGGGATTGTGGCATGGTCATCCCCTCTGGAGGGGCGATTTCTCGCTTTCTGTCTCTCTGTCTCTCTCTGTCTGTCTGGTGAGTGTATGTGCCCTATAGCGAAAACCTCTCCTAAAAAAATAAAAGAAAAATTAAAAAGAGATGCAGACAGCTCAATCAGGAGGCCATTGTAGCAGTACCTGTCAGTATGACTGTAGCCCTGACTACGTGGCGGAAATAGAGGTGGGGCAATAGGGCAGCGATTGCCTAATTTTAAAGTAGAGCCAACAATATATGATTGGTGTGTGTGTGTGCGTGTGTGTGTGTGTGTGTGTGTGTGTGTATAATAGGAAGAAGAAGAATGAGGCTGGTGGGTTTGGGGGTGCTGGTTAAAAGTCCAGTATTAGATTTACTGTGTTTGAATGTTCTTGGGCGTCCAGCTGTGCCAACTGAAACCATGCAGAGAGGTTTGAGTGTGTAGTCTCAGAGAAAGATCTGGATTTCAGACACAAATTCTTCATTCTATTCAGTTTCTCT
>NW_006160094.1:6064086-6064358 GCF_000334495.1 Tupaia belangeri chinensis | reverse complement strand
TGCAAATTTATACTTTCTTAACTATCTGGCTATGAAAGTGCAGAAAGACTAGACATGGGCAGAGGCGGTCCTACCATGTTATGGTTTGTTCTCAAGAGTGTCTTCACTATGTCTAGTCTTTTACATTTCCATAAAAACTTTGGTATAAACTTGTCAGGTTTCACTGAAAAATGAAAGCAAAAATCAGCAAAGACTACTGATCTTTCAATGCAATTATTTTAAGTCTCTAGCTCATTTTTGAAAAAAAATCAACAATCTCCAAACTCAACACA
>NW_006160094.1:6020178-6064010 GCF_000334495.1 Tupaia belangeri chinensis | reverse complement strand
AGTTTTGGGAACTTTTCTGTAAAGATCATTTCCATAAAATATTACTGCTTTTGTAAAAGTTCTATGCTCAAATGTTGCTTAATATGCAAAAATGTTAATTTTGCTTTCTTAGTACCTGGATGAATTCATAATTTGTAACCTTAGAATTAATGTTTATATGATTCTAGTATCTAATTCTAACTTACTAATACTAATAATTTCTTAGGAGATTTTCTCACATACTTTTTTGTTCTTTCTCCTTATTTTTACTTTGTGCTTGGAGGAAGAAGGATTTACTGTGCTAGTTAAGATCTACAGTGAAATATTGAACTGAATGGTGGTATCAGCATCTTTGTCTTGAGTCAATCTCCCAAAAGAAAACAGTCAATGTCTTAGTGGTATGAAGGTTTCTGTAGCCGTAAGGTTTCTGTAGATGTGCTTTATTGGAAGACAAAAACGCCTGATGATTTGTTTACTGGGAGGTTGTTCTGTTTTTACCATGAATGGATCTGAATTTGTTTTAGAGAGATATTTTTGCTATAGGGTGCCTACGCTCACCAGAGAGATAGAGAGAGACAAAGAGACAAAAAGTAAGAAATCATCTCCCTCCAACCCCCCGAGAGTATGGTCACACCACAATCCCTTCTCCTTAATTCTCTTGAGATTTTGGGCATGTACACACATTCGCCTGGTGTGAATTTTAAGCTTCCCAATCCAGGTCTCGATCCATGGGGTTGTCCAGCACCTTAACCACTATGCCACCTGCCTGCCCCTGGATTCGAAGTTTAACATAAGCTTTTATATGTCTATTGAGATAAGATTATAATTTTTCTCTTTATACTCTTAATATGATAATTACATCTGTTTACTTTTTATATGAAAAAATCTTACATTCCTCGGGTAACTGACTCGGTCACGATGTATTTTCTTTTGTTATATATTCTAGGCTTGGTTTGCTGTTGGTTTACGTAAGGTTTTAGCTTTTATTGTCATGAATGAGAAGGAACTGTAATTTCTTTTGCCTTTTGCCCTTGCGACATTTGGTTCACAGGATTATGCTCCCCTCGGAAAATGCACTGCGCAAGTTTCCCTTCTTTCCTCTCTTGCAGACTGTGGCAGGCTGGATTTATTTCTGCGTCGTTGTAAAAACGCTCTGAGACAGTCATCTGGCCTGGAGCTTTCTCTGAGGGAAGGTTACTGATTACTGAGTTCAACTTCACGATTTTAGGCCCTAACAGGTTCTATTTTTTCTTGGATCATTGCTAAATTGTGCTTTATTTTTCTTCAAGGAATACTCTCATTTCATCTGAATTGTGAAATTTTCTTCAAATCCTTATGTTATCTTTTCAGCATCTTCCATATCTGTGGGTGTTATTCATGTATGTATCTATCTCATTACTGGCTATTTTACCTTTACCTGTTTTCTTTGAATAAATTATTCTTCAAACTTCTGGAGATGACTATTTCTTAATATGTATGTTTTTAATGTATACATAAATAGGCCTATAATTTTTCTTTAGGCTATGATTTTGGCTGCATCTCATAACTTATTTTTGTTTGTTTTTAAAAATGTATTTATTTACTTAGAGAGGCACCCTCGACAGGATCTCATGGCATGATCCGTGCTCAGCCCTCCCGGCCGGTCATGGTCACGCGTGCACCTGGCATGCAGAAGTCAGCACAGGAATTGAACCTGCATCTTCCAAATGGATGCAGCCTCACAGAGCAATACCCTACCACCACACCACTGCAGGTCGCCTCGTAACTCCAGATACGCATTTTATTTACGGCTCAGTTTAAAGTATTGCTATTTTCATTAGCATTTTTTCTTAGCTCAATGAATTTTTAAAACTATGTTTCTTAATCTTTAACCATGTGGGAAGTGTTTTGTTTTGTTTTTTGTTTGTTTGTTTGTTTGTTTGTTTGTTTTTTTTGCTATCAGGCTTGTGCGTTTGCCAGACAGAGAGAGACAGAGAGACAGAAAGTGAGAAACCACTCCCCAGGGGGGAATGGTCACGCCACAATCCCTTCTCCTCCATTCTCCTCTCAGGACTTTGGGCACGCATGCACACGCGCCCGGCGTGAGTTTTAAGCCACCGGGTCCGGGACACGAACCGTGGTCAACTATGTGGGAGTCCAGTGACATAGCCATTACGCTAACTGCTGGTTCCCACCATGTGGGAAGTTTTTTTTTTTTTTTTTGTAATTGATTTTCAGTTTAATTAAAGAGTTTTCTTACAATGTAATACGGTCTCTATTCTAAGCCTTAATTTGTTGAGAGTTTATTTATGGTCCAGGAAATGATCTGCTAATTATAGTGTTTCTCTATATGTGTCCTTTGCAGTTCTTCAGTACAAAATTCTGCTATTCTCTTCTCAGTGCCTTGCAGATAACGTTTGTTAGATACGTTCTGCACATTCTCTTTACTAGTCTCATGTTTGTTTGTTCGTGAAATTACTGGTGGAAATATGCTGAAGTCTTCTATTTGGGCCATTTTGTCTATTTTTATTTACACTTACAATTTTTTACTTATATATTTTGAGGATCTGTTTTAAAAAATGTAAAATTCAACTATTGGGGCCAGCAGGTGATGTAGTGGTTAAGGTACTGGACTTCGCATGGCCAACTGCACTGTTCAAGTCCCGGACCCAGTGGTTTGAAAAACATACCAGGCTCGTGTGCGTGTGTTCAAGGTCCCAAGAGGAGAATGGAGGAGAAGGGATTGTGGCATGGCCATTCTCCCAGGGGGATTTCTCACTTTCCCTCTGTCTCTCTCTGTCTCTCTCTGTTTTCCTCCAACAGGTGCATGCACCATATGCCAACAATCTTTTAAAAAAATTCTAAGTTCCTTTTATTTTTTTTAAATTGCCCTGTGTTATTTTTAGAAATACTTGTTCATTGCTGTTTAAGAATTTTTTGTCTATTCACAAAATTACACCAGTTTTATTCTGTTTATTATTTAAATGCCCTTATTTCTTTTTGAATCCTTTATCTTACAAATTTTCTGCTTCCTTTTGTTTTAGATAAAACAGAAGATGGTAAAACCTTTTTAAAAATCTTGGCTAAGATCATTTGTCTTTAACTAGGGGAATGGATCTATTTGCATTTTTGTAATTACTAATACACTTGGTTTAATTTATTATTTTTTAAACTTTCCATTTATGATATCTGTTCAATTTTTGTATTCTTTCTCTCAACAGTTTCTTTGGAATTGAGATATTTTTAATTATTCCACTTTTTCACTTATAGTTGTCAGGTTGACTTTATTCTTATTTATAGGCTACCAACGTTTATTAAAGTTTGATAGCAATACTTTCACTATTCTCTTGAACCAACACATACATGTGAAAACACGTTTAATCCTTCACTCTCTTGCCAGCTTTATATCGCCCTCCTCATTTGCTTTACTCCTGTCTGGCTTGTTGATTGCACAAGTTTCTATTGTTGCTGAAGGAGACGGTACCTTGTTTAGATTCGCCGACCTCTCTACCTCTGTTGTTCCCCCACTCCTCACTGTGTCTGAGAATTTCCACGTGGGGCTCTTTCTCTCGTGCAAGAAAGACAGCAAACACAGGTGCCCCAGGCACACATGAGAGCCACCCTCTCCTTCTGTCTTCAGGTGATACAAAGTCCCTAATTCTTTTGTAGCTTTTAGTAATACAAGGGGTCTTCAAAAGGTCACTGAAATGCTTGGTATGAAAAAATTCTGCATAGATTTATAATATTTTTGCATAGGTCCAGCAGGTGGTGTGGTGGTTTAAAGGCACATGGCCAACTCTGCACTTCGTATCCTGGAAAAACATGCTAGGTGCATGTGTGTATGTGTGTGCCCCAAATCCCAAGGGGGAGAATGGAGGGGGAAGGGATTGCAATGTGGTCATAACCCATGTGTGTTGGGGGGAGGTGATTTCTCACTTTCCCTCTCTCTGTCTCTGTCTCTCTTCTACAAGTTTGGTGCTCTATGGACAAAACATCTAAAACCAAAAGTGTGTATATATATAGATATATATGAACTTGCACTTTACTTCTATTTTTTCATAAGATTTGACGTCCTCCCAGAAAGCTGATACCACCAGTTAAAAACTGGATTAATAATCCTGCCATATGCATGGTCTGCTTCAGTTCAGCAACAGCAACACACTATTAAATGACTGGTTCCTGAGTCTGTGACTAGGGGACCTCACGGAAAGGGATAGGCCCCTGATCTGCTTTCAGCATGTCCTTAGAATTGCTCTGGGTGCCATCAGTATCCCACAGGTATTTGCTAAAAATAAATAATATCTTCATGGCCATTCCCAAGGTCAATTTATTCTGAAATCAGCCATATTAACGTATGTTGTATGATGTGAAAAAAGCTTCAAGGATGACCTCATGCTATTAATAAATATATTTTGGAGTATTCTAAAGTAATAGAAGTTTTATACATATCTCTCATGGATCTCCTTGTCGGGATAAGTTTGTTTTTAATTGCCAGAAGTCTTGTGCACTCACCAGAGAGAGACAGAGAAAAGCACAGATCACGCCCCTACACACAGTGGGGCATGGGGGCATGGTGGACCACACGCCTTCACCTCCCTCCCTCTGTGCTGGCGGAATATTGAGCATGCAAGCACATGTGCCTAGCATGTTTGTTAAGTCACTGGCTCCCGTATTTCAACCGCACAGTCAGCCACATGGGATCCAGCTCCTTTAACCACTAGGTCACGGTGCTGGTGCCGGACCAGGTAATGATGTTTATACTTAATAAGGGAAAGAAGTTGACAATGCCTCCTCCCACCCTTGTGATTCACATTAAATGTTACTTCAGGTAATGTTAGCATTCAATGGTCTGAGTCATTCGCAGATTTACAGTCTCGATTTAGACAAATATTTGAACCTATGCACAGTGTAAAGAGTAGCACCAGGAAATTGTAACTTTCTTACTTTATCACACAATGTTTAAAACTACACATTTTGGTTTTAATGTCATGTCCCAGTTCCAGCAATTCCTATGTAAATGTGACCTTGGTCATGCTGCTTACCTCTCTGTTCTATAAAGTGGCAAATGATACTTTTTCTACTTCAAAGATTTCTTTTAAAAATAAGTGCGTTAATTCATGTAAAGTCCCAAAATATGACCTGGAATATATTATTCCTCATTAAATATTATCTTTTTAAGTCATATGATATTATATGCTATGTAACATGCTTTACGTTTATTAATATTTTAGACTAAAAGACAGAAATCTGAAATAGTGTGAGACACAATATTGCCTATCATATCATTTTTCTCTGGCAGTTTTGTCATTTTGTTTGCCAATTTTCCCGTGAAGTAAGCGGGCAAGACAGACAGAATGTGATGCCAGAGCAGTCTCAGAGAAAACGAACAACCTCAGGCAGGACGGCGACTGTGGGCTCCCTGCTCCAGGGCCGCACGTGTGCGGCCTTCCTTCTGAAGGAGAAAAACAGACCCACATTGCGGCTGTCTACACGGCTTCTTAGCGTGAACCTGTGAACGGTGCCATTCTGACTCAGTAGGGGACAGCCCTCCTCACTGCTGCGCTCCGGCCCTGACTCCGCGGCAGAGCCTTGCCTGTCCACACAGGCCGCTCTCCACATGCCCCGCGGCCACCTGGTCTGGGGCCTCTCCCCTCTGAGTTCTTACCTCTTTCCTAAACTTGGCATCACCCCTGTTACAGCCACTGAATCTGCACTGGTGCTGGGCACCCTTCTCAACTAGAGGTTCAAAACCGCGTGATAGGCGCGTGGCAGGACTTTCTGGCCTGTTTTAAAAATACTTAGTACTTATTAATCGTCTGAGCTGAAATTCACTCTTTTCTCCTTTTTAGAATTTTGTTATAGGGCATATGTGCTCACCAGAGAGAGAGACAGAGAGACACACAGAGAGGGGAAAGGTGATTTCGCCATTCTTCTCTCTTAGGGTTTTGGGAGCACGTACCTGGTGTGATTCTCAGGTGGCCACATCTGGGACTGGAAATACAGTTGGCAATTGTGGAAATCCAGCGCCTTAACCACCGTGCCACTGCTGGCCACAATGAAATTCATTTTTAAGACAGCCATTTTTCACAATTGACTCATATTCACCTCTATGTTAACTATTTTTTTTTACATTGGACAAGAAGGGGAAACAGCTGAAAAATCCAATATAGTATATTTAATAAAAATATTTATAAAACAGATGAATAATAAAAAACAATAATACGATCAAGTAAAATAAAATCCTATATGTACAGATATAATGCCCTATGTGGGCCAAGAAAGATGGTGTTTTTACATCTGTGACTTTCAGAACCTATACTTCATTCTATTCTGATTTACTAACAATGCATCACTAATAGATTTCTGTCACTGACATATGGAAATCTCTCTCTCTTTTTTTTTTTTTTTGATTGCCAGAGGACAGGTGCATATATGTGCTCCCTGGGGCAAGGAGGCTCAGATCCCAGTGCAGTGTGGGGTTGCTGTGCTTAGGTTATTTATTTGTTTTCTCTAAGACTGTTTCAGAGAAAGAGAGAGAGAGAAAGAGAGAGAGAGAGAAAGAGAGAGAGAGAGACAGCACGCCACAGACAGGTGTGACCTTGCAATCTTCCATTTCTCCATCTTGCCAAGATTTTGGACATGCATGCACACTTGGCTAGCACATTTTTCAAGCTGCTAAGCTGAGACTCAAACCACCATTGGCCAGGAGGGATCCAGCTTATAGCATGAACTTTAACTACTGTGCTATGAGGCCGGCCCTTTTTACCTGCATCTACATCTGTTCCCAATATGTGCACACAACAAGAGACAAATGTCAAAATACTCTATAGAAAGTGTGTCCATGAAAGATGCCCAAGAAACAATGTAATTTCTATCTTAAAAGTAACTGTTCACAGGGCTGGCAGGAGGCACTGGAGTCCCTCCCAGCTGGCCATGGTTTGAGTCCCAGACTTGACGGCCTGAATGTCACACTGAGCCCAAAGTCCCAGGCGGATAATGGAAGAGAATGGATTGTGGCATGACAGTTCCCTCCAAAGAACAATTTCTTACTTTCTCTCTCACTCTGTCTCTCTCAGGTGAGCCCCCATGCCCTATGGCAAAAATTTTTTAAAAAAGTAACTTCGTATAAACTTCACACCCTTGCAACTTCTCCTCATAGACATGTGTGGTAGTTAACCCTGCAGTGACATTAAATAAAATACCTTCAATTGTAAACTTAAGATAAGTAAAGATATAAATTATGTATAAATAAAATGTACATGCAAGTATTTAATATATATAGCATGTAATGCATACATATAATACAGATTTATTAAATAAATATTTTCCATTAAAAAGTGCTATGAGTATTTATTTATGGGATCATTGATTGTTTCTCATTACAAAGCAAGGGTGGTATTTAGTTTGAAAACTGTAATATTCACATATGCATTGCTGTCAAATAACATGGGAGATTAAGTGCATTTTAAAAATTCACTTGAAAATGATCAACTACTTGAAAGTAATTAGGTAGTTACTTATGGAGTCACATTTTATATACTGTTCCACATCCTTGTTTTATTATTTTGTGTGGGAGATGTAATCCAATTGACTATTCAATGGTCTGGATTTTTCAATAAGGTGGCCAAAATAATCAGGTTGACTCTTTAATAGTCAACAATATTTAATCCCACAGGACACATTTCAACATTTTAAAATGTTTTATTTTCCAGAAAATATTGTCTTACAGCTCCCTTTCTGTCATCAGAAGAGCAATATTTTTGAAATTTACTTTTTATACATCCAGCTGCTGTCTTTCTACAGAAAGCGTTTTTTTTTCCTGTATGATCCATCAATCACATATTATAGTACGACAATGAGAAGGGAACCTTGTCTGAACTAAAACACTGCTGATTATAAAACACAGGAAGATGATGCCACCGTAAGCACTCACCGCGCTTCTGTGTGCCTGTGTCTGTGTACACACGTCTCGTGATAGGTATAGTCTCTTAATGGAGATCATATTTCCCGTTTTTATATTCAGATTTCTCCTCTTGTTTTTAATAGCGTGAGCTCCTCTGAGCTTCATCAAAACATGCCACAGGGTGAGAAACTAGCGAGAAACATGACACTCGTGTGATGAAAACGCCTTTTTATTAATTCATGAATTAATGTGCGTCTCTGATGTTGCAGGTATTTCTAGAGAGTTTCCCCCGTCATTCCTTAGATTGGTAGAATTTGACATTTTTGTACTTTGGGTTGTTTGTCCTCTATTTGGCATCAGAATTTATCATCATTTTGGACATGTTGGATAGTGATACTTTCTTCTTTTATGGAAATAGATGATCAGACACCGAGCTCTTGTAAATTATTTCTAAAAGGGGAAAGGAATAGTAAGATAAATATTGAAGAGCAAGCAGATTCAAAGATTGAATTCATTTGTTATTTCTAAACACAAAGCATTAAATTTTAATATTGCATTTGTTCATGACAGTTAAAAGTTCTTGAGTGGAATGCAGAGATCCTTTATTTCAGCCCTGTCTTAATGTAGGATTAGTTTATTTTGGTAATTTATTATTGTTAGAATTAAATCGGGCTTCAGGCTTTCTGAGTTTGAGTTGGGCTTGCCGTCTTACATGTGTATGTGTGGTCCTTCTGTCTGAGGCTTTAGCTGATTAAAGATGGCCACAGAATCTGATGCTTTCCCATCCACCTTACACCGAGAGGGAGGATCCGTTTGTACCATACACACCCAGGCTGGCTCTGTGATGGGCTTGACCGGAAGTAACAGCGTGCAGGCTTGGGCTTTCAGAAGACCGGCCCCTTCCACCTTGATGTTCGAGAGCACCGAGCCACCTTGTGAATGTGGACAACCCTACTTGAAATCTGCACGCCAAAGCCCTCAGACACACAGCAGAATCCGATGTTCTCAGTACCAGGCGTGGACGCGAAGTCAGAAACAATCCCTCCAAACCAGTCAAGCTATCAACTGACCACGTCTGAGTGACCAAAACAATACCATCTGCAACAGAAGAATCACCCAGGAGTGGCCTTCCTTAATCCCTAACACACAACATTATGTGATAACATAAAATGGTGATTATTTATTATTTTAGAGAGATTTTTGCTATAGGGCACCTGTTTTCTCTGAGAGACAAAGTGAGAAATCAATCCCTGGGAGGGATGGCCACACTGCAATCCCTTCTCCTCCATTCTCCTCTTGGGATTTGGGGCATGCACACACACTTGCCCAGCGTGTTTCAAGCCACCACGTTCAGCATTTGAACTGTGAATGTCCATGTGGGTGTCCAGTGCCACAACCACTACGCCACCTGCTGGTCCCTGGTGATTATTTTTAACCTCTCATTTTGCAGTAGTTAGGCAGCAAAAGACAACCAGAATAAAGTTACCAGGGGAATGATTACTGTCACTAATGCAGTTAGTAACACTAAAGGTTCCTATTAATATAGAAAACTTGTAAAAGCTAAAGTTTAAATTCTGAGATCAACCCAAATTCAAAATTAATTGATTAATAGAATAGATACCTTATTTTAAATCAGTGATTTCTATACCGATAATTTACATTATTGGCTTAATTTTCAATTTTTATCTGTAGACTAGGTCAGAGCAATACAAGCTTAATAATGTGTGGGGTTAAGAACTAAGCTATTTTTTAAACAGTGTCTTAAGGAGAAGAAACTAAATAAAGAAAAGAGAAAACACGATGAGATGGTCCAGGTGCCAGACAGGATGCAATGGAGCTGGTGGTGCCCACACCTGGTCTCCTCTGCCAGTCTCCGCCGGTCACTGTTGACTGCACTAGAGCCTTCCGCCTGGAGCCCCTTCCTTCTTCGCCCGTGGCCAGTCTGTCTCACGTAGCTTTGAAAGCTTAGGCGCTCACACTGTCCTGTAGACTTTGCAGTAACAGCACACCGGACTCCTTCTCTGCACGACTATCTGAATGTGCATCTTTCTCTAGAAAGTCCGTCCAAGGTGGGTCTGGTAACCACTGCATTCAGTGACTGTTGTGAGGGTCCAGGCTTCTTCTGTCTTCTGTCCCATCATCACAACGTAAGGCCTCATAGGACGCAGGGAGAGAAGGATTCACGCCGAGTCAGCCTACCGTATAGGGCTGCAAAGCAGGAAGAGCACAGCAGACACGTGGGCACGTCTACCCCTCCGTTCTGAACCTGCAACGACACAGGACAAAGGTGGGACGCAGGGAGCGTGTTGTGCCAGCTCAGTGTCTTCACAGACGCCACCTTATTAATCTTTAGAAATCGTCCCTATCTGAGCTAAAGCCGTTTGCATAGATAAGCCCATGTTCACAATGCAGGGACCACTTGGCATCTGCACCTCACAGAGCTCTGGAATCCAAAGGATTTACATTATTCCAGCTCCTAACCTAGCGTATGGGGAGGGGGGACTAAGACCCGGATAGGATACCGGGCATGGATCCAGGAAATGGCCAAGAGAGGACCTCTTCATGTGAGCTCGCATAGCGACAGCCCTCTCTGGTCACACCATGGACAGGTAACTACCGTAGGGAGAAGGAGAGTTTGGAATCGAAGGTGTCAACCCATCTCTTAACTGTTTCCGTGGTTTTTTCACTTTGTTTCTCACCTGGCACATCTTAGTGCATAAGCACATCAGGCTAGGCCTTTGCATCTGGAAACACACACACACACACACACACACACACACTCACTCCAAACATAAACTTTGGACTTAGAAGTGTTGAAAAGCATTAACCAGGAGTTTAAAGGCATTTTCGTTGTTGCCATTATTATTTGCTAAGTACAGTTTGGGATTTGTTCTTACTTGTCAAGAATTTCATATAAGCACTTTGCTTAAGGAAAAGAGGCTTGAGAAAGATTCTTACTTTGAAAAGAAGATTATGATTAAAATTCTTAGAATTGCAGCACACGGGGACAAATATTATGGAGTAGATGCTTGGAAGAAAGTATTTGTTTTAAAAATGAACCCTGTGCATTAAGTGTCCAAATTCATGTGCAAAGAGTTGGCTGAACGGGCAATTCAATATGTGTGTGCATAGCCCATATGTGTGTAAGCCAGGGAGTGACCGCCTTCCAGCACCGGCACTTCCATACATGTGTGCATAGTCCACACGTCTGTAATCCAGGGAGTGACCACCTTTCAGCACCTGAGCTGAGCATCGTTCTTGCCCAAAGCAAGTGAGTCTGATGAGCTGCACTCCAGGTAATGAAGACTTAAGGGAGGGGAAAGGCTCTGGCATTATTTTTAAAAAGGCATTTTATTTATTGAATTAGATATCTGTCAGCTAATGCTTTTTAAGCACATTTTTTTTAAATGAAAAAAATGAGTTTGGGGTTGCTTAGTGTTTTGAGTTAAAATCAGTTGTAAGTGGGGATTAAGGGCCAGACCATGGTGCAGCAGTAAAATTCAGGGTGCTTCAAAGGGGAGCCTTATGGGAAGGCTCTGGGTTCCCGTTCAGAGACCTCCCGAGAACACAGCGCATGTGTGTGCCCATGATTGGGGCTGGCTGCGGCTGGGGCGGAGTTTGGATGTTCGGGACTCTGCCAGGTTGCTGCCTCTCCCTCCCTCTCTCTCTCTCTCTCTCTGTTTCACTGCCTTACTAATCTTTTTTTTTTTTGGAGAGTTTTTTTTTTTTTCGCTATAGGGCGCGTGCGCTCGCCAGACAGACAGAGAGAGAAACATAGAGACAGAAAGCGAGAAATCACCCCCCAGGGGGGATGGTCATGCCGCAATCCCTTCTCCTCCATTCTCCTCTCGGGATCTTGGGCACGCACGCACACGCGCCCGGCGTGAGTTTTAAGCCACCGGGTCCGGACGCAAACCGCGGTCGACTACGTGGGAGTCCAGCGACATAGCCATTACACCAACTGCTGGTTCCCTGCCTTACTAATCTTTATAAACATTCTTCTCTGAGATAAAGCTGGATAAGGCCAGAGAAATACCTAAGATAATTTTGAAGGGAAAGTAAGAATTGAATATAATCTTTATTCTAAAAGTACCTCCTGTATACCATACTAGGAACTTGGGCAGCACTTACGTTTTTTGTGTTCACTAAAATCCACTTGTTATCATTTCAGCCTCCTTGCCAAGAGAAAACTCCCCAAACATTTAAAATAAATAAATAGAAATTTTTATTTGTGGATTCAAGGTGCATGTTTTTCAACTCAAACTTCTGTTTTCTTACCATCTCTTTTCTGCATTCTCTGCTTATGGGACTGGACTACTTACACAGCCTAGTTTGTGTAAGTGTGCAAGGAAAAGCTTTGGCTGAGGCTGAAGGTAGAACTTGCTATGGAATCTGACTCGTTTTTCTTCTATGGACGCCTCTTCAAGTGTTGGGAACCAAGGACCACTCCACGTGTTGAGAGAACACAGCTCTAGTGACCGTCAAGTTTATTCTCCAATCTCATCGCACCATGGAGCTCTGAAGAGGTTCACCTGGCGGTCGGTATCCGCTCCTGCCTCCTTTCATGCGCCTTGCCATATTGTAGAGACTGGAAAACTAAATGCCCACTTTCCCAAATCCCTTTATAAATGGGGGCATGAGTGCACAAGTAGACCTTTCCATGCTACGTCTGGGCGTCAGCTTTGAGATGAGTCACAGGCCTGCTGCTGTTTCTGCCGGCATGCAAGGTCGTGAGGACAGGAACGGGAGGGCAGCCATGAGGGCAGCCTGGGCGATCCACCTGCAGGTCACAAGCTGGCTGCAGGAGTGGAGGTAGCAGTGGCAGGCTCCCAGGCCCTTAGGGTGAAGCCATGGTGGTGGTGGCTACGCAAGGTAAGGTCATGAGTTGCCCGCTTCTACTGTGGTAGCCCTTGCAAGAAGGGAGTGCTCGGACTCAGCCCCTTTCTGCTTAAAACCCGTCATTTGCTGCACCGAATCTGTCTGAGGTGCCTAGACCACGCAAGCTCTGGAAGGACGACTGTTACACGAGAATAGATAGGCCTGACTTGCGGTTCTGACCCTCAGCTGTTTACCTTAATGTCCCCAAGCGGCCCACTCAGTCTTTAAGTTCACTTGTTTGCTTATGGTTTGATATGGGTTTTATTTATGTTGCTGGAGGTGGTTTATTTTACTAAGTATGGAGGGAGGTAGGGTCCGAGTTTCTGCTTATTCTACCATCTTTCTTTCACACTGAAGTGAATGATTTAAAAACTAATAAAAAATAAGTCTATACATCTATCTCTCTCTCTATATATAGGGTTAATTTTTTTGACGAATTTAATTCAGTTCCTTTTCAGAGGTCTTATAAAATCAAAGAAAATCAACGTACAATGAATTAAATTTGCAATTAATTTGATTTGAATATGCTTTACAATATGTAATGTTTTATATATACATTTTATGACATTGGTTTCTTTTTTTTTTTTTTTTTTTTATAACGGTTTTTTTTTTTCTGCTGGTTCCCTAGTTTTTGTATTTAGAAAACAATTTTGAGAAAAGAATGTCCAAACTAAATAGCTTTAAGGAATTCTAATGAGTCATGTATTAATATTTGAGGTAATGACTCACTACGTTTTTTTTGTATAGAGGTTTTTTGCTATAGGGCGCGTGCACTCTCCAGACAGACAGAGAGAGACATAGAGACAGAAAGCGAGAAATCACCCCCCGGGGGGATGGCCACGCCACAATCCCTTCTCCTCCATTCTCCTCTCGGGATCTTGGGCATGCACGCACACGGTGTGAGTTTTAAGCCACCGGGTCCGGGACGTGAACCGCGGTCGACTACGTGGGAGTCCAGCGACATAGCCATTACACTAACTGTTGGTTCCCAGACATTGGTTTCTTTTTATAAATACATTTTAAACATTTGTTCTTTGAACCACTGGCTACTGAGCCTCGATTATGAACCAAATGCTTTGCTAAGGACTAAGGAAAAAAGGTGAGTGAGACTCAGTCTCAGTTCTGTGTCTCTAAGGAGCATTGCTGTTTCAGAAGTGATCATTACCTGTCTCTAAAATGTCAGTGCCCTACCTTGAGTAATGCACTTTTCTTAAGCTTATTTTTGAAAGTGAAGAGTGAAGAACATTTATATTTACTAATTCTGTTACTTACCCTGTCTCATCGAGGGTCCCAGGAACCTTCACAAATATCATTTAACTTTTCCTAGAGGAAACTAAGGCCAAGAATGTGAAATGGCTTGAAATGCATCTTTTAGACCATTGAATAATAGAGTTGAATATTAAAGCCCATTTTTCCCACTTCCCCATGGATTTCCTCAGGAAATACGGTTTATGGAAAGGTAATTTTTTTGCAAAGTTTAGCATCCATGTTGTCTCACACCTGAACGAGATTAAGACATCTCAACACGGATGTTAGGCTCCTTTCATCCGGTACTTCAGTGGTCTTAGGAGACAGGCTGACAGGAGTGGAACGTACCTTTGTGTAGCTATGGGCTATGGAGGTACGTAATCTACATTTTTGTGTTTTTACCAATTACCAAGTTAGTGATTATTTTTATTTTTTAAGTCTTGTGATGAAAGTTATGGTGATGAAACCATAACTACTTTTACTTGTTTACACCTCCTTGGGTAATTGGAAACCTGTCCCCTCTGATAATCTTTGTGTGATATTCACGCAAAGGGCAATGTTTTCATCAGATTTTGCAAATTCAGTTGAAAAATGAAGGTGGACATCAGAAACTCCAATCCACTTCAAATCTATCTGAGACATAAACATCAGACAACACTGTATAAACGCATCCACAAAATTTCAAAATCCATATTACCACAGAATGGCACTAACCTGTGAATTAGGACTGTTATCGATACGTAATGCTGCTTAGTTCAAGAGCAAACATGCCTGGGACCAGCAGTTGGCGTAATGGCTATGTCATTGGACTCCCATGTAGTTAACCGCAGTTTGCATCCTGGACCCAGTGGCTTAAACTCGCAACGGGCGCGTGTGCGTGCTTGCCCAAGATCCCAAAAGGAGAATGGCGGGGAAGGGATTGTGGTGTGGCCATCCCCCCGGGGGGGGGGGTGTGATCTCTCACTTTCTGTCTCTCTCTGTCTTTCTGGAGAATGCACGCTCCCTATAGCAAAAAACTCTCATAAAAATAAAAATAAAAATAAAAATAAAAATAAAAATAAAAATAAAGCAAACATTCCTCCCTTGCCCCATCCAAATTCTCTGGCCTTATCTACCTGGGCGTTTCTCCAAACATCCTCTGACTGTGGACTGGAGGGGAAACACTGGCAGTAACTCTGGGCCGACGTCATTCCAGTGTGCTTTTTACCCCTATGGAAAGCACGTCCAGGGGGAAAAGGAGCAGATGCGGAGACGGAGGGTCCATCTCCTGGCCATGGCATTCAAAACACACGTTGTGCCCTTGAAAGAAGAAAACCAGGCCGATCAAACAGAAAGGTTCAAAGAGACCTTGGAAATCATTGACATGGTTCCTTCTGCCAGGCAAAATGATACTGAACCCACCTGGGATTGTTTCAAAGTAAGCTATTTGTCTTTGGTTGTTTTTCTGTTTTACACTAGTCAGAGTTTGTTCATTTTTCATCTCAAAGTTATTTTAACTTCAACTCTCTCTCTTTTTTTTTTTTAGAATTGTAAAAATCGCTTCTTTTTTGAGTCGTGTAATACCCCTCGCCACATCCCACCCTCTGCCCCTTTAAACTCATTTGTCCTGCTTACCCCTCACGTTGCCAGGATGAACTGCGATTACCTCTTCACATGTCACGGGCAACGTGGAAGTCTGACCGGATTTCAGCTTGTTGTCTTTGATGCATTTCACATTAATTTTAAGATAGCTTTCTTAAAGATTACAGCCAAAAGGGAAAATAAAAGAACACTTCCATACATCTCGTAAGAGCTGTGCGGAACATTAATTCTTTTAAAACTATGGTTGCTGAAAATTCTACTGAGATAACAGGGCTCCCTTCTTAAGAAGATACAGGAGCAATTCAGATCTGACTGTTTTCATGCACAAAAAATAATCAGAATCTAATTCCTAAAAATGGAAACTGTTGCCAAGTCTTCCAGCTATAACTTATCAAAGCGTTCGGGGATTTTCAACTCACACTTTCATCTTCTTGCCAGCCGCGATACACAGTGGCTTGAGCAGCTCCATGCTGTCCCCCTTCCGAAGACACATTTTAGTCACGTGGGTGCTGCTCATTTAGCAGCTTGGGGCGGGGGCATCTAATTGCGGACAAGCATGTTGGCTTCATGTTTTGCAAATCATGAACTGTGAACATACAGTGAATTTCATACCACAGACAGAGCTTCTGGAACAAGCCAACCCTGTAAGTTGAATGCTCCTAGACTCCGATGCCATTTACTAAATGAAGCATATAAAACCATTTCTATAGAAAGAGCCAAATGTAATCCTGATAGGAAGGACTTTAAGCAACAATTGTATATTGAAGACTGAAATGAGAGGCAACAAGAACCTTTTAGCAACTTCATTTACTGCACACGTTTTCTGTGAGACAGTCTGGGTATTAGGATTGGCTTAGAATCTGAGGACGACTGTTCTTGTCAGCAGAGATGGCACTAGCTAAGAAGTGGCACTAGAGCTTCGTTCAGAAACAATCTGGGGGCCAGCAAATGGCATAGTGATGATGTCACTGGACTCTCACATGGCTGACCGCTGTTCAAGTCCTGGACCCAGAGGCTTCAACTTACGCCGGGCACGTGTGTGTACATGTCCCAAATCCCAAGAACACAATGAGGAGGAGGGATTGAGGCATGGTCCTTCCCCCAGGGGATGATTTCTCACTTTCTGCCTGTCTCTCCAGCAAGTGCACACACTCTACAGCAAAACAGAAAAAAAAAAGAAAAAACAAAAACAAAACCTCTCTCACTTAAAAAAAAAAAAAAAGAAAAGAAAGAAAGAAAAGAAACAATCTGACAAATCGATTTTTTTTTTAATGACTCAGTATCTTTATATTTTAAAAGGGGGGCACTTATTGGGGCCAGCAGGTGACATAGTGGTTAAGATGCTGGACTCCCACATGGTTGACTGTGACCAGGAGGCTTGAAACTCATGAAGGTCATATGTGGGTGCGTGCCCAAAATCCCAAGAGGAAAATGGAGGAGAAGGGATAGTGGCATGGTCACCCTCCTGGGGACTGATTCTTGTTTTCTATCTCTTTGTCTCTCTGACAAGCACATATGTCCTATAGCAAAATCTGTCTCTCAAAATGCCGGGGGGGGGCACTTATTTAATTTTAGACAAGTATAGTAGATATCCAGAAATCTTTGCCAATGGTGGTGTCTCATGATTTCGGTTGTGTACATTTTCAACCCTCACAGCAGGAGATGCGGTACTTCTGCAGTTCCACTAGATAAGCCAGAACAAAACCAACAGCCAAGAAGAGGGCGAGGACAAAATCTTCCTCAACTCATGTCAACCGGCTTCGGTGATTACATCCCTGACCCACTATTAGATTTTTTAAAATTTAATTTATGATGATTCTTTTTAAAATTGCTCTAATCATCAGAGAGAGAGGGAGGGAGAGAGAAAGTGAGAAAGTAAGGTGTCAGGTCCAGGACCCGAAGCACAGTCAGCTGTGGGAGTCCAGTGCCCCAACCACCATGCCATTCCCTGGCCCCTCCAGTATTAGATTGAAGGCACGTGGCTATGAGAAAGCTAGAGTCTGTCCCCACATCTGCTGAGTGTCGCTCTGAGCTGCACTAGGGCAAAAACGAAATGATCACACTGCTGGCAAGATGAATTCCTTCAATATTCTACTACATATTCTACAACCAGTAATGCTCCTAACAGCAAGTATTTAAATATCCGCCTCATTTGGGAACTTTTACAAATGTGGGCGGTATGGCTACTATCCCCGTTTTATAGATGAGGGAACCGTGCAGAAATAGATGAAGTGGGTCGCCATGCTGGGATAAAGCAGCAGTTGTGAGATGTCCCACACAGCCTGGTTCTAGAGCTTGCCATATTCTAGTGTCTCCCCAGAGGCCTTTACAAGAGTCGACAGATGGGGGTAAGGTTCTAATGCTCATCCCAGTGGCCACTTTGTCGAGACTCCCAGTTACCGACATTACGTCATTTTCCAACGTTCTCATGCTTTGTTTCTGCCTTACCATGTTAAAGTTCTACTATGTTGTGTAGCTGTCTTTATGCCAAGGAACATAGTTCTTTAAAAATCTCTTAGGAAGCTTTCGGAGTACATGATTTACTGCATATTAAAAGAAGATGGTCTGTTTGACACCTGTTCATAAATTGCCTCAGTTTGGAAGAAAAACCAAGTGCCTTTATATCATTCCTTTTTTTTTTTCCTTTAGAATTATTTATTTATTTTACTTATTATTGTTTTAATTTGTTATGGGACATGTGTACTCATGAGCGAGACAAAATAGAGAAGGGAGTGAGATAGCAAGCCATCACGTCTGGGACTCCGCGGTCAGCCATGTGAGAGTCTAGCACCCCAACTACCACACCACCTGCTGGCCGCAACCCATACCACAGCTTTCTAAGCTCAATTGTTAGGCACTCATTTTTTAAACTTAACGTGTCCATAAATTGTTTTTATATTAGAGATTATCTCGTAAGTTACAGAAATATGAGCAGCTCTCTATGTATATGGAAATATTTTACATGCCATTTCCCTGTATTCTGCATTTAGATATAAAAGCACGGTCCAGGATTAAGTCACTCACAGTGCTACTTGTCACATGTTGGCACAGTAACAACAGAGGCTTTTCTGTGTAGCAATGACATGCATTTCCTAAAGACATCTTGCTGTTCTGGCCAAAACAAAAAAAGAAATAAAAAGCATAAAGAGAAAGAAAGAAAAGAAAAAGAAAAAAATACATAAGCCAAAGATGAGTTTGACCCACTGTAACCCGGTCATCGAGCTTTAATGTTTTATGCTAACACATTTTGAAAAATCACCACCTTCTCTGTGACACTGTGCTCTCTTTCTGAGACCTACAGCTGGCATTCTATGTGTGACATACGTGTCAGTCATTGCAACGGTGGGAAGACCACACGATGCCAGCCAGGCCGTGAACTGGTACGTGAACCTGCTGGCCGATAGCAGTTGACCACTGCCTGGACATGGGTCAGTTGAGATGGGAGTCCCAGTTTCAGCAGCTGTGTGCTTTCTGTTTTCATACCACAATGGGAATATGAATGATGATTTTTTTTTGCAAATAAGATGTTCTAAACTGAGTTCCCTTAATGTTAAGAAACTTTAGTTGCCTGCATACATTGTAACTGTATATAAAATGACTTTTACAGTACCCCCAATCAGAGTGAAGTAGTCTAATTTGGTGAGTAAGGATTTATAGCAAATCGATAAATTATATGAAATAATTATTTGCCGCTTTCAATTTAAAAAATTCTTTACAAATCAGTATAATAAAGAAATCAGGGCTGGGACCAGCAGTTAGTGTAATGGTTATGTCGCTGGACTCCCATGTAGTTGACCATGGTTCGAGTCCCGGACCCGGTGGCTTAAATTCACGCCGGGCATGTGTGTGTGCGTGCGTGCCCAGGATCCCGAGAGGAGACTGGAGGAGAAGGAATTGCGGCGTGGCCATCCCCCCTGGGGGGTGATTTCTCGCTTTCTGTCTCTCTGTCTCTCTCTGTCTTTCTGGTGAGTGCACGTGCCCTATAACAAAAATACTTTCCCAAAAAAGAAAAAAAAGTCAGGGCCAATGTGGGACATAGTGGTTAAGGTAGCTGGATCCCACATGCCCACATGTTTGACCGAGCAGGTTTGAGTCCCAGATCTGGCAGCTTGAGAAACATGCCAGGTGAGTGTGCATGCATGCCCAAAATCCCCAAAAGAGAGAAATGGAGGAGAATGGATTGAGGGGTGACCATGCCCCATGGAGGGGTGCATTCTCACTTTCTCACCATTTCTCTCTCCAGTGAACCCACATACCCTCTGGCAAATTATAAGTAAAAATAAGAGAGAGCTTCATGTAAGGACCACAAAAAATAGATCAATATAAATAATTAATCATATAAAACCAAGAAAAGAGCACTGTGGTGTGTAATTCACCTGCTTAAGCTTCATGGAGAAGTTGCATCTTGATCTCGGTCTTGAAAAGTGCAGGATTTGAATAAAACCAAAGAACTAAGTTGATGTGAAATAAAGCTTAGGTTTCTACATCATAAGAAATATCAGCAAAGCATCATATACTGAGTATCTAAGTCAAAGAGGGTTAGTTAGTAAACAGTCCTCTAAGGAGTTCGGTGAGCTGCATGGAGAATGGAGACCCTTGTGATTGTAGAGAAAGAACAAGATGATTTTTTACACATATCGATTTTGAGAAAAAAGTTTCTTACTGAAGTAAATGAATTGTATGCCTGGCCTTCATAATTCCCTATGAAAATGTAAGTTCCTGGAAGCGAAAGGACAGGTTTTATATTTGTTCTGAAACCTACACTATTACGATAATGTCCAATAAATATTGAATGCCATTAAATGAGTTGGAAATATTGGAGGAAAACATAAAGTTCAAAAATAAAAATGTAATAAACATTTTATCATAATTATAGAATAGATAAAGACATGAAACTAGATCTTTAAAAAGAGAGTGTGCCCAGGGAAGAAAGAAAAGGATTGAGCCCATAATTTTAGTGGAAGCAGATACAGAGACTGCAACTGAGGCTAGAAAAAGAGCATAGGCCATAGAGATGAGAAGGAAACATGGAAGCAGAGAATCACCAATATCAAGAGACTACATAAATGGAGAGCATATAAAAGGTTAAATGCAACAAAAAAATTTTGTATTAAGGAATGACTATTGATTTTGGCTAAAAGTAAGGGAGGACAAACTGAGTTTTGAGAAGCTTGGTTCTAAGAATTCAAAAGTGGTCCGTGGGTAGTACAGCTGGCTATCAGACTTCATTGGCTCAACTGCATCCTGAGCTGGTCTTTCACTTATACATTTCTCCACCAAGACAATTCAGTGTATCTAATTGTAGGTTTTGTTGACTGTTCAGAAGCTTTTGTATTTTGATATTATAACTAGACTGGAGAACAAAATAAATGATTAAACTAGGGCTTTAACAAGGGTCTTGAAGCATGAAACCTTTTCTGCTCCATCCTGGAATTCTAAAGGCATGCTTGTGCTTAGGACTAAGCCCACTCTCTCCTGGCTTTTAGTTTCATGTCACTTAAAAATACCAATATTAAATAAAAGCATTTTTAAAAGATATGTTTTGTTATAGGGTGTGTGTACTCACCAGAGAGACAGAGACAGAGAGACAGAAAGTGAGAAATCACCCCCTGGGGGGATAGCCATGCTGCCATCCGTTCTCCTCTCAGGTTTTTGGGCATGCATACACGCCCAGTGTGAGTTTCAAACCACCAGGTCTGGGACTTGAACCCTAGTCAACTATGTGGGAGTTCAGCAACATAACAATTATAACATCTGCTAGTTCCAATAAAAGCATTTTTAAACAAATTCTTTTTTCAATTTTACAACTATTTTCAGGCTGATTTCACATTTTAAAGTGAAATTAAAGTCCCCATCATGATATATACAATATA
This sequence comes from Tupaia belangeri chinensis, assembly GCF_000334495.1. Taxonomy (NCBI): domain Eukaryota; kingdom Metazoa; phylum Chordata; class Mammalia; order Scandentia; family Tupaiidae; genus Tupaia; species Tupaia belangeri. Next base: position 6,042,569 of record NW_006160094.1, on the reverse strand, counting down.
TATTTTTAACAGAGAACTGTACATTTTTTTGTGTTAATATTTCTTCCCTTTGTACCTCATACCTACCCTCTACCACTCACTCTCTTCCACCCACTCCCCTCCTTACAGTTTCTGGTTTCTCTTTTTATCCTCTCTACTGTCATCTCTTCATAGCCTTCCTTTTTTTTTTCTTTTTTTTTGAGAGGTTTTTGCTATAGGGTGTGTGCGCTCACCAGAGAGACACAGAGAGACAGAGAGACAGAAAGCAAGAAATCACCCCTCGGTGGGGATGGCCACTCCACAATCCGTTCACCTCCATTCTCCTCTCAGGATCCTGGGCACGCACGTACATGCGCCTGGCATGAGTTTAAACCACTGGGTCCGTGTCCCATCCCTGTTCGGGCGCCACGTGTCCCAACCCAGGGGGACGATCGAACAGGTTTCCTGAGTGAAGGAGTGAGAACCGGGACAAGTGGCGTAGTGTTACAGCATGGAGACGACACCGTGTCTTCAGTGTCGTCTGTTTATTGGGGGCAGCAAGGTACAGCACGGAGACGACTCAGTGTTACAACTCTTCAGGGTCGCGTGGTCTATTGTGAGGAGCACGGAGATGACACAGTGTCACAGCTCTCCAGGGTCGTCCGGAGACGATGTAGTGTTACAGCTCTTCAGGCTCCCCAGGGTGGTCATTGTCTTCCTGGTCGTCTGTGTCATCTGCCTGGTCGTCTGTGTCATCTCCCTGGTCGTCTGGCTACTGTGGGCCAGGCATCGTGGTTATATACACGCTGGTGGGTTGTAAACGGTGGGCCGTGATTGGTTGTAAACAGTGGGCCATGATTGGTTGTAAATGGTGGGCTGTGATTGGTTATAAACGGTGGGTTATGATTGGTTGCTTTTGGACCAATCATGAGGTGCCAGATATGCAAATTTGAGGGATTCTAGTGGCCAATCAGAGCAAAGTTTTGAAGGTCAGGTTTCTTGAAGGTAACCAATCTTGGCAATTGTTTGCTCTCTGAGAAACCTAGGCAGACTCACTGGTGCACAGCCTCCCCAGGTCCAGGACTGGAACTGTGGTGGATTACATAGGAGTCCAGTGACATAGCCTTTACACCAACTGATCCTTCCATTTTTGCTATAGAGTACAGATGTTTAGTACAGACGTTTAGTACACATAGGTGTGTGTTTTTCAAAGTCTGTCTAACTTTACTCAACATTAAATCTTCTATATTCATTCACTTTGACCAAATGATAGGGTCTCATTAAATAAATGCATTTTAAAGGTAAATAACAAAGGGAGTGGTGAGGCATTGGTAGTGGTGACAATGGTGGCGGTGGAAGTAGCAGCAGCATTACTTAGCCAGTGCAGCAGGTGGTGAGGCGAGCGTACCGGTAGTATAGGGGACGTCGGTGTGACTCATCATCCTCCGTGGTCTGTAGCATTCTTTGTGCTGACCTACACCCACAGAGTGTGACTGCCTCTTGGCTTCACAACATTCTGAGGATTGTGCTTATCTTTAAATTGGAATACTGGCTGAATATGTTTCTGCCGCTACTGAATAACGTTGATAGATTCATTTTACTCCTGACTGATGATGGAGTGTGAGAAGGCCTGGTGAGTGCAAGTAGCAGGAAGTCCAGTTCTTAAAAAGGTCTTGTTCGAGAATGATTGATACTTAATTGGAGTAGCAAACTTTTCCTCGAATAGTGCAGAATTTCCTAGGGTTAACCTGCCTTTAATCTCACCTTTATATGAGGAGACTGATAGCTTCATGGGAGTGGAGAACAGAAACATGGTTGCCAGAGCTGGGAGGGCGGGTTTGGGTGTGCAGGGAGAACTTGGTGGGTGGATACAAAATTCCACTCAAAGAGCTGAATGAGTTCCGACAGAGTAACTACAGCTAGCTAATTCATCTATATTTTAAATAGTTAGAAAGAAAGGTTTTGAATGTTCACAACACAAAGTAATGATAAATACTTGAAATGATGGATGTGTTTCTCATCCTTATTTGAACATTATATAGCATATGCATGTACTAAGAAAAAAATTACAATGTACCCCATAAATATGTACAGACTATGATGTCAATTTAAAAACATAAAAAAAAAATAGGGACCAGCAGTTAGAGTAATGGCTGTTGCTGGACTCCCATATAGTCGACCAAGGTTCGAGTCCCGGACCCAGTGGCTTAAACTCACACCAGGCACGTGTGCGTGCATGCCCAAGATCCCGAGAAGAAAATGGAGGAGAAGGGATTGCAGCATGACCACACCCACTGGGGGGGGATTTCTCACTTTCTGTCTCACTGTCTCTCTCTGTCTTCCTGGCGAGTGCATGTGCCCTATAGAAAAAAAAATTAAATCAAATTTGAATTAGCTGGGAAAGGAAGAAATAGGAAGAGAGCGCAGGAGAAGGATGAAGAGAGAAGGCTGGAGAGACAGGAGATAACCACTAACTAAGGCCGGATCTCTTCCTTTTGATCTTGGGAACCTCCAGAGAAGTGTTGTATAATGGTTTCAAACCCATGCTCCTTTCTGATACTCGTAACAATTTCAAATACACAAGATTTTGTAAAATTTTCCCTTGAGATTAGCCACATACCTCTCCATCAAATTCTCATCACATCAGTAGACTTCATGTATGTATTTTTTTAATAGACAGATGTTTTTGCTATAGGGTGCGTGTGCTCACTGGAGAGACAGAGACAGAGAGACAAAAAGTGAGAAATCACCTCCTAGGAGGATGGCTACGCTGCAGTTCCTTCTCTTCCACTTGCCTCTTGGGATTTTTTACAAGCACATGTACCCAGTGCAAATTTTAAGCCACTGGGTCTGGGATTTGAACCACAGTCAACTACATGGAAGTTCAGTGACATAACCATTATGCCATCTGCTGGTCCCTAGAGTTTACATTTTAGACTCTGTTTTATTAAAACAATAGTTTTAATAAAGAATATTTATAAATGCCTAAATTTGGGGAGATAGTTTTTCTAATTATAATGAAGTGAAAAAATTTTAAAAATAAAGAGAAATATAAGCTGGCAGGCTAAAGGTGATAATGGCAGGCGAGGGGAAACATCTGGAAAACGTGTGATGGGAAATCAGGCTTGCTCTTTCTGGGAACTGGGCTTGACCTTGCTCCTGAGATTTACAAATTCGAAGCAGTACAAGCTCAACATCTGCTTATGCATTCCCAAACGTCGCCTGTAGCTAAGAGCAGTGTTCTGACCCTGGTTACCCTGAAAACTGTATCGGCCATTCCTACACACACGTTCTGCATGCCCACTGGGAGCTACCACTGGAGTCAGTCCAACTTGGGCAACCCCAGGTCCAGCCGAGAACCTCTCGTACTGACAGACCCCAGGGCCACTCTGACCACTCTTAGAAGCTTCCTCCACTGTGTGTTGAAATGAAATAGAACCGTCAAAAACTCTCCCTCATATCACTGTTTTTGTGGCTGTTTTAAAGTCTTTGGAAACATTACAACTGAATTTATTCTCAAGGAATTTATTAAGATAACTTTAAGTATATAATTCACATGGCAGGATACTATTCATATGTGAGATGCTATTTTTTGAGATATTTTATGATTTCTATATTACATGCATTCAAATTTTAAACACATATTAAGAAAAAAGTCCACTAGCCAGTTACTAAGCGGGCAGAGATGTCCTTCATTCCCCGTTTACTCTAATTTTTAAATGTACCGCATGTAACTGTAAGGAGATAGCTGTCATTAGTCCTTTCGTTCTTTCTTTCTTTTTAAAAATTAGCTACAGGGTTTCTGTACTTGCCAGAGAGAGACAGAGAGAGGGAAAGTGGTAAATCATCCCCCAGGGAGGAGGGCCATGCTTCAATCTCCTCTCCTCTTCGGATTTTGGGATGCATGCGGACATACCTTGTGTATTTTTCAAGTCACCATGTCTGGGACTCAAACCCTGTAGTTGGCTATGTAGGACCCAGCCTCTTTAACCTCCATGCCAACCGGCTAGCTCAGCCTTGATTTTCTTAAAGCAAGGTAATCTATGGTTTCGGGCTGCTGGCACTTTGCTAAGCTTACTGTTCCACCTGCTCCTTTTACACCGCTCTTGGCGGCCATGTGTGATTTGTTTAAGTAAAATGCCATTTACTGCAGAGGCAAAACCATTATGGTGCAGTTGTCTGTTATTCTTTCTAGCTGTAAAGTGAGATCAGCCACTGACTCATATGTAAGGCATTCTGAACTAACTTTACCTAGTTTTGCCTGCTATTTGAGGTGCTCGTTGCTTTTAGATCTGACCAGGGTTAGCTGGCTTTGTCTTTCTACTGCGGGAAGCTTCATATTTATGACTGTGGGACAAGCAGTTGGCGTAATGGCTTTGTCGCTGGACTCTCATGTGGTCGACTGAGATTTGAGTCCCGGACCCAGTGGCTTAAACTCACGCTGGGCTCTTTCCCACTGTACACGATGGCAGGTGAAAAAGCTACGAAGCCGGGTACTAAGGAGAAGAAACCTGAAGCCAAGAAGGCTGATGCCAGTGGCAAGGTTAAAAAGGGTGACCTCAAGGCTAAAAGGCCCAAGAAGGGGAAGCCCCATTGCAGCCCTAACCAGGTCCTAGTCCAGGCCATCGGCAAATACTCCCGGTCTGCCATGGATTCTAGGAAGACCATGTACAAGAGAAATACTTGGCCACTAAATCCAGGATAGAAAATGGAAAAGAAGGAGAAGGTTCTTGTGACTGTCACAAAACCAGTTGGTGGTATCTGGGTGGTTAAACTGCGCAAAATGCTTACATATTATCCTACTGAAGATGTGCCTCGAAAGCTATTAAGCCACGGCAAAAAGCCCTTCAGTGAGCACGTGAGAAAGCTGCGAGCCAGCATCACTCCTGGGACTGTTCTGATCATCCTCATTGGACCCACAGAGGCAAGAGAGTGGTTTTCCTGAAGCAGCTGAGCAGTGGCTTGCTACTTGTAACTGGACTGCTGGTTCTAAATCGAGTTCCACTGCGTGAAACACACCAGAAATTTGTCATTGCCACCTCCACGAAAATTGATATTAGCAAAGTAAAAATCCCAAAGCACCTTACCGATGCTTACTTCAAGAAAAAGAAACTGCGGAAGCCCAGACACCAGGAAGGTGAGATCTTCGACACAGAGAAGGAGAAACAGAAGATTTCAGAGCAGCATAAGATTGATTAAAGAGCTGTGGACTCACAAATTTTACCAAAAATCAAAGCTGTTCCTCATGCCCAGGATCCCGAGAGGAGAATGGAGGAGAAGGGATTGCGGCGTGGCCATCCCCCCTGGGGGGTGATTTCTCACTGTCTGTCTCTCTGTCTCTCTCTGTCTTTCTGGAGAGCACATGTGCCCTATAGAAAAAAACCTCTCCCCCCCAAAAAAAAATTTATGACTTGTAAATGGACTGGCTATTCTAGGAATTGTTATTGTAGAAACAATTTTCAGTTTAAAATGTGTGTGAATACTCACTTTAATTCTTGTCTAAGTATTGAGCGGTAGTAATTCTTTAGGATCGATCTCTATCTATTTATACATAATCCCTGCAAACAGCTTAGTTAAACGTTAAATCGAGTTTGGCCACAATTCCGAATAACAGGTGTGTAGCCCTTCACTGAGTTATTTCACCTTAAATAGCAAGCGTCTCTAAGTTATTTTCTTTCTTCTTATAAAGCACTTTAAACTTTCATACCTTTTCTTGATAGAATACCCTAATTTATATTGTGTTAACAAATTAAATAAAAAATGTCAGAGGCTTAGTAAACAAAGTCCCTTACCCACTCCCCCAAATGTGCTGTAGGTGGAAAGGGACATTTTCTCCGCGGCAGAGAGTCCACACTGGGTCTTTTCATCTCGAGGCTCTGCAGTATCACCGCCATCACCTTGGCTGGGGGACCGTGAGAAAGAGAACGCATGTCTCAACCTCAAAATAGGACACATCACTTCTGTCCAGTTGGCTAGAACTAAGCACATGGCCCCAAAATAACTGTCAAGGACGCTGTGGGAGACAACTTTTGTCTGATTAGGGCAATCAAGTGAGATTCAGACATATCTTTAACAAAATCCTAGCAAATCAAATCTCGCCACATATAAAAGGATAATACTTCACTCAAGCGGGGCTTACCCAGGGAATGAAACAGTAGTTCACTCTCAGCGATTAATATAATTTACCTTACCAACATAAACACAGAGGAGAAACATTTGAGCATCTCACAGATAGTAAAAAAGAAAAAGGAATCAGTTCAGTATCTATGTACAAAAGCCCTCAGCCATCTAAGAACACAAGGATATGTCCTCAGCTGAAGCAAAGGCATCTACTAAAAGCGTCGTAGCTAACAGCAAACTTGCTGGTGAAAGGTGGGGTTCCTTTTCCCTAAGATTGGGAGAAAAAGAAAAGTTGTCTGCCTCACTACTCCCGCTAACATCCCATCGAAGGTCTTAGCCAGTGCAACAGGGAAGAAAACATTAATAATAAAATGCATATAGAAGAAACAATGGAACTTCTATTTGCAGATGATGTAATTATGTAGAACATTCTGAATGTCTAGCCACAAACGATCAGAACTAATTTGTGAGCTTACCAGGTCACATGGTATGGGGTCAATATAGGTATGGCCATTTCAATGGTATTTATATTTACTAGTAGTGAGCAATTAAAAATTAAAACTTGCAGTGGAGGGCGTTAAGGGATCTCGATTCCCACATGGCTGACTACATGGTTTGCATCCCATATCTGGTGACTTTAAAAACATGGCGGGCATGTGTGCATGCATGCCCAAAATCCTGAAAGGAGGGAGTGATGAAAGAGAAGGGATTGTGGCATGACCATTCCTCACGGGGATGCTCTCTCTCTCTCCCTTTCTCTCTGTCTCTCTGGCAAGTGCACATAGCCTCTAGCAAGTTAAAAATGAAAAAAATTAAAGTATCGAAAAAATGAAACTCTTAAGTGTAAGTTAACAAAATATATTTATAATACATGTGCTTAAAATCATGACACACTGATGAAAGAAATCAATAAAAACTCAAACAGAAAACTCAGATTTGCTGAGCTGTCAATTGTCTCTAAGCTAAAGCACAGAGTCAACATAATTTCAATAAAAACCCGAGAGGGAATGGTAGAAATCGTTAAGTTATTTTAAATTTTATTTAAAAAGGTAAACAGTCAATTTTCAAAACGAAGTTGGAGGACTCATTCTACCTAATTTCAAGCTGTATCATAAAGCTATATTAACCAAGATGGCATAGAATGTGGCCAGCAGGTGGTGTGGTGGTTAAAGGCACTGGACTCCCATGTTGCTGACGGCAGTTCGAGAACTGGACCTGGTGGCTTGCTTTCTCACTTTCCCTCTGTCTCTATCTCTCTGCCCCTTTCTGGCCAAATTAAAATAAATAAATAAATAAATAAAGTTAAATAAAATGATTCTTTTTTTTTTAGAAAAAGATGGCATGGTATTAACATAAAAATAGGCACAGAGATGAATGGGACAGAACAGAGCAGAGATTAGCAAACTGCAGCCCCTGGAGCCACAAGGAGCCCACAACCTGATTTTGTGAAAAAGTTTTATCGAAACTCAGTTACATGTCTTCATTTATTCACTGTCTACAGCTGCTTTCGCTTTAAAATGGGAACACGAAGTAATTGCAGCAGAGATTGTCTGGGCCACAGAAGCGAACATACTGTCCCGTGTCACTTATAGAAGGGGATGCATTCTGGGGACCAGCAGTTAGCGTAATGGCTATGTCATTGGACTCCCATGTAGTCAACCTCGGTTCGAGTCCCGGACCCAGTGGCTTAAAACTCACGCCAGGCGTGTGTGTGTGCGTGCCCAAGATCCCGTAGAGGAGGGAGAAGGGATTGAGTCATGGCTATAGCCCTGTGGGGTGATTTCTCGCTTTCTGTCTCTCTGTCCGTTTCTGTTTGGCGAGCGCACACGCCCTATAGCAAAAACCTCTCCAAAAAAAAAAAAAAAAAGTTCTGGGCCGCCTTGGCGCAGACATCGCGGAGTGCAGGTCTGCCCCTTTAGGTGGTGTGGCCTGAGAGGCACCGGGCTCTGGCTCTGCGGAGTAGCCCGCACGTCCTCTCCTCTGATCTGTGCGTGGTCACTGCTGACTGAAACAGCATTCTTCGGTGCACGGACTGCATTTATATTCTGTCCCTTTTGCAAAACACCTAGCTAACCTTTGGAGTACTGTCCAGGAAAGGACTCATGCATCCGTGGTCACTGATTTTTGACAGAGATAAAAGATGATAGTTTTGTTTGTTTGTTTGTTTTGTTTTGTTTTTCAATTTAAACAAGTGGAGAAAGGATCATCTTTTGAATAAAGTGCTGGAACAATGAAAGGTTCATAGACAAAATAAATACCTGTATGTATACATTGTATTAATTTAAAAGCACCTCAAACTAAATGACAGAGCTGAAACTATAAAATTATTAAAAAAGTTAAACCGAAAAATAAAGTGATAGTATCAAATGTCAGTGAGAATTCTAAGGCATACACTTTTGTGAAAATGCAAAATGGCACCGCGGCTTCATGAGTTTGGCCGTTCTCAGAAAGCTAAACGGAAACTTCTATGTATCTAATTCTTGGCATTATTTCAAATGAAATAAAAATTATGTTAACACAAAACCTAGATACAAGTATTTGTGGTGGCTTTACCCACAATTACCAAAAACTGGGACCACCTAGTTAATCTTCAGCTGGTGAATGTGTAGAGATACGTGCATACAAAGGAGTGCTATTCAGCAAAGAAAAGTATTAAACCACTGATACAAGCCACGGCATTGCTGACTCTCAAAAGCAACGCTTTAAGAGTCTCCAGTCCTCACATATTATGTAATTCCATTTTTAAAAATGCAGAACTATAAGTATAGGAAAAAATCAGTACTTGTCATGGGCCAAGCATAGAGGACAGGTTTGGCTTTAAGGCAGCTTGGGGATTTTTTTTTTTTTTTCTTTTTTGGTGATAGAATTACTGTATATCCTCGTTTTATTGGTGGTTACACGACTGCATGCTTTCATCAAAGCTCACAGAATTCGTGCTGCCCAGTGACCTGATGGCTAAGGATGTTGGATCTCACCTGGTCAATTGCACTTAAGTTCTGGCCCTTGCAGCTTAAAAAATGCACTGACCACATATGTGTGTGTGCCCCAAATCCTGACAGGGAGAGAAATGGAGGGAAAGGATTATGATGTGACCACACCACACTGGGAGGTGCTTTCTCCCTTTCCCCTTCTCTCTGTCCTTTTCTTGTAAGTGTATACACCTTCTGGAAAAATAAAAACAGCACGGGCATTTGCTTAAAAAGAAAGAATTCTTCTGTGTGTGGATTTTAACTTAATAAAACTATAAAATGACATCATCAAATTATATAGGAGTTAAATATTAATAGCTGATAACTTAATCTCGAGGCAGTATGGACACAATACCAGCTCGCTCACCTCTGACTAGTATGAACTTAGGAAATTACTTACCTTACTGTGCCTCAATTTTCTTGCTCCTAAACAGGAATAACACTACACATGGCATTGGGTAGGAGGAACAATGAAACGGCATGATGCTTGGCAATTCCTTGGGGCAGCATCTAACAGGCAGTGTACACTGAGTGTCAGCAACATGGCAGGAGGCCAGAAGTGCGTGCTCCACACAGGCCTTTCTGCTGTGATCGCCTCTTGTCTCACTTCAATTTACCCATGTTTATTTTAGAAATCGACCATTTGTCAAGTACAGAGAAAGCAAGTGCAGTCCCTGCTCCTGCAGCTTGCCGTCGTGTGGACGAGACGGGTTAGACACACGGCAGCATTTAATGAACCAAGGCCTCGCCTGCTCCGCAGCGTAGGTCCGAGCGATCTCACAACCTCACTGTAGCCAGTCTCGGGTGCACAGACGCCAAGGCCTGATGTCTTCTGTGACATGTCCTCACAGACGGGACAACCTAATGTAGAAACTAATACAAACCAGACCACAAACCACTAGTATGTGAAAAATGAAAGTGCATGAAGAAAAGTAAACTTGAAATGCAGAATGTGAAGGGGGTAGACAGAAATAAGGAAAAAGGCATTTCTTACAAAGAGTTATATGTTTAAGTGTCAAAGTGCCCTCTACACAAACAGAAAGGAGGAAAAAAGAAATTGTGGGTAAACACAGCTTGAATTCTTAGAGTAACTCTAGAATCACCTAGATCTTGAATAAATCTAAAAGAAAATATTATGGATTTTTTTTTTTTTTGAAAAAAGGAAACAAAATGATGAGCTGTTTGCATTAGAAGAAATTTATCAGCCCAAAAGAACACTGGGGAATACAGTATGGTGTTATGTCTGTGGGACCATCTGTGTAGAAGTCATTTTATCCATAGTCTTTGAAAATAGAAGGACTTAAAAGAAATTTGAGGAGACATTCTGCCCTCCTCCCTCCACCGGAAGTCTAGAAGCATCTGCGTCAGAAGAGTCCCGGGGTTCCTGTGTTGATTACCACTGAGTCTTGCCCCAATAGTTCTGTACATACTTTCTTGCAAGCACTTTGGTATTCCTTCCCACTGATGCACATAGCGGTCTCTGGCTGAGCTGGAGAAGCTTTCACACTGTCTGACATTCCGGTCACCTCCCACACCGTCTAGAGTCGCCTTAACCAGTGGGCAGAAAACAGACTGGAATCTGGATCATTCCAAACAGGGTCTCTAGCCCACAGTTGAGGGGATTCCAATACTATCCGCATTTGCCTGCGTGTGTTGGTGGCAGGGGGGTTAGCGCGGCACCCTGATGGGAGTCTATGCTTATGTTTACGCAGACGTCATGCATGGATGTCTATGTGGGAGCAACTGTTAATTGTCTACTGACAGTGAAAATAGAATTTGGCTTATATTTCAGCGAGAGAAATGTGTCTGCAATTACAAAAACATTTGTTCTCTCAGAGGAACAGTTGTTTTCACTGTTCTGATGATAATTTTTTTTTTTTTTTAAATTTCATTCCATAGGTCTACTTAGTCCAGAATAGAAGGGATAGGAACTTGGACCACTCGTTTCACTTCTCCAGACCCCTGGAATAAAATGGAACTGGGTCAGACCTTGGCCACGTTTCTTCCCAGCACCAGATTTCATGAGTCTGAAGACAGGGTAGGCAGGAGGTCACCCAAGTGTGAAGAGCTTGGTTTATGGTGGTTGTTTCACAAATCCTAGGTCCTTTTCCCAGGGTAGCCCCTCAAATTCCTGCCCAGCATCACAAATGTGTGATTCTGCAGGGGGATGCTTGGCAGTGAGAAGGGATCATTGACATGGGTCACAACTAACTCTGAAAGTGGGAAAAATTACTATGATAGGAAAAGGCACTACATACTCTACCTTCAATACCGTGGCTTTAAAAGAAAAGAAAGGAGAAATATACAAAAGTACATTCTGTGAAAGTGAGGAGGGAAGGAGCATGGGCCAGAAAAGCCTGAGGACTGAGGAGAGCAGGGGCTGGCGTTCCCTCCCAGCCCGTTAGCTGAGGAGGATCGCTGCACCCATGCCCGCGGACGCCAGGAGTCGGGTGTTAAGGACAACACAGAAGACCAGATGCTGCAGTCCTGGCCCACGGTCCGTGCGCATATTTAGGCACACATACTTCTGTTCTGAACTCTGCCGATAGATTTCCAACCAAATGACCCCACAAGCCTTCGAGTGTGTAGGAGGAGGACAGATTTTCCATAGATTCCGGCAACATGCTATTATGCATTTACTTCCTCCAAGGTGTAGTGCATGCAAACCATATCCACAATTGTAGCTTGGCTCAATTAACTAGGCCATTAGGACGAAGGTATTCACTCGTGTGGAGGAAATGATCAGTTTGAAGAGTTGAGGGAGATCACCTTTAGTCTGATTCCTGGAAGAGGCAACCAAATAGGATTGAAGTCTTCTGCAAAAACAACACTTTTTTTTTTATCCCAAAGGGACTGTGTGCTTGCCAAAGACCACACACACACACACACACACACACACACACACAAACACACACACAGAACACCCACCAAACAGGGAATGGTCACACCATGATCCTTTTCCTCCATTTTTCTACCCACTCTGAATTCAGGGCATGCAAACACATCCCCTGTGTGTTTTTCAAGCTGCTGGTGCTGGGATTTTTTTTTTTTTTCTATACGGCACATATGCTCGCCAAAGAGACAGAGAGAGACAGAGAGACAGAAAGCGAGAAATCACCCCCCAGGGGGGATGGCCACGCTGCAATTCCTTCTCCTGCATTCTCCTCTCGGGATCTTGGGCATGCACGCACACGTGCCTGGTGTGAGTTTAAGCCATCAGGTCCAGGACTCGAACTGCGGTCGACTACATGGGACTCAAGCCATTACACTAACTGCTGGTCCCTCGGTGCTGGGATTTGAACCATAGTTGTCCATGTGGGATCTAACTCCATATGCACAGTCCTTACCCCCTGTGCCACCAAGTTGGCCCCATAAGTATCTCTTGATCTAAAAGATCCTTTTTTTCTTTGAAAGAAAAAGCAAAAAAAAAAAAAAATCACAAAACCTCAAGTTACTTTTTAAGAAGAATTATTTATTTAATTTTGTTTATCATCATCATTATTATTTTGGCCAGAGAGAAAGAGAGAGAGAAGAAGAGTGAGAAAGCAGGCTGACAAGTCTGGGACTTGAACTGTGGTCTGCTATGGGGGAGTCTAATACCCTACCACACCACCTGCTGGACCCCCTTAAGTTATTTTTGAAAACACTATTAAAAGTATGAAATTCAAAGTAATTTAATCCCAGAAAAGAAATAAGTGAAATTTTGGGGTCTGCCACATGGTTAATCTGACCTTCCGACTGATTTTTTTCAAACTACAGCATTCTAAGAGAATGTGAGAGGAGGTGGGGTGCACAGAGATAATCGTCCCTGAAAGGGGGGTTCTGAACTCCTCAGGGGCTCAATTTTTCCCCAAGTAAATGAAGGGGGAAATTGTGGGAAAGCGACTTATTCTCATTTGTGTTGAGTAGCACATACACTTTGAACTATGAAAACAGTTTTAAACCAACTTGATGGCTCGCCCTGAAACTCAGACTGTCCCTGTTTGCTGGTGGTGCCTGCACCTTTTAAGGTTTTCTGGTTCAAGGAAGCAATGGTGTGGCACAGAGAATATATTAATAGGCTTTTGTTCTCTATCTTTTTAGAAAAGAAACCCAAGAGGAAAAAACAAACCTAATAGCTTAAAATCAAGTTCTTTTTAGAGTCTCTCAGGGAAATAAACCATTGCAACGTCAATCAAGAGAGAGGCCAGAAAAGGGAGAGGAAAGACAGGTTGCTAGCCAGAGAGGTCCTGGCTAGAGCCGCAGGCGCCTGTACCCAGCAGTGGGTTCCCACATCTGGGCGCATGGAAGAGCAGTGTCAACCAGGAGCTCTGCTTTCTTTTGCTTTGACAGTGCAGTGACGTCCCATCTGCTCCACAGCATGCTGGACGCAGCCGCGCAGTGACCATGACCAGAGCACGCAGCCAGGAGCCCAGGCGGCGGCGCCTCGGCCCAGGACACTCGCCAGGCGCGGTGGTCGGCGCTGGAGAGCGTGAATGCGCACGGCCAAAGCGGCCCCTGCAGGCTGTGGTTCTAGTCCAAAATAGCTACAATGCTTCAGTTGTGGGCGCTAATGATCGCTGCCTCACGGGCACTGGTTACAGTTCTCGGGCTTCTTTTTCTCCTTTCAGAACAGTGGTAGTAGTCGGAGTGTTTTCTCACCAGTATTGTATATCCGCACTGCAGCCAAATTTTACGGTTGCAGAAAGCATTAGCAAGCCAGGCCAAAACACACTCTGAGCCTGATTTAATATGAAATTGCACGTTGCAGTTCCAACTGTTTCTATCATTACCATCATTATTTGGCTTATTTCTGTTTGCATGCTGACTATAAAAAAAGTTTCCATTTTTTCAGAAAAGCAGTAGTGTTCGATAATAAACAAACAAAACTCAAATACAAATAAAATCTAAATAAATGGATCGGTCAATACACTCTGCTAGTAACTGTGAAAAGGCTCGGCGTCATCTTATATCGCCCGTTGAATTTCCTCCTGTATTTAACGTGCTCATTCCCTTGAATAGCTTCGATCTGTTTTCAAACTCCCATCATCCTGCAGAGGGGAAGCCATCTTTTTCTCTCTGCCAATGTATTAATCTCTACTATATCTGTTATAATAGCATCTATTAAATATGCATCAAATAAAAGCATGTAATATGAATTACATAATACAAACAAAATTGATGTTAAATATCGTTATTTCAATGGGCATTTCAAGATAAATAATTGCCAGCTATTCTTTAATCATTACCCCATTATTATCAAAGTAAACTACAAGTGTATATAAGCTCTCTTGCTTTCAAAATAAATCTTTTCTCTTTTTTGTAATTGCCAGAGGGCAGGTACATTTGCCAGAGAGACAGAGAGAGCGAAAAGGAGAAAGCTCCCCTGTGGGGGAATGATCATGTCACGATGCCTTCTCTTTCATTTCTTCATCCTGTCTGGATCCGGGCACCATGCACACATGCCTGAACTGTTTTTCATGTCATTGGGGCCAGAATTTGAACCCCATGGTCAGCCATTTGAGCTCCACCTTCTTTAATCACTAGGCTATGAGGCAGGCCATAAAAGAAATCTTTTTATAAACTGTGATCATCACGCGACCAAACACTCATTATGATAAGTGTTACAGAGAGTAACTGTGATCTTAATAAAAGATGATGCAATGACGATCTAAATCTGTTATCTGTTCTATGAAGTTAATGTTTGTCCTTATTGTGCATATATATATATATATACATATATATTTGAGAGTCTCTTTAGAGTTTCTCTATACTCTGTGTCAAAGAAATATCCTTAAACAGAAACAAAACTTGAGCTACACAGAGTGAGTAAGTATGATATATTTATGAGCAAGGAGTGATTTCAGACTATCTGTGAAACTCTTTTAGGCCAGAAAAGTGAACAGAGACTTCTAGAGACCACGCCTCGCATTCGCAGTACACCCAAAGACAAACAAAGGCAGCGTTACACCACCATCTAAATTGTTCATGTGACGTTTGAGCACCGTGGAGCCGTCGATGTGGGAATAAAATGATTGCTAGCTCAGCTTGCTCTCTATGGCCCTGTGAATCTGGGAATTGGAACTGCTCAATTTTTCAGCAGTAGATAGAACTGAATTTGTTGACCCTGTCTGAATATGGAGTGACACAACTGCCAAGGAGGGATTTCTGACATCATGCTCATGGCAGAGACCCAGAGGAACCTACCGCTTCCGGTGTACTGTCTGTTCAGTAGACCAGCACACCGCCATGTGGCTGAACTTCTTACTCAGGACCGTTCTGCCCGAAAATAGTTACCTGCAGCATAAATTGAATTCTATGAATTTCACTAATATGATACCCAAGGATTTTTGTACAAAAGAAAGCTGTATTAGTAGAACTAGACTTATGACTGATCATTCGAAATGATAACAGGAAAACTTAGAGCTGTGTGAAGACAGAAAGAGGTCTTGGGAGATACCCAAATGCTTGTGAATGGAGAGGATGAGCTCTCACCTGTGGGAGGCTCAGTGAAGTTCACAGGTCTTCATATCTCAGAGGGGATTTCATGATCAGAAAAGGTGGTTGTGTCACATGATCTACAAGGTCCTTACAATCTTTTTTTAATAATTATTTTTATTTAACTTTATTTATTAATATTATGTTCCAGTTTAGTCAGAGATAGACAGAAAGAGACAGATAGGGAAAGTGAGAAAGAAAGCTGCCAGGTCTAGGACTTGAACCACAGTTGGCCAGGTGGGAGTCCAGCACCTTTAATCACCACACCACCTGCTGGCCCCTGTCCTTACAACCTGAAGTGGCATTATGCAAACTGTGTTCCTGTGTTCTATCATCAAATAAACATACAAATTCATGCATACATTTCCCCCAATTGAGATTTTAAAATGTCTATTTGAAGATTTATGGATCTAGAAGCTCCGCAGTAAAGAAATCTTCCCAACTCAGCACTTCTCACTGTGTTACTTTTCACAAAGCATGATTATCACCAGTGAGCACTGATGATAAGACAATGTCACACTAGAAGAGTTTGTTTTTTAAATCTAGCTGCATGCTTTTATAAAGCTAGTCTTCTTTAAGTCGGTTTAATTTGTTACCGCTTTAAAAATTTTTTTTTTGAGAGGTTTTTGCTATAGGGTGTGTGCGCTCGCCAGAAAGACAGAGAGACAGAAAGCGAGAAATCACCCCCCAGCAGGGATGGCCACGCTGCAATCCCTTCTCCTCCATTCTCTCAGGATCTTGGGCATGCACGCACACACACTTGGCATGAGTTTAAGCCACTGGGTTCAGGACTTGAACCGCAGTTGACATAGCCATTATGCCAACTGCTGCTCTGAACAAGTCCAAATTCTTTAGACTGTCATTCAAGACCAACACATTTTTTTCTTTCTAACTTATTCCCCTCCATTCCCTAAAAACATTATTTCCCAGTGTATCCCAATCCATAATGTTTTTTTCTCTAGATCACTTTCCAATCCCCACCTCTGCTCCTGCCATTTTTATCCTACTTGTAAGTGGCATCCCCTCGACAGTACACATTCAGTCTTCAACTCACTTCCCAGCGTACTGTGGGAAGCCCGGTTCCACTGCAATAACTTCAGCTGCACTGCACGATGTAGAGGCTACATACACTACATATCTCTTTTTTAATGTTTATTTTATTTTAAAGTTTAATTTTCCATGAGAAAGCGAGAGAGAGTCACCCTGCGTAGCGTCTTCATATTGCGATACATTCAGACTCAGCCAGCTAAGACCACACGCGTGTGTGCCTGTGGGTACAGGAGCATTCAGGAACTGAGCTGGGGACTCCCTCTGCGGGCTCAGCATTGCAGCTCCGTGCTGCTGCGACGCCATCCGGCCAGCCCTGCCCTGTGTGTGCGCGTGTGTCTCTCAAATAATCGCAGTATTTATTCATATTATTCAGTTAGATGAATTAGTTTAATTTCTTCTCATGGGGGGTGTGTTCATGTACTTGGTCTTAGGGAGACATTCAGTTCTACTTTTAAACTTTGCAGTAACTTTCTGGGATATTTTTAAAACAAAGACATATTAATCATTCACTGGAGTGATTTTTTAAACATATCTATCATTCATTAACCTCCTTTTTTTTAATTTTTAGGTTTTTGCCATAGGGTACACACTCCTGGGAGAGAAACAGAGAGAGACAGTGGGAGGGAAAGTGAAAAGTCACCTCCCAGAGGGGATGGCTATGCTGCAATCCCTTCTCCTCCATTCTCTTCTCTGGATTTTGTACACCCACACACACATATGCCTAGTATGGTCTTTCAAGCTTCCAGGTCCAGGGCTTGAGCCACAGTCAGTTATGTAGGAGGCCAGCACCTTAACCACCATGCCACCTCTGGGTCCTAAACCTTACATTTTTTACCTTCAATAAAACTGACCTAAAATTTAGGACTTGATGAAACAAGATGTATCTACCAGATATACCACTAGATGTATTGTGATCTGTTATAAAGACTGTCGGCACCTGCATAACATATCAGTTTCTGGGACTAGCAGTTAGCGTAATGGCTATGTCACTGGACTCCCATGTAGTTGACTGCAGTTTAAGTCCCAGACCCGGTGGCTTAAACTCATGCCGGGCACGTGTGTGTGCGTGCCCAAGATCCCAAGAGGAGAATGGAGGAGAAAGGGATTGTGGCATGGCCATTCCCCCTTGGGGGTGATTTCCTGCTTTCTGTCTTTCTGTCTCTGTATTTCTGGAGAGCGGCCGCACCTTATAGCAAAAAGCTCTCTTAAAAAAAAAAAAAAAAAAAAAAAAAAAAACGTAAAAATAAAACATATCAATTTCCTGCTATGTTATTTTTATACAAATGGTACTTAAAAAGTCTTTAAAAAGCTGACTATGGGACCAGCAGATGATTTAATGGTTGTATCTCTAGAATCCCATGTAGTCAGCCATGGTTCAAATCCTGGACCTGATGGCTTAAAATGCACGTCGGGCGCGTGTGCGTGCATGCCCAAAATCTCAAGAGAAGAATGGAGGAG
Organism: Tupaia belangeri chinensis; assembly: GCF_000334495.1. Classification (NCBI taxonomy): domain Eukaryota; kingdom Metazoa; phylum Chordata; class Mammalia; order Scandentia; family Tupaiidae; genus Tupaia; species Tupaia belangeri. The sequence goes on along the minus strand of NW_006160094.1, from coordinate 6,024,537 downwards.
AAGGGATCGTGGCGTAGGCTTCCCTGCTGTGAGGTGATTTCTCACTTTCTGTCTCTCTGTCTCTCTGGTGAGTGCTTGAGCCCTATAGCAAAAATATCTCTCTCTTAAAAAAAATGTTATCTATATTTTCTGAGTTGCCGACTAATATCACAAAAAATTATCTTAAATAATATTTTAGTTGCCAAAAGTATGAGTGTGTGTGCTTATATGTATGTATGTGTGTATCCACATATATGTGCATTGCATATATACATTTAGAGATGTATATAATGTACTATCTGATGCATTTGTATGAAATTTGCGCTTGGAGGAATGTATGAGACACCTCCACCATCAGCACCACTCCACTGTTACCAAACAAGAAGCACTAATCAAAAGAGTTTTATCACAACATACTTTGGGTTTTTACTAGGAGAGTGGGCTCCAACAGGTCTCAGAGCAGGAAAGAGCTCAGTCTTTTATAACACAATACTGAGGGTCTAATATTTTTCCTAAATAACAGCTAAAAATCCAATTATTATAAAATATTTTATTTCTTAAAGAGTTGTTTGTTTAATTTTATATATTACTATTATTGTTTTTAATTTGCTATAGAGCACCAGGGAGAAACAAAGAGACAATGAAAATGCAAGCCGCCAGGTCCAGGATTTGAACCCTGGTCGGCCATGTGGGAGTTTAGTGCCCCAGCTACCACGCCACTGCTGGTTCCAGATATTTTATTTTTGTTATGGGTCCAGTGAAACTGAGTAATTTAGAAGTAGAGTAAAAGTTACAGTTAAAGATAGAGATGGGGATCTGAAAATAGGAATATCCCCATTAGTTGCTAGAAATTTCTTTTCTGATTCCACTCTATATTTCTACTAATGTTTTTCATTCATATCAAGACTAAATTGTTTGTTTAATTTTATGTATTACTGTTATAAGACTAATTGAGTGATTTGGAATAAGATAGTATCTTGAACAAGTCTGCACTCATGCAGTTGCTGGGCCCTTCTAAGCTCCCTGTGGAAGCAAAGGCAGGTGAACCCTGTAACTCTTCTTTCTACCCTTCTGAGGCGTCTTGCACTGAAGTGACTGGATGAGCATTGCATATTTTCAAGTGAGCGCATGGGCACATATTCACATATTTAGACATGTTCTCTCCTAGACAGAGATAACCCTGTCAGCCACTCACAAGGTACTGAAAACTGAACCAGCCCCAAAATATCACCCTTATCAGCTTGCCACTCTGGCAGAAATTTTCTAGAGGTGAGTCACCCATTATCAACCCTCAGTTCCTGTGAAATACCAATTGTTTTCACTTTGGAGCATATTAACCCTTTAGTATATCCCAGCTGCTTTTCAGCCAGTAGGACTCTCAAGGAAAGGGACAGATGGCAGAATGGTGATCCAGACTGAAGCAGATGAGGGAACCCAAAATGCAGTGGAAGTCTCGAGTGGCATGCTTTTCAGAGATCACTTGTGAAAGCAGGGGCCAGACACAGTGGCTGACGAGATCGAACATGATCAGAATAAACACCTTCCTGTCATGGAAGATGCCAAGATAAAAAATCATCCTTGATAGGCAAGACTTGCACTAACTATGGCACAACAGCCACCATGATGAAGTCCGTAATAGAGACATGAAAAGATGAGTAAAATGTAGTAAATATGCACGCAAAGGTGTCATCCATTGCACTGAGAAAAGTACAGTAAGATATGCAGATAATAAAAGCAGAACAGTTGAGATGAAGCATCAGTAAGTGTTTAAATGACCAAGGGTCACTGCAGAAGGACTAGTAATGGAATACATAATTTCAAAGGACTCAAGTCTACCCAGGTGTACTTGCTATTCAAAGACTCTAGGAAAATAAGAAATTATTATAGGCTAGGTAAGACTTCCGATTGATAAAAGGGAAAGAAGAAAGGGAGAACATGTCTGGTAAAGAGAACAGTATTAACCAAAGCACGGGGATGGGAGAGTTGGGAAAATACTTAGGAATCTGCTTACAGTTCCCTTTGGTTATAACGCAGGGAACATGCAAAACAGTGGAGGATAAGAAAAGGGGCTACTTGAAGGAAGAATTCTGAAAATCACTGAATATTGGACTCAGGGACTTATACTTCCTAACGGAAACACACTGGACTTTTTCATTTTTATTCTGAAAATAGCATTATGGGGGGACCAGCAGTTAGCATAATGACTATGTTGCTGGACTCCCACGTAGTTGACGGTGGTTCGAGTCCCGGACCCGGTGGCTTAAACTTGTTCCAGGCACGTGTGCGTGCGTGCCCAAGATCCTGAGAGGAGAATGGAGGGCAAGGGATTGCAAGCATGGCCATCCCCCCTGGGAGGTGATTTCTCACTTTCTGTCTCTCTGTCTCTCTCTGTCTGTCTGGTGAGCGCACGCACCCTATAGCAAAAACCTCTCCAAAAAAAAAAAAGAAAGAAAAAATAGCATTATAGGTACTTCACTCAAAAATGTCACTGTGATAAAATGGAAACCACATACAAGATTGAAGTCATGGAGAGACCCCAGACTCCATCAGATACAAGCATTATATGAAACAATAATTCGGTTTGAAGTTGGGAAGGAAGTAAAAACAATAGAAAGGATGAATATCTAGGATGTTTGGCAGAAACTCTTACAGGATTGGAAAGTGATTGGAGAGAAAGAGGCGGAGTCAGGGTGATTTGGAGATTCTAGTTCTACAAAGCTGTTGTCTAGGTGAGGTTGTGGAATGGGTAAGCAGGGCAGGAGAGAAGACAACATTATTTTGTTTGCTTTGCAAATGACACGCAAGAACAATTTTCTCCGTCAACATCCTGGGGGAGAGTTTAGCAGGCAGGACCCAGGAAACGGGCATAAAGAACAATGGCTGTGCACAACGCACGAGAACGTCAATGAAAGAGTGGACTCCAGGGTCCAGGTACTCAGGAAACATGGATGAAAATGATCTGCAAGTTCATGGGGCTCCTTAGGAGCCAGAGAAGAGAAAAGAGGCTTTAGAAGTGCAGTGGGGATCCTTCAGGTACAGACCAGCCAGTGTTCCAGGAGATGAGGCAGAGGATCACAGACGAAGAGCAGAGTTGTCTAACTCAATCGAGTGGATCCATTTGAAACTCACTAGGGCACTTCCTTGCTGGCAACTCAATGATTATTTTTAGAAATTATGTAGCATAAAGCTTCAGTCTTCTGTTCTGGCTTCTCACCTATGGATAACCTCTAACCTTAAAAGAAGGAAATCAAGTCCGTTTTCCAGCTTACAGGAAAATGTCCACGTTCACATGTAGCAGACTTTTGACGAGACACTCACTACGTGGAGCACGTTTATTATTCTTTTTTTTTTTTTCTGGAGAGATTTTTGCTATAGGGCGCGTGCGCTCGCCAGACAGACAGAGAGAGACATAGAGACAGAAAGCGAGAAATCGCTATAGGGCGCGTGCGCTCACCAGACAGACAGAGAGAGACAGAGAGACAGAAAGCGAGAAATCACCCCCCAGGGGGAATGGGCACTCTGCAATCCCTTCTCCTCCATTCTCCTCTCAGGACCTTGGGCATGCACGCACACGTGCCCGGCGTGAGTTTTAAGCCACCGGGTCTGGGATGTGAACCGCGTGAATTTTGTGTCCTATTTTTTAAAATTCATGCTGGACTACGTGGGAGTCCAGCAACATAACCATTACACTAACTGCTGGTTCCCAACGTTTATTATTCTTTTGTGCCCTAAACAGACAGGTGCTGACCTCTCTTCATCAGGACTTTTTTTCCCCCTTAGGATGTGTGCATTTGCCAGAGAGACAGAAAGGTGGGGAGACAGGCAGAAAGTGATAAATCACTCCTCAGGGGAGATGGCCACACCACAATCCCTTCTCCTCCATTTTTCCCTCGGGATTTTGGGCACACATGCACACGTGCCCAGCATGAGTTTAAGCCTTTGGGTCTGGTCCTTAAACCACAGTTGACTATGTGGGAATCCAGTGACATAACCATTACACCATCTGTGGGTCCCAACCACTAAACTCTCATAATCATCTTTGTTTGCTTGACCAAGAAAAATGATTCAAGCTAGACTTTAGCAGCTATAGAATTACAATTTACAAAGCAACTCAAATGATGAAAAAAAACCTTCTGGTTGATGCCTAATAAAAACTCATCCTGCCACAAGTGTGGTGGTAATTATTTTCTCCCTGTTTGTTGGTTTTCCATGTTTTCTGGTTATAATAAAAGGTATAGGTCAGAAGGCTGAAGAGGAATATTAGGTACCCAAATAGTCCCAGGATTACTGCAAAATATTCCTACAAAATATAAAACTATGTGAGTGAAATAAAAATTAGTGTATATAATGAATTTTGTGTCCTATTTTTTAAAATTCATG
>NW_006160094.1:6015791-6018068 GCF_000334495.1 Tupaia belangeri chinensis | reverse complement strand
AACCGCGTGAATTTTGTGTCCTATTTTTTAAAATTCATGCTGGACTACGTGGGAGTCCAGCAACATAACCATTACGCTAACTGCTGGTTCCCAACATTTATTATTCTTTTGTGTCCTAAACAGACAGGTGCTGACCTCTCTTCATCAGGACTTTTTTTCCCCCTTAGGATGTGTGCATTTGCCAGAGAGACAGAAAGGTGGGGAGACAGGCAGAAAGTGATAAATCACTCCTCAGGGGAGATGGCCACACCACAATCCCTTCTCCTCCATTTTTCCCTCGGGATTTTGGGCACACATGCACACGTGCCCAGCATGAGTTTAAGCCTTTGGGTCTGGTCCTTAAACCACAGTTGACTATGTGGGAATCCAGTGACATAACCATTACACCATCTGTGGGTCCCAACCACTAAACTCTCATAATCATCTTTGTTTGCTTGACCAAGAAAAATGATTCAAGCTAGACTTTAGCAGCTATAGAATTACAATTTACAAAGCAACTCAAATGATGAAAAAAAACCTTCTGGTTGATGCCTAATAAAAACTCATCCTGCCACAAGTGTGGTGGTAATTATTTTCTCCCTGTTTGTTGGTTTTCCATGTTTTCTGGTTATAATAAAAGGTATAGGTCAGAAGGCTGAAGAGGAATATTAGGTACCCAAATAGTCCCAGGATTACTGCAAAATATTCCTACAAAATATAAAACTATGTGAGTGAAATAAAAATTAGTGTATATAATGAATTTTGTGTCCTATTTTTTAAAATTCATGTAGTGTTTTATTTCATTTATTTATTTATTCATTTGAAAGATCTACTCATTAAATATTCAATCAAATCATATCACATAATGACTAGCACTTAGGCTATGCTCAGAGATGAAATACGCATGGCTTCTGTTCTCAGGGTGCTTCTGGTCACACGAAAGAGAGGAGGCATGCATAGAAATAACCACAACGCAGGACCAGCAGTTAGCGTAATGGCTATGTCGCTGGACTCCCACGTAGTAGATGGCGGTTTGAGTCCTGGGCCCAGTGGCTTAAACTCACGCCGGGCGCGTGTGGGTGCGTGCCCAAGATCCCAAGAGGAGAATGGAGGAGAAGGGATTGCGGCGTGGCCATCCCCTCTGGGGGGGGGGTGATTTCTCTCTTCCGGTCTCTCTCTGTCTGTCCTCTCCAAAAAAAGAAAGAAAGAAAAAAAATAACCACGATGCCCCGTACGGTTGTACCAAGAGAAATGTCTACTTCTTGTAATAAAAAGGAACTGGTATGGGAATAACCTTCCTACCATAAACAACCAAAAACACAGAACAGACAGTGGATACTACGATCCTTGAGAGAATAAAACACAGGTGAGCTCCAGGACTCTCAGCCTTTCACCCAGAGGCACCTTCTGGAAGGGAGGTGGAGCTGTGGGGTCCCGCAGAGAAGAGCGCCCCCACTGAGGGGAGCTGGGGAGGCTGCCATTATGGGGAAGCGGAACGGAGAGGGGAGACTTCACAGAGAAGTCCCAGAAACCCGCACGGGTCTCTCCATAAGTTCTTGGAGGAATAATAGGCGGCGTGCAGAAGGAGCAGAAAGAACAGGCATGTACTTGAGGCCCCAGGAACTCGGTTCAAGAGTGAGGTTATTCTAGACTTATTTCTTACTACATATGCATCCTCACAAAACTTAAAAAAAAAAAATCATTAAACTGAAGCAGAACTGTTAGTATAACAGTGGTGTCCATCCATACAGTAGTATCTGCCAGAACAAAACCAATGCTAATTTGTTTTTACATCTCAACTTTTGATAAAGTGATGCTTTCTGATACCCGCCATAACTTCAGTTTCAGTTACTAGATAGATACATAGAAAAAGAAACAAAACGTGGCCCATAACCTGAAATTTTCTTTCCAACCAGTCATTATGTACAGACGCAGAGCTGACAGAGATGTACTGAGCGAACGAAGCAAAGGAAAAATGAACATAATTGTGGACTCGATGGGGATGTTCAGGAGAGAAATGGGAATTGTGGAAAATGTTTAAATGGGAATTCTGGAGCTTAGAAAACATGTACATATACATACATAGGTACATATATATTCACACCAGTATATATATAATCACTCAATGTGCTTTTGTAGCAAACTGGGTACTGTAGTAAAAAAAAAAAAAAAAAAAAAAAAAAAAAAGGGCACACAATCGCGGTCGACTACATAAAAACAAGACTGTCTAGATGTGGTTTCTGGTTTCTGAATCCTGGGCCTGGGAGGGGGGATGCCCAACCTTGGGGTAGGCTCCGG
>NW_006160094.1:6002068-6015740 GCF_000334495.1 Tupaia belangeri chinensis | reverse complement strand
GGTGTTGTAAAAAAAAAAAAAAAAAAAAAAAAAAAAGAAAATGTTAAACTATAACAGTGGAAAATATTCAAAATGAAACAGAAAAAATAAAGATGCCAAAATATTAAATGAACACAGTCTTAGCAGTAATAAATGTTCCCATATGTATGGAGTCCCAGGAGCAAAAGAAGGGCAAAACGTATATACATGCTTGAAGAAATAATAGCCCCAAATTTCCTGAAAAATATCAATCCTAAACATTCAATAAATTCTAAGCACATCAATACACAAACACTAAAAGCACTGTGTAATAATCATTGTCATATTGCTGAAGAATAATGACAAAAGTCTGTAAAAACAAATATATTACAAAGAGAAGGAAAAGCAAATAAAAACGACTTTATTTCTCAGCAGAGACAAGGCAAGCCAGAAGACACTAGAATGATAGCTTTAAAAGACTGAAAGAAAAAAATAACATGTAACATATAATTCTGTAACCAGTGAACATTTTTCAAAAATTAGGTTGAAATAAAGGCATTTAAAAATAAGCAAAAGCTAGAAAAATGTATGACCCCAAATCCGCACTGAATGAAGTGTCGGATGAGGCCCCCAGGCTGAGGGGCAGTTGTACCGATGGAGATTCAGATTGCGCATGTGTGAGAGCAATGGAGGCGGAAATGTGTGGGAGACATAGAAGACTTTTCAAAGTTCATTTTTAAGAACCGACCATATAAAACAAGATGATAGTAATATGTCTTGGAGTATATAAGAGATGAGAAATAAGTTATATAGCAACAATGGCATAAAAAAGGGAGACTAGTAAAAGCATGTTGTTACAAATTTCCCGCTTTTTATGTGACATGGATGAACAACTGTTCATTTGAGTGGACTGGCATGTAATACCATTCTTTTGCAGGTTGACTGTGATAAGTTAGTTGCATATTATAAATCACAGGGCAGCTCTTAAAATTAAAACAAAGCTTGGGGCCAGCAGGTGCATAGTGGTTAAAGCACTGGACTCCTACAAGGCTGACAGTGGTTTGAATCCCAGAATCGGTGACTTGAAACCCATGCTGGCAGACGTGCGTGCGTACCCAAAGTCCCAAGAGAATGGTGGAGAAAGGATTATGGTGTGGCCTTCCCCTCTGTACGGTGATTCCTCACTTTCTGTCTCACTGTCTTTCTCTGTCTTTCCTGCAAGCCCATCACTATGGCAAAAAAACTTAAAAAAAAAAAAAAAAAAAGGTGATTGTGGAAGAGAGGCTACACAGAGACTGGAGGAATCCCACCTGTCAGCACGGTCAGGTGTAGGTTTCTTCATCTCAGGCACCAGGCATGTGAGGACAGTAGCTTCTGAGGTGACCCAGCCCAGACATGGTCTCCTGTAACTTCATGCGACCTTAGAGAAGGAGCACAGAGCTGAGCGGCTCCTGATTTCCCGACCCACAGTTGTCCCTGAGTTAAACCACTAAGTTGGGCCATTAGTTTGAGGTGACATTACAGATTTTACTGCCAGCAATGGAGTGCTTCTCTAATAAAATCTAGGTTTGGGGACCAGCAGTTAGCGTAATGGCTATGTCGCTGGACTCCCACATAGTCAATCGCGGTTCAAGTCCCGGACCCGGTGGTTTAAAACTCACGCCAGGTGCGTTTGCGTGCATGCCCAAGATCCCAAGAGGAGAACAGAGGAAAAGGGATTGTGGCGTGGCCATTCCCCCTGGGGGATGATTTCTCGCTTTCTGTCTCTCTGTCTCTGTCTGGCAAGCACACATGCCCTATGGCAAAAAACCTCTCCAAAATAAAAAAATCTTGGTTTGGGCAGTGGCTTTAGCACCAGACGGCTGCAGGAACCGGCAGCACCGTGAGGAGCTTGCTGATGGAAGCCCGCTGTTTCCTGAGGAGGCTGTCAGGGCTGGCACCTGTAAAAGTAAGGCAGACCACTGGTGTGAGAAACTGAAGGGAATTGTTGAGCTCTGACCACGTAGTGGCAGGAAGATGAACAGTACTGTCACCTCTTGACACACAAAACATAGAAAATGAGCTAACGGCCTAGAGGATCTAGCTCAGGAGATTTCTGGAAGAGTCATCGTGGTGTCACCCAGCTTCTTCCTCCTGCTTACAGGAACATGTGGAGGAGAAAGACAAGTCAGAGGGAAAAAAGGATAAATTTTGAGGAGTCAGGACTTCATGCCTAGATGCTTCATGATTCTCCAAATAAGAAAAGATATCAGGGAACAGCAGTTAGTGTAATGGCTGTTGCTGGACTGCCATGTAGTCAACCGTGGTTCGGGGGCCGGACCCGGTAGCTTAAACCACACTACCTGCACCTTAACCACCATGCTACCTGCTGGCCCCGCCATTACTATATTTTGAAAAATACATTGCTTTAAAAAGCTTGGCAATGAAGAGACCAGCAGTTACCGTAATGGCTATGTCGCTGGACTCCCATGTAGTCGACCACTGTTCAAGTCCTGGACCCGGTGGCTTAAACTCAGGCCAGGCGTGTGTGCTTGCTTGCCCAAGATCCCAAGAGGAGAATGGAGGAGAAGGGATTGCGGCGTGGCCAGCCCCCCTGGGGGGCGATTTCTTGTCTTTCTGTCTCTCTGCCTCTCTCTGTCTTTCTGGTGAGCACATGTGCCCTATAGCAAAAACCTCTCCAAAAAAAGAAAAAAAAAAAAAAGAAGCGTAGCAATGAAGAAAATTTTAGAAATAGACCAGAGAAATTCTAGTTTTGTGGCCAGCATGCACCTTGGCACTTGTAACTTAAAACACAAAGTCCTCTTGGGTTAGCTCTGCTCTCAGGCCAGGGTACACTGAGTGTTTCTCACTCGCACCCAGAAATTTTCTTTGACTTTTGTTTTGATGCCTCCTTGTTAATCCCATCACAACTCTAGTCATCTTGTCTGTAACAGAGGGGTATTTCAATACCTCCCAATTTCTTCTCTTTCTCTCATTTGTACAAACTGGCTTCAATATTATCTTTAGGGACCAGCAGTTAGCATAATGGCTATGTCGCTGGACTCCCACGTAGTCGACTGCGGTTCGAGTCCCAGACCTGGTGGCTTAAACTCACGCCGGGTGCGTGTACATGCAATTCCATGATCCCAAGAGGAGAATGGAGGAGAAGGGATTGCGGCGTGACCATCCCCCCTGGGGGGTAATTTCTCGCTTTCTGTCTCTCTGTCTGTCTCTGTCTGTTGGGCGAGCGCACGCGCCCTATAGCAAAAACCTCTCCAAAAAAAAAAAAATCATCTTTACAAAACCACAGTTTGATCATTTTGCTCTTTGTGCAAAAGCATTTGTGTCCCCCAATTGTCTATAAAGTAAAATTCAGTCTTTTCCCCTTGAATTCAAATTCCTCAAAAATCTGGCTACATCTGTCGTTTCCTCATTTGCTAAAAGTATTTACTGCTGCTGTTGACTCCCTCTCACACTTCTGCTACCATACCTTTGCTTATGGCATGCCTCCTTCTTACGGGAATATGGCTCCCTGCACTCTCTGAGGTCCAAAGCATCTTATAATCAAGAGCCAACCAACCACCACCTTCAGACATCCATGATAGCCTTCTCACAGAAAGAACACAGTCCTTCTCTTCTCCTCATAACTATTCTGACACTTTGGCTCTATTTATGTTAGATTTTTGACCACTTATTTGCCTTTAAATTGTTTTGTAATTGTCACAGAGCACGTGTGCTTCCCAGAGACAAACATCCCCCATGGTGCATGGTCATACCACAATCCTTTCTCCTCCTTTCTCTGCCCGTTGGGATTTGGGGCATGCACCTAGCATGTTTTTCAAGCTGTAACAGTCAAGATTCAAATTGCATAGTCAGCTATATGGGATTCAGTTCCCTTAACTAGACTAGAGGGTTGGCTCTCTTTTTAATTTTTTTAACTGAAAATAATTTTATATACAGAAAAATGAGAAATTTGTAGTAATATAGTTCAACATATTCTGAAAAAATGCCTATGTATAAAGATACAGAATATGTCCATTTTCCCAAAAAAGTTCCCTTGTGACCTGGTACAATCAATCCCCACTACTGTTCCTTTACAAAAGCAACTACTGTTCCAGTCGTTTTAATCACAGATTATTTTTGTCAGTTTTAGAACTGCACATAAATGGGATCATTCAATGAAATAGTATCTTCTTTAGTGTAGTGACTCCTTTCACTTAAACCACATTTGAGATTTGACCATTTTTTTTTTGAACTATCAATAGATTTTTTTCTTTTCAGTCCTTTGCTGTATTCCCTTAGGTGAGTGCACTATGATTGGTTCATGCGCTAAGGACATCGATGTGATTGACAGCTTTCTGACTATAGTGAATAAAGCTACCACGCACATTCTTTCTGTAAACATAGACTTTCATTTCTCATAGATGAAAGGGGTTGGACTTACTGGGTCATAAATACACAAGTTTAATTTTATAAATAACTGCCACACCATTCGCCAAAGTGTCTGAACCCTCTACACCAATTGCTGACGTCTGAGAGTTCCATTTGCCTCTCTCGTCCACAGCAGGTGTCAGTGCCCTGCATCTGAGTCATCTGCTGAGAAGGTAGCATGGAGTCATCACACAGTTCTCATTTCCCTGGTGACGAAAGACGCTGAGCACGGTGTCGTGCACTTCATGGTAATCCTTGTTCTTTAGGGTAATGTCTGTTTAGGACTTGGGTCTAGTTTTAAAATTTTGTTGTTTGTTTTTTTATTATTGAATTGTAGAGGTTCTTTTTATATGTATAACGAAAATCCTTTGTCAGGTATGTTTATTGTGCATGTTTTCTCCCTGTCTGACAGTTTATTATGACTGTCCTAAACAGTGTCTTTAGATAAACACATGTTTTAGTCTTGACTATGATCAATTTACCAAGCTCCAATTCAGGAATCTCATTATTTAAAATTATGCCTAGGTGCAGATAAGGCTTTGTTGATGAATTTCTCAAATACAGTTTCTCCAGTCAGAAGATCTTTGAACTAAAGGCACACATTGCCTGCCCTTAGGTACCTAAGATGGGCGTAGGATAACTGCTCGATGTCATATTGGAAGAGGAGGGGTCAAAAGGCACATAGAAAACACTGGTCCATAGCAGGGCTGAACCGATTGCCGGGTCCTTGGTTAGAGCTTGAATAGGATGATTCATCCTTGCCTTTGGATCCATACTCCTACTCTGTTAGTCCCACTCTGTGCCATGAGCTGATGTTTGCACCCAAGCGGTTTCCTCAGCCTACTCTATCATAGTTGTTTAGGACTCCATACACCTATTTTTATTTAATACTGTCATTTTCTTTGAAAGACTGGTGATAGTTCTGTTAATATTGTTCTCTTTAGAAGCTTGTGGGGTTCCTAGGACCAGCGGATGGCATAGTGGCTATCTTGCTGGACTCCCACATGGCTGACCATGGTTCGAGTTCCAAACACGGTGGCTTAAACTCATGCTGGGCGTGTGTGCGTGTGTGCCCAAGATCCCGAGAGGTGAATGGAGAAGGGACTGTGGCGTGGCCATCCCCCCTGGGGGGTGATTTCTCACTTTCTGTCTCTCTCTCAGTAAGCACATGCACCCTATAGCAAAAACCTCTCCAAATAAATAAATAAATAAGTAAGTAAATAAAGAGCACATATCAGAGCAATGATACAAGCCAGTGCACTGTGAGAAAAACATTGTCTAAGATGAAGCCAAAGTCATGTTATAAAATCTTTTGTTAAGACTTCAAAAAGAGTTGAAGGAAGTTCCTGTACATTTCCGATGGGTCTGTCTCAAAATATCTGCTCTGTTACACCGTCTAGTAATCCCAAGACACTGTTCCATGCCTTCCTTACAGGAAAGGGGGCTTGTGTTGACATTGATGAGTAGGATTTTTATGTTAAGAAATCAAACACAGAGAAATGCACAGGAATCCCACAAGTTTCTTTCTTTCTTCTGTTTTTTTTTATATAAGAGAGAAATTTTTGCTATAGGGTACATGTGTGTGCACTTGCCTGAGAGACAGAGAGTCAGAGAGATAGAAAGCGAGAAATCACCCCTCCTGCCCCAGGTGGCCACACTGCAATGCAGATGCTGGACTCCCATGTAGCTAACCTCAGTTCAAGTCCCAGACCCTGTGACTTGCTTTCTTACTTTCTCTCTCTCTCTTTTGTAAACATATGACTCCTACAGAAAAACTAAAAAACAAAAATAATAATGATAAATAAAATTAAATAAATAATTATTAAAAATATATGTATATAGTAATTACTGGGGCCAACAGGAGGTGTGGTGTTTACAGCACTGGATTCCCACGTGGCTGACTGAAGTTAGAGTCCTGGACCTAAAGGCTTGCTTTCTTATTCTTTCTCTCTCTCTCTCTCATTCTGGTGAGTATACATGCCTTCTAGTAAATTAAAAATAATAGCAAGTGGCCTCATAGTGTCCTTATAAGAAAAGAACTCTGAGGCCAGCACATGGCATGGAAGTTAAGGTGTCAGATCCCACGTGACCACTTCCACAGTGCAAGTTCCAGACCCGGTGACTTGAGAATCACACCAGGTGCGTGTATGTGCAGCCAAAATCCTGAGAGGAGCCTGGAGGAGAAGGGATTGTGGTGGGGCCATCCCTCTGGGGGGAGATTTCTTTCTCTTTTTCTCTTTTCCTGGCAAGTGCATGAGCCCTATAGCCAAAAAAAACTTAAAAAAGAAAAATTAAAAAAGAAAAGAACTCTGTGAATTTCCACGAACCTTTTTCACCCCAGCCAAATTCTACTTCCTTTTAAAATGAAATACCGCCTAGGAAGTGTTACACACAAATCCATTACTATTTTAGTCTGAATGAGTGTGTTAAGGAATAACTTGATGGTCATCTGTAAAACGGCAGGGTAATGAAATAGAGATTTGGTAAGTTTCAAAGGGCGGGGGGGGATCATTTTACGAATCCTTTTAGTGGGGAAGAATGAGAGGCCAGAATGTTGTGATATTACGAGGACAGAAGCTCTCAGAACCAAACTGCGGTGAGTGGAAGGGAGAAAAACGCAGAGAGAGGCGAGCATGCAGGAGAATAATTCTACCTACTTCCTAATCTACAAGATCAAATGAGAGACAGAATAAAGAGCAGAAAGTCAGAGCTGCAGAAGAGGCGGAGGCTCTGGCGTTCCGGGGCAGGTAGGCAGACAGAGGGGGGACTGTCTTACTCTGCCTGGGCTGCTTTAACGAGATGCCTTGGACTGGCCCCACAGCCTAGTGATTAAGGGAGCCGGATTCCACATGGCCAACTGCAGTTCAAGTCCCAGCCTTGTAACTTGAAAAACGTGCCAGACCTGTGCATGGGTGCCTGAACAGGTGCACAACAGGATGGAGAAATGGAAGCAAAGGGATGCGGCGTGACCATGGCCCATTTGGGGGGTACTTTCCCCCTCTTTCTTTTTCTTTCTCCCTCTCTCTCTGTCTGTTTGTCTCTCTCTGGCAAGCTCATGACACTCTGGCAATTGTAGAAAATGTCTTAGACTGGGTAACTTAGAAATAATAGAAAGGTATTGGTTGAGGTGCTGGTGTCTGGGAAATCCAAGGTCGAGATGCCAGCACAGCCCGTGTGTGGTGAGGGCCCTGCCGTCCATGTACCTGCACAGAGTGGGAGGGCAGGCAGCTCGCTGGGGCTGTTTTTTGTTTTGTTTTGTTTTGTTTTTTGTTTGTTTGTTTTTTATAAAGGCGTTAATTCCATTCATGAGAGTAGAGTCTTCCTGACTTAGTTACCTTCCAAAGACTCCAGCCTAGTGCAATCACACTGGTTGTTAGGTTTCAGTTATTTGAATTTTGGAAGAAAAAACATTCAGGCCATAGCAGGAGTGTGCTCTGTGCCCAGCATTGTCACCTCCACTGGAGCACACCATGACCGAGAGGACACCTCGTGTAGTCGTCTCTGGCATCTTCAGTTCCCTCCTCCGCCAGCACCTGCTACCAAGGCCAGCTCTCATGTTCAGCTGGGGAAGAAGGACTGCGCCTCTCTGTATATGATGCAAAGTGCAGCTCGGTGGTTTTCTTCTTTTTGTTTTTTAATCCAGAGTAAAAGAGATGTCTTATAGCATGTTCCTGTAAGTACAGGCTTGCAAAACAGACAAAACTGTTCACTGTGTTCTACTGTGTTCTATTTCTTGCCATTTTACTCCTCACTGTACTCCACTCTCCTCTGATTCATTTCATTCTGTTCTATTTTACTCTATTCTAATGTGTTCTACTTCATTTTATCGAAAAATTCTGTTTCCAGCCCGCGTGTTGCCATGGCTCACTGAAGTGCTGAGGCTGACAATATGCAAAGCACAGCCGTGTTGTGTCCGAGTTCAGGCCATGTTTGGGGATATATGTGTGTGCATGAGTGAATGCCTCTGTCTGTTCTTAGTTAACATGTAAAAGTGTTGTCTCCTCTGGCCCCCAGAGGTGTCGCATGTTCCACCATCCTCCATCCTACCAGATTTCACACTTTTTATAACCGGTTTTGGAACACCCCTTCATTACTCTTCTTGGGAGACAAAACATCTACTGATAATATTATGTATATACACACATAGTTTTAGGAAAATATGATAATATCAATATAAAAATGAATAAAGGAAAATAACTTATGATAAAGATTTTCCTGCTCGGGTACAGCTGCACCACGCCTGGCCCCCGTGGTGGCTACATCTGGAATCACCACGGAACTGGCCACGACGCACTGTGGAGGCCCTCGGTGCGTGGCCTCGGACACTCATGGGCTACAGTGAGATGCCGTCAGCAGCCCGAGTCTCCACAACGGTGAACGACTCTTAGTATAGTTCCAAACAAAGCAAACCTGTATTTAGGTTTATCTTCATTTACATAATTTTTCAGCTTTAGTAAATGTATTGGGTTTTAAAACCTTGCAAAAGATACTTCTACTTTTTGTAAAAAATGTTTAGGTTTAGGCTCAGAAAATTAACTGCTTACATGAATATCAAGCAAGACACGTGAAGTGCAAGGGCTGTCCCAGTGACTGCAGAATGTGGAACATCCCTGACCCTAACCACCAAAGGCACTCTCTCCATGCTCTGTGTGAAAGTCAGAACTGCCCTACAATTTCCTACCTGCATCCTCTCCTTAGAAAACAATTCAAGGGGCAAGCAGGTGGTATGGTGGTTAAAGGCTCTGTCTCCCACATGGCCAACCATGGTTCAAGTCCTGGACCTGGTAGCTTGCTTTTTCACTTTCCCTTTCTGTCTCTCTCTCTGTGTCTCTCTCTGGCCAAATTTAAGGATAATAATAATGCATAAAAATGGGAACCAGCAGTTAGCGTAATGGCTATGTCGCTGGACTGCCATGTAGTCGACCGCGGTTCGAGTCCCGGACCTGGTGGCTTAAAACTCATGCCGGGCGCGTGTGCGTGCGTGCCCAAGGTCCCGAGAGGAGAATGGAGGAGAAGGGATTGCGGCGTGACCATCCCCTCTGCGGGGTGATTTCTCGCTTTCTGTCTCTATGTCTCTCTCTGTCTGTCTGGCGAGCGCACGCGCCCTATAGCAAAAACCTCTCAAAAAAATAAAAAAATAATAACGCATAAAATAAAATAAATATAATAATTCTTTTTTTTTAAAAAAAGAAAACAATTAGAGAATAAAGCAACTCTGCTATTTAAGAAGGTTTGGTTTTGAGCAAGCTCTTTGACCTTAGTTCCAACGTCCTGAATGATAAAATTGGGATCATATGAATATCCAGTTGGAAAGACTCACTGAAGGTGAAATGAAAGGGCATGCACTAGTTAAAAGTAATGCCTCGTGTGGAATAAGGAGAGGTGAGCCCCTCAACTGCATCTCACACTGTCAGAGAACCACCATTTGAAATTTAATTTGTAATTGTTGAGCTTAGTGAAAGCAGGTTCTAAAAAAATGGTGAAACAAGAGGAAAGATAATAACTGTTTAAGGGCTGGCAGGTAGTGTGGTGGTTAGAGCACTGGACTGCCACATGGCTGACCGCAGTTCAAGTCTTGGACATGGTGGCTTGCTTTCTCACTTTCTCCCTGTTTCTCTGGTGAGTGCACATGCCCTATCGGAAATCTAAAATAGTAATAATAATTGAAGCTAAATAAATATTTACTTAAAAATTAAAAATAAACAATTATTTAAATCCTTTTCAACTACATTTCTAGAAGTTTTTTATTTTTTTATGTGCAGTCATACTAGAAATGAATGTTTTTCCCTAAGCCAACTTTTGTTCTCTTTAAGACCCTGAGATGCACATTTGAAGATTCAGAAGCCAAAGATTTTATGGATACATAAATTCAAAACTAGAAAATTCTAAATATGATTTATATTTTTCCAATATATAAAATAACTTAATTTCTAAATCATTTTAAAGTCATGAAAGCTGACATTTGAGTCATTTGCTAAATGCTACATATTTTGATGTAACAAAATATGTAACTAGAAGATGGTTCAAAGATTCACTGAGCTCATTTTGCCAGTTAAAACAAAAAACATGATAATAGGTAAATAATGCAAGTCTTTATTACTGTTATTGGAACAAAAGCCCCGTGTTACCTTTTCTGTCCTAGACTAAAACTCTTGTTTTATGATACTCCCATGTTTCAGGTTTACCTTTTTATCTAATAAAGAAGGGTTTTTTTCTTTAGTTATTCATTTCCTTTTACATAATGCAGTTCTGCAGTTTAAATGCTAATTGGCCATTTGGCTGAGGACTTCCTAGTTACAAGATTTGCCATTTAATCCCAAAGTGTCTTTTGATTTCTTGAGAATGATTAAATGGAAATCCAGGCCTGGTTCAGTATCATAGAAGCCCATGTGCGCTCCCCTGTTCAATTTCCATGGACTGAGCGTCGTCCTGCTGGGAAACTCAGGCTGAGGTTTTATTGAATGGACCCTCCGTATTCAGACTCAAAATAACCTCCAGCGCACTGATAAAAATAATGACCCTCTTGCAGTTGTAAAACTTGAAACTATTCCTTGAATGTTAACTAAAAGCCATTTCTGCAAATGAGATGGGTCATTGGAGCCAAGAAGTGGCTCTGGATGAAGACGTGGAAACGCTATCTCCCCTTCTCCTTCCGTCATTCCAGCACCGTGAACCTTCCCCGAGAGCTTGTACAGGGCTCATTCCTCGTTCCATTAGGACAGCTCAGAGACACGGCCATGGCTCTGGGCAGTGATTTCCGTTAGCAGGGATCTCTGCCCCCACGATCCATCAAGGACTGCTTCTCCGTCCCCCGTGCCAATGGCTTCTATAATAGTAACCTCCTTTGGCTGATGGAAAAGAAGAGATACAAACTCTAAGAAAGTGTTAGGAAATGCTGATCACTGGCAGTATTTGACATTTCTTTCCCAAAGCCTTCCACATTATAAACACTTCCAGGTAAAACGACTCAGTTCTCTCATCTTGCTGATAGTCTCGCACAAGCCAGGAAGCCTTTACTCACAGCCAGTTTAATAGGCAACAACAGGAAACAGCCCTATTAGCTAAGTTTATTTATGCTGACACAAAGAAAACCATGAAAAATCCAAGTTCTAAACTGTAATTTATTCCTGATAAGTAGAAATCAGCAGGATTCCACTGCCCAAGTAGGGACCTGCCGGTAGACAAGAGCTGAAACATAATGAGTCTTATAAATGTTCTCGTTAGGGAATTGTTATTTACAGTGAGCTCATTCAACAAACTCCCCCGCTAGTCCCGTCATGTAACTGGTGTAAGACATCCAGGCGTAAGGTGACCACTGTCGAGTTCAAGTTCAAGTGGAGTTTGTTTGATTACAACTTCCTCATCCTGCCAGGTTAATTTAGTTATTGCTTCTAAGCTGTTCTGAACACCTAGGCTAATTTCTTAATTGATCGTCTTTGGTAACTGGTGGTGATCTTTTTGGTGGAGGTAGTAATTGTCTAGATCATATTATATAAGGTACAGTTAAACAAATGTGGGGTAGTTTTCCTCCAAATAGAACAGAAAGTGGTTGACTCGGAAGAGAGGAAATAGAAAGTTTATAGAATAAGATGTTATTTTTCTTATTGCCAAAATAAATTCTGGTCCAATATAGCACACACATCAAATGTGGGAACGGTCATATACTAATGCAGGGAGTAGGATGAAAACTTGGGCCGTTCAGGATTACTACAGTACAACTTCAGATTGAAATATTCAAAGAAGCTTGCTGGATTAGGAGAAAAAAGGCCTGAATTTTATTCACAGATTTCTATTTTCCAGTCATAAAATCTATATTAATAAGTCACATACCCTCAGTCACACAAGCTATGTATTAGTAAGAGACGAAAGTATTAGCAGATGAATACTGAAGACGTGGGGTGGAAAGACGTTGGGAAATTTCTGGAGCAAGAAGGTGCTGCTAAGTGAGGGCAGAGCTGAGAGGGAAGTGGAGGCTGAGAGCCTGGCAGCAGCTCTCTGCAACACCCTGGGAGCTGGGACACCAACAGCAGAAATGGTGGGGAGTGCCCTGTGTGAGATTCTTTTCCCCCGGGGAGCTGACCAGATAGGCTGTAAAATTTCCCTTAGGGCATAACGTGTGACCATGGGTCCTGCTGCTACCCCACATGGCCCTGCACGTGGAACTGCATCTGGTCTGAAGTGCATGTCCTCTAGTGGATTTGAATTTTTGTTTTCAGCAAGGGAGATGGGTGAGAGAGCAGGGATATTTTCTGTGTGCGTCTAAGCTGAGATGTCTTCCACAGCTCAGTACAGTGGACGAAGCACACACTATCCAATCAGTGTAGCCCTGGCTGATGCACAGATGAGAAAAAAAGATTGAAAAAGCAGGGCCAGCAGGTGGAGTAGCAGTTAAGGTGCTGGACTCCCATGTGGTTCAAGTCTTGGACCTGGTAGCTTGAAATTCATACTGGGCATCTGTACATGCATGCCCAAAATCTAGAAAGGAGAACGGAGGAGAAAGGATTGCGGTATGGCCATATTCCCTCGGCAGTGATTCCTCTCTCTCTCTTTCTCTCTCTATGTCTCTGTCTCTCTGGAAAGCCCAGGTGCCCTATAGCAAAACTCTCAAAAAAAAAAAAAGTGTGGAAAAGTAAAAAAGGTGAACGAATCCAAAAAGGACCTGGGGAATATGTTATTAGATGAGAGTGCACCTGCTACTTGTGAAGTTGGACGTCTCATAGATCCGATTCTGAGAACAGGGTCAGGAGCCCGATGTAGGTATTCGAGATGGGTACTCTCGCGGGCTCCCTTTAAGTATAAAAGTAGATCAGATTGCTTCAGAAAAAAATGCTCATCAGTTAATGGTGGATGGTGGCTGTGTTCACTCTGGCTGAAGAGTTTGTGTTGAGACACACTCACGTGAAAAGTCCTCCTCACATGGCAGGCTCCTAAGGACTAGCAGCCAGGGCCCATATCGGACGCTCCCTGTGAGTAAGATGGCTGGCTGCTCTTCCCCACTGCCTGCCTTGTTTCTGAGCATCTGTGGGGCCACAGCCGAGAAGGCCACACCGAAGGCCACACGGCCAGTGCGTCTCCAGTGCTGATGGGCACACCTAAGCAGGAACATCTCACTCTTCTTGACCTCATCAAAGTCTTTCCTGCATTTACCAAAACCTCATGCTTTGCATTCTCAAATGGAAATACTAAGCCAAAGGAACACACAAAATTATGGGGACAAATTATATAAGCAATTTCTTAAAATACTTTTCCAAAACTGTCTTTCCCTTCCTAGAAAGGGGTTGAAACACAATTCTTTCCAGAAGTC
>NW_006160094.1:5993663-6002037 GCF_000334495.1 Tupaia belangeri chinensis | reverse complement strand
TTTCCCTCTTCCCTTCCCTTTGCTGTAGAAAATAACTATTAATAATTCTAGACTGCATAGTCATATCTATGCAAAACTCAAGGAATACTTTGAAAGTTGTAAGTCTATGTTTTATAAAAGTTGAATAGCCTATTTCTGCTCTAGGAGGAATCACTACTTTAAGTTATTTATTAAAGACAGAGATTCTGGGACTGGCCCCATGGCCTAGTGGTTGAGGGACCCAGAGCTCATATGATCAGCCATGCACTTTGAATCCAGGCCCTAGTGGCTTCATAAACACGCAGGTTCTGTGTCCTTGCATGCCCCAAATTCTGACAGGATAGAGACGTGGAAAAGGGATGGCATCATGACCAGGCCCCGTGAGAGACTGCTTTCTCCCTCTTCTCTTCTCTCTGTCTGTCTCTCTCTGGCAAGCACATGCACCCTCTGGGATGAAAGAAAGGAAGAAAGAAAGAAAATGGAGATTTTTGCAGGTAGAGAGCAATAAAAAACAAAAACAAAACCCTGCTTTACCAGCCTTTGTCTTCTAAAGCAGTGAAGTCTACAGAGCAATACAACCTGTACGGAACCACACACACAGAGTGATGATTTCGCCTGACATAAACCAGACAAAAGCCTAACCTATATATAGGAAAACTATTTTTAAATGAGAGTGGCCCCTCTCAAGCAGCAATTGACGGTTTCTAGTAAGAAAATAGCCAAGAGGCAGAAAGAAACTCAACGATGTTGAAATCTGTGTGTCTGCAGAGGTTCTGGCTGCCTGGGGACATGCGTCCCGAGTGTGCAAACATGCACACACCCACATGCGGCTGCAGGAGGAGGAACGTATGCACGTCTAGATGGCTAATACGAGGGGACAACTGGGAAGAACAGGACAGAGAGACATCCTGAGAGAAGGGCGGCCCCCTGGCCACAGTTTGTGAATGGCAGGGGAAACATCTACTGCTCAAGGGCTGTTTAAGAGATTTACAGATAGGCTTCAGGAATAAAACCAGGAGAGAATAGGTCCTCACTGATTTAAGGTCACGACCCACAGGCAAAAGGCTGAGACCCTGAAAAGGTGCCAGAAGATCTGCTTTAAATACCCAGAAGGGACTCAGACGACCTGATACATGGTCATGCGTGCTGCATGAAACACATCTTTAAACAAAAGCAGTGCTAGGGCAATTCACAGAGGAATCTATGGAACTTCTTTTTTTCTTTCCATTAGGACTTACGTAGTTTATTCTTAAAATTTATCATTTTTATTATTTTTAGCAAAAACTTCTCTTAACAACAACAATAAGAAAAAAAGACTACACTTTATTTTTGAATTTTATCTTCATGGAATGACATGATTTAAATGATTTGTAATTGGCTTTTTTCACCTGTAATTGTGTTTGGGCCACCCCTTTAGGTTTGTGCATGATTTGGTTCACACATTCTTTCTGTTCATCATTCATTACCATCATGATGAAATCCAAATTTGTTCTCCAGTTCTACTAAAGAGGAGCATTTCAGTTATTTCCCATCTTTTGCCTTCAAACGGTTTCTGTTACGAACATCCATATATGCTTCTTGCAAAAATGCACAGAATACACATGTATTTCTGTTGGCTCTACCCTAGGTGCAAAACTCTAGGCCATGTGCATGTTCAAATTCAATTAATAATGTCTAAGAGTTTTTTTAAGTGATTGTTTCAATTTACTTTCCAACCAACACCATATGTGAATTGCACCTGCACCAACACACTGTGTGGATACAATTGTTGTTGGTCTTTTCCAGCTGAGCTTTTGGGTGTGTAGGCATTTATCTTGTGATCTTAATTTTTATTTTCTGGTGATTGAAAGTGTTGAACATAATTTCATACATTTGGGCCATTTGAACATCTTCTTTAGTGAAGTGTTCTTCAATTAGATCTTTATTAACTGAGTCTTCCTAATCTGTATATTTTATATGTTATGTCTGCTTGTTTTATTCGTTACTGAGAGAAGTGTATCAAACTCTCTGACTGGCTGCAGATATGCCTCTAATTTTATTTCTGTACATATTTTGAGGCTGCATTATTAAGAATATGCAAATATAGAATTATATATCTTCTAGTGTTTATCTTTTAGCCTCATAAAATGTCCTTTTAAAATGAATACCAGTCTTAATTCCTTAAAATCTGCTTTATACTGGGACCAGTAGTTAGTGTAATGGTTATGTCGCTGAACTCCCATGTAGTTGACCGTGGTTCGAGTCCTGGACTTGGTGGCTTAAATTCACGCCGGGCTCTTGTGCATGCATGCCCAAGATCCTGAGAGGAGAATGGAGAAGGGATTGTGGTGTGGCCATCTCCCCTGGGGGGAGATTTCTTGCTTTCTGTCTCTCTGTCTCTCTCTCTGGCTTTCTGGTGAACTCACACGCCCTATAGCAAAAAACCTCTCCAAAAAAAAAAAAAAAAAAAAAAGGAAAATCTACTTTATACTGTATTAGTATAAGCCATACCAATATTATTTTTTATTTACTTAGTTTTTTCTATGATAGAAAAAGAGAGAGTGAGAGACAGAGACAGAGAGACACCCTAACAGACAGGCGTGTCACACTGCAGTCGCCCTCAGCCTCAGCCAGCCCCATGACGAGGACATGTACCTGCTCGGTGTGCTCCGTGCGGTCCTGGGACACAAACCCAGACCTTTCCCACATGGGTCCAGCTGTGTTTCCACCACTCCACTAGCTGTCCTGGCATCTTTCCTTAAGTTAGTTTTTGTGTGGTGTCTCTTTTCCATCACTTTGTATCTTACTGTGGGTCACTTTTCTCTCCCTTCTTATTTTCTTTATATTCAATATTTTTACTATTGCAAATTTTCCCTGCTAACTTGGTAGTTATGCATTTTTTACAATCATTTTAGAGGTTCCTTTAGGGATTGCAATTTGAATTCTTTTTGTTACGTTTTATTGCTAGAGGGCATGTGTGCTCACCAGCAAGAGGGAGAATGCTCTCCCCAGTGAGGCCTGGACTCCCTTTTCCACATTTCTCCATCTTGTTAGAGTTTGAAACACACAAACACACATACCCAAGGTGTTTCTCAAACCAATGGTTCCAGAATTGACCTGTGGCCGGCCATGTGGGACCCCACGTCTCTGCACGGACATAATGACTGTGCCACAAGCTCAGTCCACGATCTGTGTTTAAGTTACCACTCCTGACTGCAAGTCATACCCAGCCACATCTCAGGTGAAAGTTCTCCTACGTCCTCACCGCGCTCATCCTCTCGGTAATCTTGTGTTACTGCCATCATGTATGTTTATTCTCTCCATGTTTCAAACAATAGGAGACATTCTTTTCTTGTGTAGATGATACTCATTTATAGTTTCTCGCATAGTTAACCTGAATTATTCCCTCATCCTTCATTCATACCCTTCCTTCCACCTGGAAATGTGTTTCTGAAGGAATCCTTCGTATTCGTGTGGTGCGTGGAAGGGGAGAGTGGTGGACGCTTAGTCTCTCTCAGGCCTTGGACAAACGCTCCCGTCTCCGTCCCCTGTTCAGAAGTTAGCTGTCAGACACCTGTCAGACATACTTGTGTTCCTTTGAAGGGGAAGCGTCCTTGTTCCTCTAGGTAAGTTTAAGAAGTTCTCTTTTCCTCTGCTTCTCAATAGTTTTACAGTTTTTGCCTAGCTGTGGGTTTTTCTGTGTAATGTTGCTGAAAGTTCTCTGTGATTGTTGAATCTATGGCTCAATGTCTTTTGGCAGTTTCAAAAAATGATCTCTTCCCACATCACTACCCCAGTCTCTCCCTCTCCCGTCTCGTTGGACTCAATTTACCTGTATATTCAACTTTTTACAATGTCTTACGTCGTTCTTGTCCTTTTTTCTGCATATTTAAGCCATTTGCCTCACAGTCCCAAAGACTGAAAAGTTTCTTCTGACCTCTATGCTTATTTATAAAATCTCTTTTCAGTTGTACATAATCTGTGTGCGCGTGTACAAGTACACACACATAGAGAGCCATACTTATAATAGGATGTTCGCGTGTGTGTCTGTATATACATACACACACACAAAGAGAGCCATACTTATAATAGGATGTTCGTGTGTGTGTGTGTCCGTATATACATACACACACACAAAGAGAGCCAGTTTTATAATAGGATGTGCATGTGTGTGTGTCTGTGTGTACATGTACACGCACATAGACAGCCAGATTAATAATAGGGTGTGCACGTGTGTACATGTGCCTGTGTGTACAAGTGCACACACACGTAGACAGACAGCCAGATTTCTAATAGGATGTTCATGTGTGCGTGTGTGTGCACCTGTGTGTACATGTACACACACACACAGATATATTTATAATAGGATGTGTGTGTGTGTGTGTGTGTGTGCACCCGTGTATACACGTACACACACATAGAGAGCCACATTTACCTTAGGGAAGTGGCCCTTGCACTGTGGCTCAGTGCAGATAACTGGTAAACCCAACATCCTGAGGGCACATCAGCAAGCTAAAATCTGGGAAGGAGGTGATGCTTTCGCTGGATCTGAAGATAGTCTGGGTAAAGTTCCCTCTTCCTCAGGGGACCTCCATGTTTGTCTTTTAAGGCCTTCTGCTGATTGGATGCGGTCTATCACATTATGGAGTTGCTTTGCTCACTGTCTAGTGACTTAAATGTTAATCCCACCTAAAGAGTACCTTCACAGCAATAACTAGACTCATATTTGACCAAGTATCTTGCTGCTATAGACCAGCCAGCTTGACACATAGAATTAGCTGTCACGTCTGGTGCAATAGTTTATAAATCAGGTCAGGGCCATAGTTAACTAAGAGAACATACCCTGCTTTCCCAAGAAAACACTGGACTTTTTCACAAGTACTGCAGTCAGGTGTTGGCTAGGGTTACAGGTCTTAAGGGCAGAGAAACTGATACTGAATTATGCTTGTAGTCATTTAGAGTCTACACATTTTAATATTTTGTTAGTTGATATAGAATGTTAAACACACGCATTTACACATGGTGTGTGTGGTACTCTTCCAAAATCCCTGTTAGAGGCCAATGGACTTATCTCTCAGCTTATAGGACCATTTGCTCTTGGTGCTCACAGCTGAGTCCCTCATAGGAAAGCTTCTCAGCCTCAACTGCATCACTCAAGCCCATAATCTCATCTCTCCCAAATGAAAGCCTACGACCAATCACTGGCCTGACCCCCTTAATGCAATTTATGAACATTCTAAAGGGCAATTCTAGCTGCAGTGTCAGAAGTCCCCCCTAGGAGTCCTTAGGCTGCATTTGAAGCTGCACTGTGTGCCAACTCTTTCCTTCATCCATGCTGCCTTCCTCATCTCCTCATAGTTCTATTTCTCCAGAGTATTTCCTGACAAATTTAGTGTATATGGCTCAGGTGTGAATTCCAAGGAATCAGAGATTTGTGTGCAAAGTCATTATTGGTGAGTATTTTTAACAACAATGCAATTGCATCTAAGGGTTTATCCAGACCCACAAGGAGTTCAGAGCTGAAGTGGCTTTTGCTGGTTGTCCTGAATCAAGGCAAGGGGTCCTAGGCCTCTCTACCCCCACAGGGAACATCCCTTAATGCAAGCTATTCCTGACCAGAACCTGCACTGTTGCATGGGCAGCTCTTTTGCAAAAGAGGAAAGATCCTGAGCAGAGACTTCCTCTGGAGACATCAGGGGCAACTCTCAGCAACACAGGCAATGAGTGCCAAGTCCTGAAGGAGGATCCAGGTAGCGCACCACAGTGTACGTTGTATCACTCAACTCTGTCTCAGTTCTCTTTCCTAATTCCAAGAAAGGTCCTAGGAAGAAGGCTCTAAAGGGGATTTCGAACCTGGTTGCCTGTCAATAAAGACCCCTTCACTTGTGATGGTGGTTCAGTAGCTTTCCGACTCTGAATTCTGACTAATGTTAACTCACGGAGAGGAGGCCAGTGAAAGGAGATGTGCTGGCTGCTGAATTACACTCGCTGGAAAGGAAGTGATAAATATAAGGATTTATGAGGTTGGCAGCTGTTGCTAAGCACCAATGATTTGTTCAAAGAGATAATGTCAGACTTGGGGAGGTTAATTACTTATTCAGGCGAAATATGAAAGCCAGAGGATCTCCTTGATATGATTTTCCTATAGCTAGAAGGCAAACAGAGCAGAGAACTAGGCTCAGGATTTAATTTCAAGAGTAATAAAGCTTCAGAGAAAGTTTTCAGCCCTGCCAGGTCTAATATGCCAATGTGAGTGTCCAAATGGGGAATTAGTGAGATACTGAGACTTGGGATTGGAATACCTGAGTATGTGTAGCTCATAACCTTCTTTAATTCTTCGATTTCCCTCAGATCTTCTGGGTCTAACAAAGTGGCCCACTCCCCCTATTAAAATATATCATTCCCATTTCTTATAGATCACACAGAAGTCTCAACTGAAGCAGGTGCCTTCTAAGACAATTCTTCTCCGCCACAGGGTCTTCCTCCACTGCCTCAGAGTCTGAGGGTGCAGGATGACGTGAGACAGAGCACAGCGTTGGAGAAGGCAGCTTATGACTTTGAAGCACTCTCCCACGATACAAGATTTGTCACCATAGGAAGAATCATGAGGGACATTGCCAGTTCATTGGTGGAATGGATTGTAGAAGACCGAAAAAAAAAAAACAACAGCCCAAGAAGGTGAAGTAAACATGCTCGTACTGCTCTGACAACCAATGAATAAAACAGTCAAAGGGAGGGATAACTGGATGGGCTCGAACAGAGTAAACTGAAAATTTTGCCAGGTCACTGTTTTCATGAGAGAGGTCAGAAGCTACTCCACTTACCAGAACGAGAGAAATACAATAGTAAACAAGACCTAGGTATCACTCGGATGACCAGGGGTTGTCTGCTGGAGGCAGGGGCTGTTGGTAGGCAGTGCTATTCGAGAAATGGGGATAAAACAACAGATCCAGGTGCTGCTACTTAACTGTCAAAGATTTGTACAATCACTGTAATGGACGGCATTAACAGGAATTTATTGGCTTACTGTTCTGGAGGCTGATAGGTCCAAGACCAAGGGGTTGGCATTGCACAAGAACCTTCTTGCTGTGTCATCCTAGGGCAGAAAACAGAAAGCAAGAGAGAATTAAAGGGTCCAAACTCATGCTTTATAAAGGAACTCATTTCTACAATGATAAAACCATTCATGCAATGACAGCATCGATCCATTCATGAGGCTAGTACCCTCAAGACCCAAACACCTCCCATGGGTCTCCACCTGCAAATACGGCCACATTTGGGAATCAAGTTTCCAATGCATAAACTTTAGGGGACACATTAAAAAGATAAAAGGTGGCAAAATTGAAGCTATAGCATGGGGCTCAACCCTAAGAAAACTATGGGGATAATTAAGTGAATTCAGAGTCTTTAGGAGAAAGCTAATAGGCATTCATAAAGGTATTCCTGTTCCGATGGGGCATATAAGGAGCTTAGAAATATATCCTCCAATCTAACAACAAGTGTAAAACTAAATAAATAGACTAAAAATATCAATAACCCGTTTTAGACTTATAAGAGAAGTTGGGGTCACAGCAAACCTCTGCCCTTCAAATTGAAGAAACAGGCAAGCAAATACAGAGAACCACAACTTACTGGAACAGAAATCCATGAGCAAAAACTACTATAGGAATCAGTCCAGTAGAAAACCCTGAGTTGTGACTGACAAACTGCTAGAAACTCAGAGTGGACAAGTCTAAAAGTTACAAACTCCTGGGGGACCATTCTAAAGGAAATCCCCACTCTTGGGAGTTTTACTTCCAGAAATTCTATCAGGACCTCACAGCAAATATCAGAGAAAAATCCTGTGCTTCTAGCAGAAGGGGCAAATTAACTATTATGAAATAACCCAAAGCATTCTATTATTATCAAGACCTGCCTGTAAGAGACAATATTTATCAGAACTTAAACTATTAAGACTTCATCAGAGCCTTACTCATCTGGGAAAAGGAATATTCAACTCCAGCATGTTCCCCTCCATGGGGGGAAAGTAAACACTCAACTTCAACCAAGTCAAGTCCTCTACTTGGGAGAAAATAAATACCACACTCCGGTACTTCCTGCTTTTACACTAGGGAAAGGAAATGCCCAATTTCAGTTCACTCCGGCCATGCTGTCTCATTTAAGGAGGGGGGGGGGCAGGAGACCTGAGAAACACTAGTGAAGTTCAGTGTGAAGGCACAGGCTCCATGAAAGACTAAGCCCTAATCATTGGACTATTTAATGTCCCCCTCCTCTTACACCCCATCATTATGTAACAAAAACACATTTTTCTACATCTTTGTTACCCAGGACATTGCATCCAGCTACCAAGAAGATATTACAAGGTAAACAAAGAAGCAAAAACATAGTCTGAAGACATAGAACATGCTGTGACCCG
>NW_006160094.1:5989677-5993632 GCF_000334495.1 Tupaia belangeri chinensis | reverse complement strand
AGGGGGATGTAAATCTTAGGAGAGTTGGTGAATAGAAAGAAACCCATAGACACACAAGAAAGGAAAGCAGGGATTGGGTGGTCCAGGCATCTCTGATGGAGATGCCTGCTGCCCTGAACCATTCCCAGATTGATTCTTTTATAGGTCAAAGGGGGATGGAGAAGTGGAATGCGAAATTGCGTATTTAACTGTTATTGGCTGAAGATGTGGAACATCTTGTGTCTTGTAATTTTATACAAAGCTTCTTTCTGTCCCCCTTGGCCTTTTCTGGCTGACACATAGGGGTTGTTGTTGTTGTTTTTAACTTTTACCACTGTGTAGTGTTGAGCGAGACCTCGCCCTGTAGCACAGGACTTTGTCTCTGTTTATGTTAAAGGTTACCATTGTCAGCTCAGATCTGGCTGCTACAAGAACAAGCATCAGAATCAGACTTAGATATGGTAGGGATGTTGAAATGATCAAACAAAGAATTTAGCGATGACTAATATGCTAAGGACTTCAATGAATAAAGTAGATAGCATGCAAGAACAGATGGAAAGTGTAAGCAGAGACATGAAATCTTAGAAATAATTGAAAGGAATGAAAAAAAAGAAACCAGTGTGCCAGAAATAAAGATTGATCTTGTATTTATTTATTTATTATTTATTTTGAGAGGTTTTTGCTATAGGGTGCATGAATTCACTGGAAAGACAGAGAGAATAAAAGTGAGAAATCAGCCCCACCCTGGGGATGGCAATGTCACAATCCCTTCTCATTCATTCTCCTCTTGGGATCTTGGGCACGCATGCACATGCACCCAGCCTGAGTTTAAGTTGCCAGGTTCAGGACTTGAACCGTGGTTGACTATGTGGGAGTCCAGTGACATAACCATTACACCATCTGCTGGTCCCAAGATTGACCTTTATGGACTTATTAGGTGACTAAATATACCCAAGAAAACAATTTTTGACTACAAGTATATAATTGAACCTTTCCAGGTGGAAAAAAGAATATGAGGACTGGGGAAAAAGTCCCCAAAGCACAATGGGGCCAGCAGTTAGCGTAATGGCTATATCGCTGGACTCCCATGTAGTCGACTGCGGTTCGAGTCCCAGACGCAGTGGCTTAAACTCATGCCGGGTGCATGTGCATGCGTGTCCAAGATCCGGAGAGGAGAATGGAGGAGAAGGGATTGCTGCATGGCCATCCCCCCTGGGGGGTGATTTCTCGCTTTCTGTCTCTCTGTCTCTCTCTGTCTGTCTGGCGAGTGCATGCACCCTATAGCAAAAACCTCTCTCAGAAAACAAAACAAAACAAAACAAAAAACCCCAAAGCACAATAGCCAAGAAATGTGAGTTAACTGCAATACGTGTAACATACACATAAAGGAAATACATAAAAAGAGGACAAAATGAAAAAGGAATGGATAAAACCTGTTTAAAGCAATAATAATTAATAATTCCCCCAAAATTAATGTCAGATACCATGCCACAGACCCAGAGTCCTCAGAGAATACTGAATAGGATAATGCAAAACAAGAACAACAATAAAAACCCACCACCATCAACAACGAATCTAGGCTTATATTCAAACTGCAGAAATTCTAATAAAAAGAAAATTTTGAAAAGAACCTGTGGGTGGGCAACCTTACAAAGGAACAAGAAATGAAAGTTACCCCAGACTTTTAATCAGAAACTATGTAACTATGCAGAAAAGAAGAGCAGAATGCCATACTTAATGTGGTGAGAGAAAAAAAGCAACCTAGAATTTTATGCCCTCCAAAATTATTTTTCAAAAATAAAGAGAAAATAAAACATTTGTCAGACAAACAAAAATGGATGGAATCTGTTGCAAGTAGATCTGCTTTTCAAGAAATGTTAAAAGATTTTCAGATAAATAGGTATAGACTCAGATATGTAGTTCAAATACTTGGATTTATACTTTAAAAAGGAGAAGCAGCAGAGAAGAAATAAGTGAAGGTAAACAAATTCTTATTTTTCTTATTCTTAATTGATGTAACAGATATAAGCTTATTATCAAAATAAAAGTAGTACTGATGTACATTGAATATTAAATGTATGTGCTTGGTATGTACTAGGTCATCCATCAGGAAAGTTATGAAGCATTTTTGCTTAGAAAAATACCTCATGAATTTTCTGATGACCCAATATATGTCAGCAATAATTAAGGGGATAGGAAAGAAAAGTTATTATTATTTAGTTATAAGGTACTTGCATTACTCATAAAGTGATATAGTATTATTTGAAGATAGATTTGGATAAATTGTAAATGTATATTGCAAACTCAGGACCAGCAGTTGGCATAATGGATATGTTGCTGGACTCCCATGTAGTTGATCATGGTTCGAGTCCCAGACCCAGCAGCTTAAACTCATGCCAGGTGCATGTGTGTAACATGCCCAAGATCCCAAGAGGAGAATGAAGGAGAAGGGATTGCGGCATGGCCATCCTCCCTGAGGGGGTGATTTCCCACTTTCTTTCTCTCTGTCTCTCTCTGTTTTTCTGGAATGTGCATGCACCCTATTGCAAAAAGCTCTCTCTCTATATATATATATGTGTGTGTGTGTGTGTGTGTGTGTGTGTGTGTGTATATATAATAGCAAATTCTAGGTTTATGAAAAAAAGAAGAAAAAAGAGGTATAACCTCTAATAAAGTGTACAAAATGAAATTGTGTGAAAAATTTAATCTTGTTTTTTTCTGTATACAAATGTCACATTTTGCCTTTATTTCTGAAGGATGTTTGATGAATAAAAAATGTTATATTGACAGTTAAAAAATATCTAAATTGAAACTTTCTGTCACAGACAAAAATAGACACTATGAACAAGGGTGATGAAAAGACAAAATAAAAAATGTGGTAGGTAATATTACAACTACATCAATAATCAATTTAATATCCATAGCTTAAATACACCCACTCAAAATAAGAGGTTATCAGAAGGGATTGAAAAAAAGATCCAACTATATGTTGTTTACAACAAACCAATCCCAAATATACTCATAAATTAGAAGTAATGACAGTATGGCATTGTCAGAAAAAAATAGAAAAATAGACCCATGGAACAACGTAGAGAGCCCCCATATAAACCTGTCAACTGATCCTTGACAAAGGGGCAAAGGCAGTTCAGTGGAGCAGACTGTCTTTTCATGAAAAGACTAGAACATCTAGATGGTTGCCCATACGTTAAAAAAATAATCTAGACACAGAACTTTACAACTTTTATAAAAATTGGGAACCAGCAGTTAGCGTAATGGCTATGTTGCTGGACTCCCACGTAGTCGACCGTGGTTTGCGTCCCGGACCCAGTGGCTTAAAAACTCACACCGGGCGCGTGTGCGTGCGTGCCCAAGATCCTGAGAGGAGAATGGAGGAGAAGGGACTGTGGCATGACCATCCCCCCTGGGGGGTGATTTCTCGCTTTCTGTCTCTCTGTCTCTGTCTGTCTGGTGAGCGCATGTACCCTATAGTGAAAACCTCTCCAAAAATTAAAAAAAAAAATTAACCCAAAACAGTTAAACAGACATAAATGCAAATAAAGTAAGGAAACAACTATAAAACTCCTAGAAGATAGCACAAGGGAAATGCTAAGGAACCTTGAGTACAATAATGACTTTTTATTTTTATTTATTTATTTAATTTTTTAAAGTGTATTTATTTTATAATTACTTATTTGTATTTAATTGTTGTACATCTTCATGGAGTAAGATATGGTTTTCCTTTTTCATAATTTTTTAAATTAATTTTATTTATTATTTATACATTTAATCACTATACATCATTTAGATTATAAAGAGACTTTACCCACCATGACACACGCCTCAGTCCAGCCCAGTTGAGAACATACGTACAACCTCATCGACAAATAATAAACCATATCCGTGTCCCACAAATACCTTACCTCTCCATTTTTTCTCCAAATTTTCTTTCCTATGCTCTTCCCCTCCCCACTCTTTC
>NW_006160094.1:5924823-5989659 GCF_000334495.1 Tupaia belangeri chinensis | reverse complement strand
GTCCACAATAATTTTTAATGCTTGTTTGTCCTCCAGTCTTTCAGTCTCTGCCATAGAGTGCTGACAGTCAGTATATGTTAAGTGGAGCCATACAGTGGCTGTATACAAGAAACCAGTCTCGAATATACTCATAAATTAAAATTAATGACAATGTGACATTGTCAAATAAATAGAAAAATAGACCAATGGAAAAACATAGAGTCCCCCCATAAGACCGTCAACTGATCTTGACAAAGGGGCAAAGGCAGTTCAGTGGCGCAAAGACAGTCTTTTCGTGAAAAGATACCGAAACAGATTGTCTCTATTTTGTTCCACTGGTCTATTTTTCTATTTCTATTTCTTTCTTTCACAGCCTGACTTGCTTCACTCAGCAACAGATCTTCCATATTTGTCCACTTTCTATCAAATTCTAGGGCCTTGTTGTTTTTTAAGGCTGAATTCCATGGAGTATATGTGCCACACTTTTTTAATTCATTCATCCATTTGTGGACATTTGGTTTGGTTCCATGTCTTAGCAATCGTGAATAAGGCTGCAATGAATAAAGACGGGCAAATGCTTTTCCAATTGAGCATTCTCTTGTCCTTTAGGTAGATACCCAGGAGTGGAATTGCTGGATCATATAGTAGTTCTATTTGAAGGTCTTTGAGGAAGCTCCATTATTTAATTAAATTTATTTACATTCATCCACTGTACATCATTACAACATACAAAGTGAGATTTTCCATCCAGAGTACACTGTACATTGGCTCAATCAAGCACATCAACATACTTGTTATCGTCAACAAATAATTTTTCATTTCTTGTTTCCTGTATATTTTGCTTTTTTTCCCCCCATCCCTGATTTCCTATCTTTTACCCTCGGCTGTCTCCTACTCTCCTCCCACACTGTCTGGTATCTATGTTTGCTTTCTATACTTCCCCCACTACACACACACACATTTTATTGAGTCACTAAAGATCTTAATTAATCTAAATATTTTCATAACAAGCACAGCTGATATGAAACACTATACATAGACTGCAAAAACAAAGTATAAGGGAAACTTAAAGTTTGTGGGTAAAACTGGAATGAAGGTTGGAGTTTAGTTCGATGCAAATGATTTTTGAAATCCATGCACTGTCTTTTCATAATATGCATTCTCTGAATTTTTTGAAGACCCTCATATGCATTTTTTTTTTATGAATTTATTTTACATTGATTCACTACATTCATTGAGAATCTCACAGCATACAAAATGTGTTTTCCTGTCCAGAATACACTGCATAGTGGCTTAATCATGCATATTATTATCAAAAATTTTCCATTTCTAGTTTCTAAAATTTTTTTTACCCCTTATTTCTGACCCTCTGTCCTTTCCCACCCTCTTCTCATACTATCTCTGGTGTCTACAATTGTCTTCAATTCCTTTCCCCCTGACATTGTTCTGATCACACAGTTTCATAAATAATCTAATTACCTTCTATAGCAAGTTCACTTGGTACTATTAAGAAAACCAGTTTTAACTGAAATCAAAGAAATGCTAAGGAACTTTGCTTAAAGCCAGGAAACAGGTTAGGATTCTGTTCACATGGTGGGTGCATGAACCTATCCATATCTCAAGACAGGACATAAATCCTTACAACCAGATAACAAAGTCTACAAGAAAATCAATATTTTAGTCAAAAGTCATAAAATGCTATTTCACCAGTTCAGTCTCATGTACTTAATCTTCTGTTGTGGTTCTATTTTCCTGATTAAATTCTGGGACATAATATTCAACTCCAGACTTGTTCCTATGATTAAGTTGGCCATTCTCTCAGTTTTTGAACTCTTATTTCTGTGTGTCTGTATTTAATTTTTTTGATACAGCATTCCCTTGAGAACTTCTTGGAGATCTTGTCTGGTGCTGGTAAATTCTTTCAGGTTTTGTTTATCTGAGAATGTTCTTGTCTTTTCTTCCCACACGAAAGATAATCTTGCTGGGTACAGTATTCTTGGCTGAAATTGCTTTTCTCTTAACACTTTGAATATATTTTCCCATTCTTTCCTCGCTCTCATTGTTTCCGATGAGAAGTCTGCTGTTAGCCTGATGGAATATCCTTTGTAGTTAACTTGATGTTTTTCTCTTGCCAATCTTAGTATCTTGTCTTTGTGGTTTTGGCCAACCTGGCTATAATGTGTCTTGGAGAAGATCTTCTTGGGTTGATTCTATTTGGGGTCTTTTGTATTCCTTGGGATTGAATGTTTGAGTGCCTCTCTCTAGATTTGGAAAGTTTTCTTGCAGGATTTCATGGAATAGATTATCAATGCCCTTATAAGTCTCTTTGCTTTCTGGAATGCCATTTATCCAGATGTTTGGACATTTGATGGTATCTAGTACTTCTTGTATATCATTCTCAAATTTTGGGGCATTTTTCTCAGTCTTCATGGTGGATTTTTCTAGGCCAGCAATTTTCTCTTATACATCTGAGATTCTATTTTCTGTATGATCTAGTTTGCTTTTAATACTTTCAAGGGAGCTTTTGACTTCCTGTATTATAACCTTCATCTCTAACAGTTCCATTTGATTCTTTTTTAAAGTATGTAATTCCTCTTTTAGATCTTGTAAGAAGTTCCTTACCTCCTGGAACTTGTCAGCTTCTTTCTCCGTTCTCTTCTGCAGTTCATTGTCTCTCTTCTCTTCCATCTCTGTTAGCGTTGCCATTATGAATGTTCTAAATTCTTTATCAGACATTTCCATTGAACTGCTTGTGGTTGAATATATATATATTTTCATCTTCACCATTCTAACTGGTGTTAGGTGGTATCTCATTGTGGTTTTGATCTGCATCTCCCTTATGATGAGTGATGTTGAAGATTTCTTCATTTGCTTTTTGGCTGTTCATATGTCTTCTTTAGAGAGTTGTGTACTTAGCTCATTTTCCCATCTTTTAATTGGGTTGATCATTTTCTTCTGGGTAAGTTGTTTGAGTTTCCTGTGTATTCTGGTTATCAGTCCCTTATCTGAGGGACAGTTAATAAAAGTTCTCTCCCATTTTGAGGGTTGTTGATTCACACTAGTGACAGTGTCCTTAGCTGTGCAGAAACTTCTTAATCTGATGTAATCTCATTTGTCTATTTTGGGGATTATAGCCTGTGCTTTGGGGATCTTACTTAGGAAGTCTTGGCCTACCCCATGGTCACCTAGAGTTACCCCAGGGTTTTCCACCAGTAATTTTATCATTTGCAGTCTTAGGTCTAGATCTTTGATCCACTTTGAGTTGATTTTTGTTAATGGTGACAGATAGAGGTTCAGATTCATCTCTGTGCAGGTGGATACCTAGTTTTTTCAGCACCATTTGCTAAAGAAATTTTTTTTCCCCACTGGATTGACTGGTACCCTTTGTCAAAGATGAGTTGGCTGTATGTTTTGGGGTTTATTTCTGGGTTCTCTACTCTGTTCCATTGGCCCTCATGTCTATTTTTGTGACAATACCATGCTGTTTTGATTATCACAGCTTTGTAATATATTTGGGGTCAGGAAGTGAGATGCCCCTTACTCCACTCTTCTTGTACAGAATGGCTTTGGCAATATGGGGTCTTTTAGGATGCCAGACAAATTCTATAGTTGTCTTTCTAGATCTTTGAAGAATGTTTCTTGCAATTTTATAGGGATTGCATTAAACATGTAGATCAATTTGGGTAGGATTGCCATTTTGAAGATATTAATTCTGCCAATCCAGGAACATGGATGTCCTTCTGCTTTTTTGTGTCCTTTTTGATTTCCCTTTTAAGGTTTTCATAATTTTCCTTATAGAGGTCTTTGACTTCCTTGGTTAGTTTTATTCCTAAGTATCTTATACTTCTTGTGACTATAGTAAATGGAATTAATTTCTTCAGTTCTGTCTCTGTCTGCTTGTTGTTTGTATATAGAAATGCTATAGATTTTGGTAAGTTTATTTTCTATCTTGCCACTTTATGCATTTATTACTTTGAAGAGATTTTTTGTGGATACTATTGGTTCTTCTATGTAAATAATCATGTCATCTGCAAACAGAGATAATTTCATTTCTTCTTTTGCTGTTGAAATGCCTTTTATTTCCTTCTTTTGTCTGATTGCTTGGCTAGGACTTTCAGTACTATATTGAATAGAAGGAGAGAAAGTGGACAGCCTTGTCTTGTACCCATTTTTAGTGGAAAAGCTTTCAACTTTACCCAATTCAGTATAATGTTAATTGTAGGTTTTTCATAAATGGCTTTTA
This sequence comes from Tupaia belangeri chinensis, assembly GCF_000334495.1. NCBI lineage: Eukaryota > Metazoa > Chordata > Mammalia > Scandentia > Tupaiidae > Tupaia > Tupaia belangeri. The sequence continues at coordinate 5,985,437 of NW_006160094.1, read as the reverse complement.
TTATACTGAGAAATCCTTCTATGACAATTATACTGAGAGTCTTGATCATAAAGCCATGTTGTATTTTGTCGAATACTTTTACCACATCAATTAAAATGATCTTATGGTTTTTATCTTTCTTTCTGTTAATATGATGTATTATATTAATGGTCTTGCATATGTTGAACCACTCTTCCATCCCTGGAATAAAGCACATCTTTTTTATATGCTGTTGAATGTGGTTAAAGTGACAGGATAGAAAATAAACTTACCAAAATCTATAGCATTTCTATATACAAACAACAAGTAGACAGAGACAGAACTGAAAAAAGTAATCCCATTTACTATAGTGACAAGAAGTATCAGATATTTAGGAATAAAACTAACCAAGGAATTATCTTGTTGAGAATTTTTGCATCTATATTAATCAGGATATAGGTCTGTAGTTTTCCTTTTTTGTCGTATCCTTATCTGTTTTGGAATGAGGGTAATAGATGTTCATAGAATGAGTTTGGAAGGGTTCTTTCCTTTTGGATCTCTAGAAACAGTGTGAGTAGGATGGGGGTTACCTCTTCTTTAAAAGTTTTGTAAAATTCAGCAATGAAGCCATCAGGACCTGGACTTTTCCTTGTTGGGAGGTTGTGTATTACTGATCCAATTTAATTGCTTGTTATAGGTCTATTCAGGCTTTCAATGTCCTTTTGAGTCAATCTTGGTAGATTGTAAGTCTCCAGGAATTTGTCCATCTCATCCAGGTTTTCTTGTTTATTGACGTATAGTCTCTCATAGTATCCTCTAATGATGTTTTGTACTTCTGTTATGTCAGTTGTATTGTTGCCTGATTCATTGAGAATTTCATGTATCTGGTTCCTTTCTCTCTTCTTCTTAATTAGTCTAGCTAATGATGTGTCAATCTTGTTTATCTTTTCAAAGAACCAGCACTTGCTTTCATTTATTTTCTGTATAATTCTCTTATTTTCTTTTTTATTTATTTCTGCTCTGTTCTTTATTATTTCTTTTCTCCTGGCATTTTTTAGCTTTTTGTTGTTGTTGTTGTTGTTATTTTTCCAATTCCCTGAGGCATGCTGTTAGGTTGTCCTTTTGCCAGCTTTCTATCTTTTTCTTGTGAGCACTAATTGCTATGAACTTCCCTCTTATGACTGCTCTTGCCGTGTCCCATAAATTATGGAAACTTGTGTACTCATTATCATTTGTTTCCATGAATCTTTTGATTTCAGTCTTAATCTCTTCAGTAGTCATAAAGTCATTTAGAAGTAGGTTATTTAGTTTCCATGTATTTGTGTACTTTTTGAGTTTTTTTCCTGAAACTAAAATCAAGTTTACTTCCATCATGGTCAGAGGAGATGCTGAATATAGTTTCTATGCTTTTGAATCTGTAAAGGCTGGTTTTGTGCCTTATTATGTGGTCAATTTTTGAGAAAGTACTATGTGGGGCTGAGAAAAATGTATATTTCATGGTTTTTGGCTGGAAAGTTCTATAGATGTCTCCCAAGTCCATCTGATTTATGGTGTTATTTAGGTCCTGGATCTCTTTGCTTATTTTTTGTCTCATTGACCTGTCTAAAGGAGATAATGGGGTGTTGAGATCTCCAGCACAGGGTCTCAGGGCAGTGAAACCGATCTACAGTGGTTGATCGTAGCATTACGTTTGTCCATACTCATAGAATGTAACCACCAAAAGTGAACCCTAATGTAAATTATGAAGTCTGGATGATAATGGTATTGTAAGTCATTAGTTTTAGCAAATGTACCCTTCTGGTTTAGGCTTCTCATGTGTGTGTGCATGATAAGAGTGTGTGTTGTGTGCATGTGTGTGAGAGAGAGAGAGAAAGAAAAAGAGAGATATATATAGAAAGCATCTCGCAATAGGGCATGATCACTGCCATTTGTTCATCCTGTGAGGATTTGGTCATGTGTACACCTACACCCTGTGTTTTTCAAGCCATGAGAGCCGGACTCGAACCTCAGTTGGCTATGTAGGATTCAGCTCCCTACACTTAGCTACTGCACTGTAGAGCTGGCCAGGTTCAGGCTTTTGATAGTGGGGAGTCAATAGGCAGAAGCAGGTAAGTTGGTACCTAATTTACATGTGCACATCCATGCGCCATTTAGGAAGGGTTCCATGGGAATAGGCAGTCACCTGTAAGGGGTTTACAGTGACAGGCTGTTGGAATTGGACAAGGGAGAAACTGACCTCATTACATTATAAATGAGGTCTCAGCTGCTCTTACAGGAAAAACGATTCCATAAGAAATGTACCAACCCAAGAAATTGATCAAAGGTGGATGTGTATTTTGGCAAAAGAACCAGAGCAATAATATCAGTAGTTCAAATAATACCATAATTAACATTATAAGACACAATAAATCTGGTTCTCTACCTTTAGTGAGTTGGTAAGGTCATTTTCCTAAAAGAATGCACTGGAATTAGAATTATGTGGATTACCATGTCCACAGTTTAAACGATAGTCTATGAAAAACTAGGCTTCTTTTTTCTTTTCTTTTACTGCTTTATGGCCTACAGTGAATACCCTCTTGAATAGAAACAAATGGTAGATTTTCTCGTACTCTTTCATTTTGTTAAGGGTGTACTCACACGGATCTCTCTCCAGTGCTGAATTTGTTATACATTGTTTTCTAAACTGCCTTATTTTTTTTCAGGATGCTAAATTTTAAAAGACAGTTCATGTTACTTCTCTGATCATGCTGCCTTTTGCAACCATTCCCAAGTTAATGACTTTCTGAGTTTGCTAACGTACGTGCCAGTCTCTAATCCTGCCAGCAAACATGACCACTGCTAGCACCTCACACACCAAGCAGCAAGCCGTGCCATCGCCCTGGCTCAGCAGCATGGTGCTGCCTGTTTAATACCAGATGTTTTTAACTACCTTCACAGGTGAAATTCTGCATGAATGTATAAACCAGGTTGTGTTTTGTTTTGTTTTTGTTTTGTTTTTTGCAGATGTATCCACTTGGAAATCAGAACAAATAAATACTATTTACACAGAAGTTATGGTTCCAACCAGTCCCTGAAAATGAAGAGATAGAGTCAATACAATGAGACTTTAAAGGTTCCATAGAGAAATGGAATTAGAAGATACAGATAAAAAAATACAAACTTTGTTTCTCAACAGAAGCACCATCAACTTCAAGACACTTTTGTAAGCAACATTACCAACCATTTAGTCCCTAAAGAACTGAAGGTTCTGGGAATTTAACCATATCAGTGCTGCCTTTTATACACTACTAAAGTAGGAAGAAAAGTAGGTGCACTTTAAATATATATTTTTTTAAGATTAGGAAGCAAAAAGTTGGAAGTAGCCAAGTCAGGAATTTAAGGTGGACGCTTAATGATTCCCCCTGAAACTCTTGCATAATTGCTCTTGTTTGATGACAGGAAAGAGCAGCGGTGTGGTGGAGAAGGACTCCCTAGTGAAGTTTTTCCAGGCCTTTTTATGCTAAAACTTCAACTAAGATTTTCAAAACACTCTCAAAATATGCGGATATTATCATTCTTTGGCTTTCCAGAAAGTCAATAAGCAAAATATCTTGAGCATCCCTCAAAACCGTGGTCATGACCTTGCAACTCCATTATGTTCAGGTTCAACTGGGGAGTGTTCCGCTTCCAAACTTCCTCATGTGGCTGTCAACGCTTCAGGCTCTCACTAGTTGTTGACTGAGGACATCTGTTCCTTGTCACATGGGCCACTCTTCTCCATAAGGCGGCTTAAAACATGCCAACTCGCTTCACTCATAAGCCAGTGAGAAAGCGAGACATGACAGAAGTCACAGTGTTTTCATAACCTAACCTCCTAAATGACAACCCAGTATTTTTGCCATTGGCACATGTAAGAGGAAGAATTACACAAGAACATGAGTAGCAGGAGGCAAGGATCATTTGTGATTGTCACTGGGCTGCCTACCACAGGAGAAAATTGCTAAAAACCATTCATCGACTTGCTTCTATATAAATCTTACTAGTCTTCATACATATGAAAATGTCATTTAAAGCCAATATATTCTTTCCTCAAGGAGAAACATGACTTGAATTATAGCCTTAGTCTGAAATTGTACTTTTTCTAAAGAGAAGATATCATGGATTTTTAAAAAGTTATTAATAATAGAGTGTGCTTGTGCATTCAATAGTGGATAGAGACAGAAAAATAGGGAGAGAGAGAGAGAGAGAGAGAGAAGAACCCTTTGTGGTAGTCTCTATTCATCTCACGATCCTCTTCCCCCAGCCCTCTAGCTAGTCGGGATCTTTGTCATGTGCATGTGTACCCAGCATATTTCAGCCCAACCCTGGATTCCAAACTCATGGTCCGCCATGTGGCTTCTAGTACTGCAGTTCAGTATGCTCCTGACTGTATCACCAAAGCTGGGCCATTTTGGGCTTATGTATTGTTCAATAAACTGTAATGAGAACAATATGTAAAACTTTAATAATATAAATCTATAGTCAGTACCATGGCAAGGGTCTCTCTAGGAAACTCTAAAATGAAATCTTGATGTAGTCATTCATTATCTAACAACAAAAAAAAAAATTGACCATAGAAAAGTTGCATTTGTTCCATAGATGTCTGATGCTATTTTTTTTTTTTTTTTAGAGTTTTTGCTGTCAGGTACATGCACCTGCTGGAGAGACAGAGAGAGAGAGATAGAGAGAAAGAAAGCAAGAAATCAACCCCCAGGGGGCATGGCCACACTTTAGTCCCTTTCTCCTCCATTCTCCTCTCAGGATTTTGGTATGCATGCACATGCACCTGGCTTGAGTTTTAAGTCACTGGGGCTGAGACTCGAATTATGGTCGACCATGTGGGAGTTCAGTGACATAATCATTACGCCATGGACTTGTCTCAGATACCTGATGCTATTTTAAAAGCAAAGAACAAACACAAATGTTTTATTGCATGACTATAATGGCTTTACAGTGCAACTAGAAGCATCACAACAGTAAGAGGTCAAGTTCTAGCACTGCAATATAAGAGAAAAGGAATTGTGTCTGACTGCTCCATTCAGCAGTGTCTGCTGACCATCCAGGTCAAGAAGGACCATGGGGCCACCTGGTATTTTTCCTTCGTCCCCATTTTACTCATTTTCAGTGATTTTTTTTTTTAAATAATTTTTACTAGTAGATTGGGCATGCCATTACCAGAGAGAAGGAGAAAACACCCTTGAGTGGGGCATGGTCAGACTGGAATCCTTTTTTCTCCATTGATCCTTCCCATAAGGATTTGCACATGCAAACACAGGTGCTCAGTGGGTTTCTCGAGCCCTCACAGCCAGGGACTGAACAAAAGTTGGCCATGTGAGACAGCTCCCACTGCACAGTGCTCACCTCTTGAGCTACGGGACCAGTCCTCTTGTGGTATTCTTCTCACTTAAATCCTCACATTGATGTCCAGCTCTGGTAACTCATCTCCCTCTTACTAGTTTCTCAAACAGCCACAAATCTACCCAATTTATCACAGTCACATTGTTACACTGCTCTCCTTTAATGTTTCCTGACTGTTGAAGGATAAACCTGAATCCACTTTAATGATGCATAGACTTCACCTTATTTCTTAGACTCATCTTCAATTCCTTCATTAACTCAGACCTTCCTATGTATAGCTTCTGTTTAAGCAACACTACTGACTTTGCTATCCAATCAGCAATATTGTTCTTCTCTTATAAATTTTTCAGTTGTCTCTTCTATGAATCACATCCTGATATCACTTTTATACCCAGTTGAACTGTGCCCTGCACTGTCCCTTAGTAATATTCCAGTCATAACATCTAAACAACAATTACTCTGATAACTTTTCCTTCTGTGCACTGTACACTGGTGGACATCCTGCATGCTCCCAGAGCCTGGTACACAGTAGACACTCTGAACTCTTGAGGATATCATCGCATCTTCAGACTTCTGTCTTGAACCAAGAGCATTTTAATTGGTTTAGAAAATCTTGCAGTTCCCTGAATTTTGAAAAAAATTACAGACATTTGGATGGAATAAATTTTCTATTTCTTTTTTTTTTTTTGAGAGATTTTCGCTATAGGGCACGTGCGCTCGCCAGACAGACAGAGAGAGACATAGAGACAGAAAGCGAGAAATCACCCACCAGGGAGGATGGTCACGCCGCAATCCCTTCTCCTCCATTCTCCTCTCGGGATCTTGGGCATGCACGCACACGCGCCCATCGTGAGTTTTAAGCCACAGGGTCCGGGACGCGAACCACGGTCAACTATGTGGGAGTCCAGCGACATAGCCATTACGCTAACTGCTGGTTCCCTAAATTTCCTATTTCTATAATCTTTTAAGGGTAGACATATCTGAGAGGCAGACAGTGATACAGCAGTGAACCACAGTGCTCTGCAAGGCAGACCTGCAGGGGGTTCTGAATCTATGTCCAGAGACTCCCACGTGCACTGGACACCTGGGTGCCCAGGGCCAGGATTTGCTGAAGCTGGAGGGTGGCATCACGGCCCAGAGACATTGTGGGAGGTGCCATCTCTCTCTCTCTCTCTCAATCACAGAGTAGTAAATAAATAAACTTTAAAAACCATTTTACTTTAGAGCAGATAATCAACATAAAGCAGCCATGAACAGAAGCTGAGAGTTTTCTACTTCAGGCTGTGAAAGTCAACTTTGAGGAGAGAAAATAGCAGGGATGACAAGAGAGTAAACTTAGTCTTCTTGAAATGCAAGATGACAACAGTAAAGAATTCACTTTACTGAGAGAGCTTAGGCAACTGCACATCACAGTCCTCTAAGAAGCTGCTCTCCCGGTGTCCTGTGAAGAGGGCAGTGCAGCTGGCCCTAGTGGCTAGACCTGACACTTCCTCGGCGGGGGGGTGGGGAGCAGAGGCCACTACCGATAGGCGGGAAGAAAAACAGTGAGAGCAATGAGAATTCTAACGAAGCCATTTTCTATTTAATTTCAAGCGCCCAGCAAGGTCAAAAGCAGTTTGCACCCCGCCTCTGCTAGCCTGGTGTGGAGAAGAGAGAAAGATCTAGATGACTTATTATCACCCTGGCTTCTCATCATAATTGCCTCAGATTTAATTCACAAAACAAAGCTAAAAATAACTATACCCAGAACTGTGTGTATATTCTAAAATTCTATATGAACATGATTGTTCACATTCATGCCTATTATATGGAATTTATATATAGTTTAGAAATATATTTAATTATTTTTCATTTTTCCCTCCAAAATATTTCAAAAGGAAAATAACACATTATGTGAATTTTAATAGTTCATTTTCAGTTCAAAAGTGCCCTTAATGCTGCATGAAAAAAGCTTTAAAGATTAAATAAAACTATATTAAACACTTAAAATGGAGGTATACTAACATAGAAAACGTAAATAGTATATGTTATAGCTACTGATGAAGTAGACAGCCTCATAAGAAAAGATCTGTAATATTTAAGAATTCTTAGAAGCCTCCCACTTTCTTATCCCCACATTAGTAGAATATGAAGTAGGAATTATTAGCTTTGGTCTGATGCATGGATAAAGGACAGCCCCCATGTGATACTGGACTGCAGCTGCCACGGCTGATGTGGCCTTCTAACCCGGGCTGCTCCACCAGATACACTCAGGCCCCTGTCCCAGAGCTGGTCTGTTGCTTCTCTTACTGACAAGACTAAACCACCCAGGGGGCCGTCCAATACTCCTTTAATCCCTCTCCTAAAACCAAAATTCAAATCAAAGACAACTGCTAGGGACCAGCAGATGGTGTAATAGCTACATCACCGGACTCCCCTGTAGTCAACCGTGGATCTAGTCCTGGACCTGGTGGCTTGAAACTCATACTGGGTGTGTGTGTGTGTTCGTGCATGCCCAAATATCCCCAAAAGAAAATGGAGGAGAAGGGATTACGATGTGGCCATGCTCCCTTGGTGATTTCTCGCTTTCTGTCTCTGTGTCTCTGGTGAGCGGACATGCTCTATAGCAAAAATCTCTAAAAGAAGGGGTGGGGACAACTTCTCTTTCTTGTCTTTCCCTCAAAACCTGCTGATTCATTCTAACTCTCCAAGGTCAAAGACATTCCTGATGCTATAGCACACACCAGCCCTGTGTATCCCTCTCCCAACCAGCATCACGCGTGCACTCTCAGTAAACAGAAAGGGAGGACAGTCTGCCTTCTTTTCAGTGTTTCCGTGAAACTCCTCGTCGTCGGACCTCGATGGTGTCCACCTGGATGAGAGGGGCAGGGGCAGTGAGGACGTGCCACTGCTTTCTCCAGGCAGAGGTAGAAAATTGCCTGTCTCTGGCCAACATTTTCATATCAACAGCAACCCCTCACTATCATGGGCCTTGATGCCTTCAAAAACCTTGCTTAATGTTGAAAAGGAGGAGCATGTGAGGTTTCCAAGCAATCTGTCAGGCTCGAATGTGGAGTAAAAGCACCTTGCTCTTGTATGTTGCAATGATAGTGACATGAAGCAACATGCTCTGGGTACACTTCAGACAGCAGTGAAAGGAAGACTTGAATTCCAATTTGTCCGGGCGCACATGTGCATGTGTGTGTACCAAAGATCCCGAGAGGAGAATGGAGGAGAAGGGATTGCAGCATGGCCATCCTCCCTGGAGGGTGATTTCTCACTTTCTGTCTCTCTGTCTCTGTTTTTCTGGCAAGCGCATGTATCCTATAGCAAAAACCTCTCCAAAAAAAAAAAAAAAAAGAATTCTAATTTGTGACCAACAAGCGCCCAGTCTCAGGGACTATAACAGGCAAATTCCTGATAACGTTCCTTTTTTTTTTTTTTTTTTTTAGTTTGTTACTTGTGCTCACTGGAGAGAGACAGAGAGAGGGAAAATGAGAAATCACCTCCCATAGGAGTCTACCACGTGGCAATCTCCTCTTCTCCATCCTCCTCCCAGGATTTGGGGCATGCAAGCACACATGCCTGATGCAATTGTCAAAGTGCTGGATCTAGGACTCGAACCACAATGTGAGATCCAGCACTCTAGCACTCTAACCTCCACACCGCCTGCTGGCCCACACTTCTTCCTTTCTTTTCTTTTTTTTCATAATTTGCTAGAGGGCATGTGAGCTCACTGGAGAGACTGGGAGGGAGAGAAAAAAGTGGGAAAGCACTCCCTACTGGGTGATGGGCATGTTGTCACCCCTTCTCCCTTTCTTCCTCCTTCTAGGATTACAGGCATACATGCACAAATGCTCAGTGTTTCTCAAGCCAACAGGTCCAGGACTTTTAACCGTGTAGTCTGTCTGGTGGGACACGGCTGCCTCAACCACCATGTCACTGACTGGGCCAACACTACTTGTTTTAATTGTTGTAAAACTATGCTCCTTGGGCCAGCAAATGACCTGATGTTTAAGACGCTAGACTCCAAAATGGCCGATTTTATGGCCCAAGTCCCAGACCTGGCAGCCTGAAAATCATACCAGGTATGTGTGCATGTGGCCCGAAATCCTGAGAGGCGAGTGAAGAAGGGACTGCAGCATGGGCATCCTGTCTGGGGGTGATTTCTCAGTTTTCTTCTCTCTATCTCTCTCCAGAATCACACATGCCCTAAGACAAAAAAACTGAAAAAAAAACAAAGAAAAAAAGAAAATCTATGGTCTTAGCAGTTGGAGCTCTGAGTATATCTGAAAAAAATCTGAAAACAAAAATAAAACTTCAAGGCCAACACTGTGGCCTCGTGGTGAGGGCAGGCCGCATGGCTGATTGTGTAGTTCAAGTACCAGAGCCAGCAGCTTCAAAATCACAGCAGACGTGTGTCTGTGCACCCGGTCCACAGGAGGGAGATGGAGAAGGGATTGCAGCGTGGCCATGCCCCATGGAGGGGGATGCTTTCTCAGTTTCCCTCTCTCTCTCTCTCTCTCTCTCTCTGTGTGTGTGTCTTTTTCTGATGAGCACATGTGTCCTCCAGCAAAATTAAAAAAAAAATACATATTGGAACCGGCAGTTGGCGTAATGGCTATGTTGCTGGAATCCCATGTAGCCGACCGCAGTTCAAGTCCCGGACCCGGTGGCTTAAACTCATACCAGGTGCATGTGTGTGTGTGCCCAAGATCCCGAAAGGAGAATAGAGGAGAAGGGATTGCCCACTCCGTGGGGGGTGATTTCTCACTTTCTGTCTCTCTGTCTCTGTCTTTCTGGTGAGCACACATGCCCTATAGAAAAAAAAAGAAAGAAAAAAAGATATATATCAATGAATAAGCTGTCTAAGAAGACTTTAGAAAGTTCGTGGAAACACGAGATTTAAGTATGGGTTCCTTTTGATGCAAAAAATGGTTGAAATTCATAGATTGTTTTTTCACAGTATACATTTTCTATGAACATTTTGAAGGCCTCTTTGGCTATTCTGAAGCAGTCTAAGCCACCGTGTGCAGCGACCAAGACAAGCCCCTGAGTGCTTCTGTCCTTTGTCTTCTCATAGTCCCGCGAGAGCAGATACCTGCAATTGCTCTTCCAGTTGTGTTCTTCCGGTCTGACACTTGCAAGTAATTATTTTGAGGAGGTTTCAAGTGAATATTTAAGTTGATTATTCTTATCGCACTGGTGCGTTACTTTTAACCGCAGCTGCCAAGGTAACAGTTGCGGAGTTCGCCTCGAGCCGGGCACTCCACGCAGCGTGTTGCAGACAACAGTGAAGCCTCTCTGAACAGGACCTGGAGTGATAGAACATTCTGGGTTAAGCAACAACCAGTCTCTTTTTGGAAACTAACTCGTTTGAGGGAATCATTGCTTTAATAACATATCAAAATATATTTATAGACTAGTTTGTAAAGATAGAAAATACTAAGGCTCGAGAAGGAAATGAGATTTCTTTTTATTATATTTATTTAATATAATTTATTATATTAAATTTATTATATTAAATTTATTGGGACCAGCAGTTAGCATAATGGCTACGTGGCCATCCCCTCTAGGGGGTGATTTCTTGCTTTCTGTCTCTCTGTCTCTCTCTGTCTGTCTGGCAAGCGCACATGCCCTATAGCAAAAACCTCTCCAAAAAAAATTATTATATAATTTATTATGTTATTATACTTTATTTAATATTTATTTAATTTATTTAACAATATTATTATTATTATTATTTTACATATATGCTTATCAGAGAGAGAGAGAGAGAAGGAAAGCAAGAAAGCAAACTGCCAGGTCTGGGACTTGAACTGCTATTGTCCATGTGAGAGTCCAGTGCCTTAACCACCACACCATCTGCTAACTCCAAGATTGTGTCTTTCATTCTAAGAGATTATCACATAGTGATAGAATATGTAAACACACACACACACAGATAAGCCTGGTGAATTTTAGAAAATAAGAGATTTTGAAAGTATATTGCTTTTACTTGTTAAAATCATTTTTATTATAAAAGAGCATAATTACTAAAAGTTGATGTTACTTGAAGAAAGAAGGAAACAGGCATTGCTTCCTATTGGAAACCCTGAGTCACATGAGCATGTCAATGGCAACCTTCTTCGAAGCCTGCTCCTCACTGACCAGTGTTACCTGTGGGCTGACAGACGCGGGTCGTTTCATCAGCTGGTGGGAATTTTGACGGTTTCCACATTTGGGGTACTATGAACAATGTCATTATAAACATCTAAGTACAAGTTTGTGTGTGAACGTGTTTTTATTTCTTTTGCTTACACACTGGAACTGCTGGGTCATATGCTAAGGCTTTTTTCTTTTTAAACTTTTTCCCATTTTTCTCTTTAGTACTAGCTAACTGAAATTATACATGGAAGACAGTACTCAGTGCATCACAATGTGATCGGCATTTAAAGGGACCAAGTTTTTTTTTTTTTTGAGAATTTTTTTTGCTATAGGGTGCGTGCGCTCACTGGAAAGACAGAGAGAGACAGAGAGACAGAAAGCGAGAAATCACCCCCGGGTGGGATGGCCATGCCGCAATCCCTTCTCCTCCATTCTCCTCTCGGCATCTGGGGCATGCACACATACACGCCCAGCATGAGTTTAAGCCACCGGGTCCACGATTTGAATGGCGGTTGACTACATGGAAGTGAAGAGACATAGCTATTACGCTAACTGCTGGGCCCAAGGTACCAAGTTATTTCAAAGAGATCAAACTTGGGGCTGGAAGGTGGCACGGTGGCTAAGGCACTGGACTCTCACATGGCTGACATCAGTTCAAGTCCTGGACCTGGAGGCTTGCTTTCTCACGCTCTTTCTGGTGAACTTAAGTGTCCTATAGCAACTTAAAACATAATAACAAATACATGAATACATAAATAAAAAATAAATAATTCTAAAAAAAAAAAGAGAGAGATCAAACCTTGGGTCCAGTAGGTGGAGGGGAAGGTAAGGGGCTGGACTCTCACAAGGTCAACTGCAGTCCAAGTCTCAGACTAGGCAGCTTGCAAATCACACCAGGTGTGTGTGCATGCCCACAATCCCAGGAGAGGAGTGGAAGAGAAGGGGTTGAGACATGGCCACCCCCAGCGGGTGATTTCTCACTTTCCTTCTCTCTGTCTCTGTCAATGTCTAGCAAACGTATATGCTCTATGGCAAAAACCTAAAAAAAAAAAAAGAAAGAAAGAAAGAAAGAAAAGAATGTTCAACCTTTAGCACTCTAGGTAAATTTAAAGGTTTCACTATCAAACTGACGATCCCATACTACTTATTAAAAAAGCACTAACGTGTCCAAGGCAAAGCGACAACACAGTGTTCATAGCTATTCATCATTTGATATATTTTGTTTCTTTGTTTCTTAATAACATTTTAAAAAATAAATTTTATTGTGCAGACATACATAATGTAAACAATGTGAAGTTGTAAGATATGTAGTAAAACGGTTACATGTTCATACATCACCTCACATATTCATTCTCCACTCCTGTCAAGAGCAGCTACAATTTACTGATTTAGCAAAAATTCTGAATATCTTGTTATAAACTATACCCCTCATGCTTGTGTGTTAGATCTTTCCATTAATTCATCCTACGTATTTGCTACTTGGAATGCTTTGACCTGTATCTTGTTCTTTCCTTCTACCATCCACACTCTGCCTCTACCAACCCTTGTTTCAAAGCTTATATATATATATATTTTTTTTTTTGGAGAAGTTTTCTCTCTAGGGCGCATGTACTTGCCAGACAGAGAGAGACATAGAGACAGAAAGCGAGAAATCACCCCCCAGGGGGGATGGTCACACTGCAATCCCTTCTCCTCCTCCTCCATTCTCCTCTCGAGATCTTGGGCACGCATGCACATGCGCCCGGCGTGAGTTTTAAGCCACTGGGTCCTGGACACGAACCGCGGTCAACTACGGGGGAGTCCAGCAACATAGCCATTACGCTAACTGCTGGTTCCCAATTCTTTATATATTTTTTGTTTATTTAGATACCATATATAAGTGAGGTCATTAAATATGTCACTGTCTGGCTTATATCGCTTAGCGCTAATGTCCTCTAGGTCTGTACATGGTGGAGCAATTGGTAGGATGGCCTCTTGTTTCAGGCTGAGTAATATTCCATTGTGTGTGTGTATATATTTCTTTATCCACTTGCTCACTGTCAGACACCTATGTTTTTCTGTGTTCTGATTACTGTGAATACTGTGTCAATGAATATGGGAGTGCAGCTATGACTTTTTACTTTTTTTTAATTTTTAATTTTTTTAGGGCACGTGTGCTCGCCAGAAAGACAGAAAGAGACAGAGAGACAGAAAGCAATAAATCACACACACCCGGGGTAGTGGCCACGCCGCAATCCCTTCTCCTCCATCCTCCGCTAGGAATCTAGGGCATGCACACATGCACCTGGCGTGACTTTAAGACACCGGGCCCGGGATTTGAACCATGGTCGACTACATGGGAATCCAGCGACATAGCCATTACGCTGACTGCTGGTTCTGGGAGTGCAGCTATTTCATGAGATGATGATTTCATTTCCTTTGTGAATATACCGAGAAGAGTGATTACGGGGTCATACGTACTTTTATTTAAATTTTTCTTAGGGCTCTCATACTGTTTTTTTATAATGACTGTACCAACCTACATTCCTACTAATCATTTACACGATTTCCTTTTCACCATTCTTTCATCAACACTTGGTATATCTTGTCTTTTTGATAACAGCTCTCTAACAAGTATAAAGTGATATCTCAGTAGTTTTTATTTGCATTTCCCTGATGGTTAGTGATGCTGACTGCCTTTTTTAAAAGTATATGTATTGGGACCAGCAGTTAGCATAATGGCTATGTCGCTGGACTCCCATGTAGTTGACCACAGTTTGTGTCCCGGACCCAGTGGCTAAAAACTCCATGTGCGTGCGTGCCCAAGATCCCAAGAGGAGAATGGAGGAGAAGGGATTGCGGCATGGCCATCCCTCCTGGCGGGTGATTTCTTGCTTTCTGTCTCTCTGTCCTCTCTGTCTGGTGAGCACATGCACACTATGGCAAAAACCTCTCCAAAAAAAAAAAAAAAAGTATGTGTATTTATTGGGACCAGCCGTTGGCGTAATGGCTATGTTGCTGGACTCCCAGGAAGTTGATTGTGGTTCGAGTCCCGGACCTGGTGACTTAAACTCACGCCGGGCAAGTGTGCGAGCATGTTCAAGATCCCAAGAGGAGATTAGAGGAGAAGGGATTGTGATGTGGCTATCCCCCCTGGGAGGGTGATTTCTTGCTTTCTTTCTCTCTGTCTTTCTCTGTCTGGTGAGTGCACGCACCCTATAGCAAAAACCTCTCAAAAATAAATAAATAAATAAATGTATACATATTTATTTAATTTTATTTATTGTTATTATTGTTATTTCATTTGCTATAGGGCACATGTGCTCACTGGAGGCAGAGAGAGAGAAAGAGAGAGAGCGAGAGAGAAAGAGAGAAAGAGAGAAAGAGAGAGAGGACAAGTTAGAAAGCAAGCTGCCAGGTCCAGGACTCAAACCACAGTTGACCATGTGGGAGGTCAACACCTTAACCACCATGCTACCTTCTGGCCCTGTTGATTGCCTTTTAATGTACCCATGAAAATGTCTATTTAAATTCTTTGCCCAGTTTTAAATCTGGTTATATATTTTATTATTGAATTGTGTGAGTTATTTGTAAATCCTGGATGTTAACTCCTTACCTGATATATGGTTTGCAAATATTTTTTCCCAATCTGCAGGTGTATTTTCAGTTGGCTGATCATTTCCTTTGGTATGCATGAGCTTTTTGATGTTGTCCATTTGTTTATTTATTTATTAATTTTAATAACTGGAGCTTCTGGTGTCTTATTCAAGACAACATTGCCAAAGGCGCTATCGAGAAAACTTTCCCCTGTTTTCTTCCAGGAGGTTTATGGGTTTCAGTGTTATTTTTAGATCTTTTATCCATTTTGAGATGATTTTTGTATATGGTGTAAAGATAAGGATCCAATTTCATTTTTTTTTTTTTTTTGCATGTGGAAACCCAGTTTCCTCAGCACCAGAAAGAAACTATCATTTCCCCCAAAGCTTTTGGGTGTTTTTGTCAAAAATTGACAAATATGGGAACCAGCAGTTAGCGTAATGGCTATGTCGCTGGACTCCCACGTAGTCGACCGTGGTTCGCGTCCCGGACCCGGTGGCTTAAAACTCACGCCGGGCACGTGTGCGTACGTGCCCAAGATCCCGAGAGGAGAATGGAGGAGAAGGGATTGCGGCGTGACCATCCCCCCTGGGGGGTGATTTCTCGCTTTCTGTCTCTATGTCTCTCTCTGTCTGTCTGGCGAGCGCACGCGCCCTATAGCGAAAAAAAAAAAAAACCTCTCCAAAAAAAAAAAAAAATTGACAAATATGATTAGATTTATTTCTGGGATCTTTTTCTATTTCACTGGTCCATATGTTTTTTTCCTAACACTATCATGGTTCTGAAATTTTTAATTCATGAGGCAGTGCATGCATATACATGAAAGAGAGAGAGGCAACCTCCGTATGGACCGATCACACTGCGAACTCCTTCCTCCGACCCTCCAGCCCTTCCGATCTTAGGCAGTCACACAGGCCCTTGTATTTCAGGTTGATTCAGCTGGAGTTTGAATTGCAGTCATGTTGAATCTGGTTTCTCTTGAGTAGTGCATTACTATTACACCATGGAGCCAGCCCCGATACTACTGTTTTGATTATCATAACTTTGTGATATGATTTTAAAACAGGAAATGAGGGGCCTCCAACTTTGTTTTCTTTTCCTCAGACTTATTTTGGCTATTCAGGCTCTTTTGTGGTTCCACATACTTTTTAGAATATTTTTTTTAAAGGTTTCTGCCATAGGGTACGTGTGCTTACTAGAGAGACAGTGAAAGGGAGAAGTGAGAAGTTACTCCCCAAGAAGAATAGACATGCTGCAATCTTCTCTCTTCCCTTCTCCTCTTGGGATTTTTGGGCACACACACATACTCACCTGGCATGATTTTTAAGCCATCAGGTCTGAAACTCAAACCAAGGTCAGCCATGTCAGAGTACACCACCTTTGCCACCCCACCTTCAAGATAGTTCTTAAATTTCCATTTTTATTTCTTCTTTGATCCATTTGTTATTCATTAGCATGTTGTTTAATTTCCATATGTTTGTGAATTTTCCAAAATTCCTCCTCCTAATGACTTCTGTTTTCATACCATTGTGGTGACAATTTTTGATATAGTTCTAATCTTCTTTAATTTCTCAAGACCTTGTGGCACACCATACGGTACAGCCTGGATAACGTCCCATGTGCAATGGAGAGGGATGTGTGTTATGCTGCAGTTGGAGGGAACGCTTTGTATTTATCTGGGAAGCGCATTTTATCTAAAGTGCAGTTCAATTCTAGTATCTTCTTATTAACTTTCTGTCACTGGGGTATTAAAATGTCCTACTGTTTGTACTGCTATCTGTATCTCCCTCCGTGACTACTAATATTTGCTTTATATATTTGTTTTCCAGTATTGAGTGCATATATATTTGTATTGTTATGTGCTCTGGATGAATCGAGTGCTTTACCAGTAAATAATTCCCTTGTCTCTGAGGACAGGTTTTGATTTGAAGTCTATTTTTCTCGTATGACTATAGCCACCCCTACTCTTCTTGTTGCCATTTGTATGGACTATCTTCTTTTCCCTTAATTTTAATTTACATGTGTCCTTAAGGTTAACGTGGGTCTCTTGTAGCACCACATAGTCGACACTGGGTTTTTAATCTATTAAGCTATTCTATGTCTTTTCATTTAATTTATTCACGTCCTAAGTAACTCTTGATTGATAAGAACTTACTACTGCCATTCATTGTTTTATGATTTCTTTATAGATTCTCCCTTTATTTATTTTTTAAAAAATTTTTTCCAGAGGGTGCATGTGCTCACTAGAGAAAGAACGAGAGAGAGAGAGAGAGAGAGAGAGAGAAATTGCCCCTCGTGAAGAATGGTCATACTGCAACCCCTCTCCTCCATTTCTCTCTTCTGTCAGGATTTTGGGCACACATGCACCTGCTCCCAGTATGTTTTCCCATGCTGCCTGGTATGGGACTTGAACTGTACAGTTGGCCATGTGAGACCCAGCTCTTCAAACACCATGCCATGGGCTGGCCCCCTTTTCTTTATCTGTTACTGACTGCCTTTGTGATTTTGTGATTTTCTGTAGTGCTAGGCTTTTATTCTTTCTCTTTTGTGTGTGTGTGTCTGCTATAGTTTTTTGCTTGGTGATTACCATGTTCCTTACATAGATTATTTTATAGTTAAAATAGACTATTTGACACTGCTAACTTCAGCTGCATCCAAAAACTCTAGGCTTTTAACCTCTCTTTCAAACATGAGACACACAATTTTGATGTTCCATTTTTTGTATTATGTATTTCTGAACAACTTAGTGTGACTGTTGTTATTTTGGATGCTTTGTCTTTCAAACTCCATCTTTTTACAGAGTGTCATGACAGTATCACATAGTCTGGGTTTCAGCATATTCTTCCCCTTATCAGTGAGTGTGTGTGTTCATGTTTTCTTGTTGGCAATTAACTTCCTTTTGTTTCCACTTGAAGAGCTCCCTTAAGTACTTCTTGTAAAGCAAGTCTAATGGTGATGATTATTTTCAACTTTTGTTTGTCTGGAAAGATTTTATGTTTTCCTTCATTTCTAGAAGTCAGCTTTGCTAGCCTTCTGTCTTTTTCTTTTTCCTTTTCTATTTCTTTTTTTATCTTGCTTCCTTTTTTCTTTCTTCTTTCGTTCTGTTCTTATCCTGTTATCATCTGGCCTATATAGTTTCTGCTGAAAAAATCAAGGGATAGTCTAATGAATAATCTCTTGTGACTAGATGCTTTTATTAATTCTCTGTCCTTACCTTCTGACAAGCTCATTACGATGTGCCTCAGAGGGGACCTCTTTGGATTCAGTCTGTTTGGGAATCTTTGCACTTCAAGGACCTCGGTGTCCATATCTCTTCCAAGACTTGGGAAATTTTTTAGCTATTATTTCATTGAATAAGTTTTCTATTCCTATTTTTTATTTATTTTGGAGCACCCACAATTTTTGTTGGCTTAATATTGTTCCATAAGTCCTATAGCCTTTTTCATTTTATTTTTAAGTCTTTTTTTTTCTCCTCTCTACCCACTAAAGGAATATAAAAGACTAATCCTCAATTTCAGTGATTTTTGTTCTTCTTAATCTACTATGCTGTTGAAGTTCCTATTGCGTTTTTGATTGTATTTGTTGAATTCTTTAGTTCTAAAATTTCACTTTGGTTCTTTTTTAGTCATATATACCTTTATGTTTAATTTCTCATTCAGATCATAAATTGCTTTCATATTTATCTATATTTTCTTACATCTTGATACGTTTCATTAAGATCATTATTTTGAATTTCTTTTCAGGCAGTCCAATATGTTCTTTTCTTCCGGACCAGTTTCTGGAGAATTATCCCAACCTTTTGATGATAACATGCTTCCTTTCTTTTTGTTTCATGTCCCTGCATTGATGTTTGTGTATCTGGTAGAAGAATCATCTCTTTAGAACTTTACAAAGGGTTTTTCGGAAGAAAATATTTTCACCCCATGTGGGTCTTTGTGCACTGGCTAGAAATGGCATGGAAGGGTCTGGATTTAAGTAAGTGCAATGCAGCTTCTTCGTCGATGTTCCACTTCAGTTATGACTGTGGGTGCCTCAGTGGCTTAGGCTGAAGTTGTTGGGTCCTTAGTGGCAAGGGCTTTTAATGTCTTCCTGTTTTCATTTTCCCCATAACGGGAGTCTAAGTTGAGAAAATGCCTTGTGGTACTGTATCTTACAGAACCCACAAGCAGCTGGAGCAATGCTGGGTTTTTGGATGCAGATGTTCAGCATGATTGTGGAGGTTGGGTCCTAGTTTCAGTGACCCATGATCCTATTGTATTATCGAGATTTGGGGTGCAGGTTTGGTCACCAAGGCAGGGTTGGACACAGATTGTCCACAAAGCCAGGTCTGTGACTTTGAAGACCTCCTACAAATGTGGGCCCATGAGGTCAGACTGCAGTTGTGACTCTGACCTGGGGGCCAGGGTGTAGCACTGGTCTGGTTACAGCAAAAGAAAAAAAAAATTCTCTGGAGGATTGGGGCCAGGGAGCAGGGTACAACTGCAATTCAGGAACCAGAACCAATAGGGCACAGTAATAACTCGGACCCTGAGCTTTGAGGCCTTGTAGTCATTTCTCTGGACATGGGGATGTTGGGATATGGCAGAATCCCAGGCTCTGTGATGCCAAGACAGTGGCAGTAAGGACCTCAGGAAGTCAAAATACAACTGTCCCATCATCTCTGAGGGAACAGGGGCAGCTTCTCCTGCCTGGGGAGAAGTATTTTAGCAGCGCAGGCTCCGGGGTAGCAGGATGTCTTAACTCAGCCAGCACTCTGTTTCCCTGAGCTGTGGGTTATCATGCCAGCTCAGTCTTAGGGTGTCTGCTGCTCTGCACATCAGTGCTCTGCACTGATACCACAGTATCAGGGAATTCAGGCACTGTGAAGCTTGATGGCCTTCAGTGGTCAAGGCATTGTTTCCACAAGGGGCAGCACACTACTTGAGCTCAGGCCCCAAGGAGCAGAGTGCAGCAGCAACAGATGAAGCAGCTCTTCAGTAGCTTGATCCTACAGGGCAGGGTGTAATAAACCACCGGGCAGGGATTTCAACGATAGCGAAGCCTCAGGGATGAAAGGACACTGTGGCTAGTGCTGTGGTTCCAAGTTCCCAGATGACAGCATAGTAGTGGGTGGCGGGGATGGACAGGCGATGGTGGTGTCAGCCTTTGCTAGGAGAGCACAGTTGTGACAACACTCCAGGCAGTTCTCTCTGCTCCTTGGTACTTTGCGAAAACTGGAAGAGTCCCTGGTGGTGGTGGGGAAGGTTGTACATGTTCAAGGTGGTGATGGGGACTGCAAAGCTCCTTTTGCTGGCCTTTATCCTACAGGAGAAAAATCCTTATAATTACAAGCTGATCCAAATTAGAGAGTGAGCGGTAGAGGCAAGGCATTCCTTCCCATTTCCTGTGTGGCCATTCCTGCCTTTCGTGCTCCCCAGAGCTTTGCTGCTCCTCTGGTGTACTCGGGCTCTCTCATTATTTTTACCAAATTGCAATTGTTTGTTATTTTGTCTGGCTGTGTTTGCCGGGGAGGAGGTGAGTGCTAGGGTCTTCTAGTTTTGCCGATGCCACCTTGGTAATCCTATTTTTAACCTCTGGAGGAATTGCCAGACTATTGTCCAAAGTAGCTGCACTGTTCTATACCTCTGCCTGCAGTGAGTGAGGGCTTCAGTCACTCTGCATCCTCACCAGCAATTGCACTGATCTGTCTTGTGATGCTCTGACTGTAACCAACACTTCTGATGATGATTCTAGTACCCTGATAGACTGCGGTGGTCTCTCACTGTGGCTTTGATCTGCATTTTCAGGTGATGAATGGTGGCCAGCATGTTTTCATGTGCTTATTGATCACTGCCTATCTTCTCTCAAGCAATGCATTTGAGGTCCTTTTAACATTTCTAAGTTAGGTTACTTAACATTTTTTTAATTAATGGGTAAGAGTTCTTTATATATTCTACTTACAAATGTCATATATTTTGACAATATTCTCTCTCGTTTTATGGGTTGTCCTTTTACTTTCTTGAGAATATAGACTAAAGTACAAATTTTTAAAATTTTGATGGTCTAGGGCTAGCCCATCCAGCTCCTGGTGGTTAAGGAAGCTGGATCCCACCTGGCTGATCACGTGGTTTCAGTCCTGTGACCAGCAGCTTAAAAACCACGCTGGGCAAGTATGTGTGTGTACTCAGGATCTTGACAAGAGGGGGCAATTAAGAGAAAGGAATCTCAGCATGATCGTGCTCTAAGTGGGAGAGGGAATGCATTCTCTCTTCCTTTCTCTCTATCTCTTTCTCTCTCATCTCTCTATAGCAAGTATATGTGCTCTCTGGCACAAATTAGAAAGAAAAAATTTTGATGATCTAAATCATCAATTTTTTTGCTTTGTTTCTATATTTTTGGCATCATATCTGAGAAGACTTTGCCTGACCCAAAGTTACAATGATTTACTAAATTTATTTATTTATTTATTTATTTTGGAGAGGTTTTTCCTACAGGGCGTGTGAGCTCTCCAGAAAGACAGAGAGAGACAGAGAGGTAGAAAGCAAGAAATCACCCCCAGGGGGGATGGCCACACCGCAATCCCTTCTCCTCCATTTTCCTCTCGGGATCTTGGGCACGCACGCACACGTGCCCGGCGTGAGTTTAAGCAACTGGGTCCGGGACTCGAACCGCGGTCGACTACGTGGGAGTCCAGCGACATAGTCATTACGCTAACTGCTGGTCCCATGATTTACTAAATTGTATCTTGTAGGATTTATACAGTTTTCGCTCTTACCTTGAGTCTAATTATTCATTTTGAGTTAATGCAGTATAACAAATACAGTCTCCTTGTTGCTATTGAGTGTTCACTTCCATTGTCTAAACAAACAGCACTACCTGCCAGGATGACTGTTAAATCTCGTCTTTGTCTCCTTTCCCCTTAGTTTGGGTCACCTGCGTTTTATATTCTGACACAAGCAATTTTTCTAAACTACATACCTAACTGTGTCAACTTCCTTAGAGAAATTTAATAAAACAATTATATCAAAACCCAAAAGAGAAGAATGATCTAATAAAACAATTTCACATATCTGAGAGTTTGCTATGCATTACCAAATCAATTTATTTTAAATCTGGTTATATAAACATTCTAGAGGTTTTCACAATAACAAAGTGAAATTCCTATTCCAGACTATAAGAAAGGTGAAACAAAACTTTATTTTTTCTCTTGTTTTGTTTGTCACTAATGTATATATCAAGACATTGTAAGAAAAGATTCTTCTCAGGACCAGCAGTTAGTGTAATGGCTATATCGCTGGACTCCCATATAGTCAACCATGGTTTGAGTCCCGGTTCATGTGTGTGTCAGTGCCCAAGATCCCAAGAGGAGAGTGGAGGAGAAGGGATTGCGGCATGGCCATGCCCCCGGGGGGTGATTTCTCGTTTTCTGTTGTTTTGTCTCTCTCTGTCTTTCTGGCGAGCACATGTGCCCTATAGCAAAAACCTCTCCAAAACAAAAAAGAAAGAAAAGATTCTTCTTCTCAAAAGCTGCCATCTATATGTGTACACACACCACACAGATACACATGAATAAAGAATATAATGAGCTTAGCAATATTTAAGAATTATGAACTTAAATTATAAAATTATTAAGTAAATAATGAAAGACATTTTTGCCTGTAGAGCTAAACATTATCAACATTATGTCCATGCACTTAGTATTTAGTCTTACATATCAGAGGCTATAACCAGATGACTAAGTGAATTAATTTAATGTGAGCTTGATAAAATAATAGAATACATTAGCATACAATATATTATTAAAAGAGCGAAATCATATGTTGTTGAATTTCTCAATTAAAGAATAGCAAAAATTGAACCATGGTATAAAATTTTAATATTAAGTTATTAAAGTTCATGAGATAATTCTGCAAAATTGGAACTTACATAACTTGTTTCACATGTTATTAGCCATGCATTAAAAACAATTTTAAACTTTTGTGATATCTTAAAGCGATTTTACCACATAATTCATGAATAAACTTAAATATTTCATTTTCATCGCACTGAGATCTTAATTTCAGGATTTACATGATGATCTGATGTATTAAACATTCTTTCTATAACTCATAAGCATGCAAGAATGCTATGGTGAACGAAGAAAGAGAACGATCTTTTTTTTTTTTTTTTAAATTTATTGGAACAAACATTTCCTTATGAACAATATGTAACTTTCTCCTGGGAATTTACCCATCAAACAGAAGCTCATTCATTATGCCTTCAATGCAGCGATAAAAATGTACAGGTTGTGAGGCAGATGACACATACATGAATGACCAGGGTGCTGGTGAAGTCTGACCCAGAATGATCTCACATATGAATCTGCCTTTCTCCAAAGAAAACCACGTGAGGCTTACAGATGACCTTTGACTTAATTCATGCTGCTGTCATGCTGGTCATTTATTATATATGGGGTATTCTGTGTAATAACAGTAAGTGAAGACCTCTGGATTAGTGGTTATAGCTAGGGAAATAGAAGCCAGAAGTTGGTAACCATGTCTGACGATGACTTTTTATAAACAGGAGACAAGGTCCTTGACTTTAACAATGAGGTTTACCATAAATGAATCGTGTGCTATAATAATTTTCTTCTAACTTAAGGACATGAAGTTCATTCACTCGAGTGCTTACCCTGTAGAAGACACAGATCCGCCATGCTGGGGCCTATATTCTGGAAATAAAGGACTTACATATTCAGGCATTTTGATTGAAATGACCCAGTCATAAAATCTCTTTGGAATGTTCATAGTTCCAATTTGGAAAGGCCCATGAATGGAATGATGGTTTGGCAGGAGTCTCTTTCTAGCTGTTTCTCTGACTTCCTGAATTTCACTAATGTTTATCTAATGTTTACAAAGCTGAGCTGCAGCCCTAGGGGCCTATGTCATATAAAAGGACATGGCAAATAACTCGGCCTAACCCCTCTTAACTCTGAGAACCCCAAGAAGCTCAGTAATGTGCCCTGCACAGATCCTCACATGTTGTGGGCAGGTGACACAGAACATGGTGTGAGTCTGACTCCACCCTCATCATTCAGATGCCTGCTCTCAGGCAAGTCCATCCAACATGGACATGACAACAGTGACCTAGAGCATTACTCTAAGAGTTACGTGAAATAACCACTGACGTTTAGAGGGTTCAGTAAAATAAGCTAAAGATGCGGCCACTACACGTAATTTAGTTACATGGAAATCACATCGTTTTTGCAGCCCATACTCAAGTCCAGTATCTATGAATGCAGAGCTGAGAGTTAGAAAAGTCTGAGCTGGAAGTCCTTGACTCTTCCCTAGTTTAATCTGTGACATCAGGAAAGCAAGTTAGCATCGCTGGGCTTCATTGAAACAACTGGGAATGAGGACATCAATACTGTACTGATGCTTCTTACGTGGTTAGTGCGTGAGCCGGATGACTCGTTAGAATGGTTCAGGACAAAATCCATGATTAATGTTGCCAAGTATTATTACAAGTTTGGGATTGAGCAAAAATTAGGAAAGGCAGAGAGGAGAGAAAATCTCATTGAATTGCATCCAATCTTTTTCCCCAAGGACAGATTTGCAAATTCATTTTAGGATGAAAGTAGTTCAATATGTCCACTACCAACTTACACAGAAACAATCGTCACGTTGGACATGGAACAACAGACTAGTTGTGTGTCAGCCAGAGCCTTCCGACTCAAAGGCGTCTATAAAGGTGACCAAACATGGCCTCATTTAGTTTTTAAAACTTTGCTAAGAGCTTCTGTGCTCACTGGATAGAGAGAGAGAGAAAGCACTCCCAAGTGGAGATGGCCACATCACGACCCCTTCTCACATTTTGGGCATGCACACACACACACACACACACACACACACACACACACACACACACACACACACACACACACACACACACACACCAGCGTGCTTTTCGAGCGGCATGCTCTGCGACTCACACCGCACAGCTGGCCATGTGGGATCTGGGTACTAACCAACACCCCACTGGCTGGCCCACGTGGCATCCTACTTCAAAGCTAATTCATCATCACAGTGATGATGATGCTATGAGACTTTGGGGTGTTAATTAATACTAACATAAGGATACAGTGAGCTAATTGGAGAGTGGATTGCGTATCTCCACCACACCCATGCCGTTTCTGATGAGGTGTTTACCCTTATGAAACATCTCCTTAGGAATCTGGGGTTTCCTTTCACTCAGCTGAGAATTTTCAAAGTCAGCGAGTGCCATATTTTCCACAATTAACTGCTAAGAATATGTTCTTTTCTCTTTCTCCAGAAAAAACACCCCAGAGGATTTTACTCCATAGCTCTTTCGGCAAGAATGAAAAGGGAACCAGCTCTGAGTGGGACGCTTCACTGGAGGCGGCAGGCCAGAGGGAAAGGGGAGGGCCACAGCCCCAGGCTCACAGGGCAGGTATAGACAGCTCTTTCCCCACCTTTAAAGGATGCGTTGAGTGCTACATAATAACAAGAGAAAAGGAAACCCAGAAACTCAGGGGAAAAAAAGAAAAAAATCATCTCTGACTCTACAGGAAAAATCAAACTTAAAATTTCGTTGTATCTATCTGAATTTTTATGTATAAAAGTTTATAAGAAAACAGATTTGTGAGACCAGCAGTTAGTGTAATTGCTATGTGGCTGGCCTCCCACGTAGTCGACCGCGGTTCGAGTTCCAGATCTGGTGCCTTAAACTCACACCTGATACGTGTGTGTGCCCAAGATCCTGAGAGGAGAATGGAGGAGTAGGGATTGCAGCGTGGCCAGCGCCCCTAGGGGGTGATTTCTCGCTTTCTGTCTCTCTGTCTCTGTCTCTCTGGCAAGCACACACACCCTATAGCTAAAACCTCTCCAAAAAAAAAAAGAAAAAGAAAACAGATTTGCTCAACCTTACGCATTATCAGAAACTATTGTTTAAACATTTATACGAGACTACCATTCCCTTAGATCTAAATCATGGTGCTGTTGTTAGGTGTGAGAATGCCATTTAGATGCCAAGGAAAGTCTAAATCTCTCTTCGACTTAATAAAACACGGACAAGAAAACCCAGAAAAGATGGCAAGCAGAGTCTATGATGGCCGATAACAACTAAGCACACCGCTAAAGAGAACAGCAGGTAAGTCAGAGAGTCGCGATCTACCCCCTCACCCACTCAGAGGCAAAACGGTCATTTTACAGCGGAACGGAGAGCATGTTTCGGCGTCTAATGAAAGAACAGGAAGGACGTGGGCGGCTTTCGTGCTGAACTACGCGCGGATGCAGAAATGCGCAGGGGCATTTGGACAGGAGGTATCTATATGCAGGCACATCCTTGATTTCAACAGTCTACAATTTTATTTACTTCCCGATGAAAACAGAAGAGTGTCATCAGGAACACTGGAAGCTTTGTGTGGGTCCCTAAGGTGCTAAAGAAACAGTCCCAGGGCGAGGCGCACCCCTCACAGGACTGCAAGGGGCAGGTCGTCAGGTCGTCCGGGCAGGCACCTGCTGAGTGCCGTCCCGGCTCGCAGCTGCAACTCGGAGTAGAACAAGGCAGGCCAGGGTTTAACTGCGCGGGCCTCTTCTGCTCTGATTCACCTTCGACGTGGGCACTTCTCTCTTCAGTTTATTATTCATAGATATAAAAGCACACCTATGAATGATTTCATTGCAACATCCACAAATAACCATTTCTTTTTTTAAAAAATACACAATTTATTTGTTTTAGTTTTTGTTATAGGACGTATGAACTTGCCAGAGAGAGACAGGGAAAGTGAGAAATCACCCCTCTAGGAGGGATGACCTCGCAGCAATTTCTTCTCCTCCAGGCTCTGCTCAGGATCTGGGGCACACACACAAGTGCCCGGCGTGACGTTCATGCTGCCGGGTTCGGAACTGGAACGGCACAGGCAGCCACGTGGGATCCAGCATCTTAACCTCTATACCATCTGCTGGCCCATCATATTATACTCAGTATTTATTTATTAAAAGATGCAGACTTTGACGTTTTCTTTCCAGATCAGATCTCTTTTTTTTTCTTTCTTTCTTTCTTTTTTTTTTTTGGAGAGGTTTTTTTGCTATAGGGCATGTGTGCTTGCCAGACAGAGAGAGAGATAGAAAGCGAGAAATCACCCCACAGGGGGGATGGCCACGCCTCAACCCCTTCTCCTCCATTCTCCTCTCCGGATCTTCGGCACACAGGCACACGCGCCCGACGTGAGTTTTAAGCCACCAGGTCCGGGACGCGAACCGTGGTCAACTACATGGGAGTCCAGCGATATAGCCATTATGCGAACTGCTGGTCCCTCTTCTCTTATTTTTATGTCTTCCACCTGAGAAACACACACTTTGTGGTAGGATATTTTCTGAATATAATTATTAGAGCATGAAAGTGTCTTCAATCAACAGTCCCTTGTTTGGATTGTTGAATACATTTTCTAATTTTCCATTTTGAAAACTCACTTCACAAAAAGTATGAGTCTTCTTCAATTCCTGTCTAAATGTATGCTTCCACTTCATGTTTTGGTCCAAAATGCTTAATCATTTAGAGACCAGTCTTGTGACCTGTGGGTTCGTCTATATGTTCAACTTGCTTTGTTTTGATTTTCAAATGGCAGGAACAAGGCAATTTCTAAGATTCTGGAAGAGAAATGGTGAAGGTAAAAATAGTACACTTGCTCTGAGGTTATACTTGTGTTTGCATTTAAAGGGGGTTGTCTGGTGTTTTGCGAATTACAGTAGTAGCAATAATAACAGTATTTAAAATAATGCACACCCCTCAGTCTAGATCTGCCCTGGAGAAGCATTTAGCCACCTGTAGCCGAATGTGACCAGTGTGACGAGTTGAGAGAATAATGCACAGATAATCATGTCTTAATGGAAATCGTTGGGAGAGAGAAGCACTGGAGGAAAACGTTAGGGAAACCGTGTGAGCCTTAGAATCTCAGTCCGAGGCTCAACAAGGATCTCTCCTGGAGACGTGATCTAGGATCAGCTGCTAGTCGTCACCAAGCCTGCTTCCTCATCTGCAAAGTGGGCAAGAGGGAGGTAGCTCCCTGCCGGGCTGTAAGGCCTACGGGAGAGAAGGTGAACGGAGTGACGAGCGGCAGTCAGTAGAGGCACTCCTTCTTCTCTCTTCTCAAGACAGGAGGGGTACTCAGTCGCCTGGACAGCACCTCCAATGACCTGGGCTGTACCTGGGACAGTTGAATCCCTAGCTCCTAGCACAGGCCAAGCACAGCGTTCCAAATTGTGAGATCAAATGAAAGTAATGGAATTGGCAGATGAGAATAGCCAAGGCAGCCTCCCCAGGCATGAACCCTCTGCTCTGGTGCTTGTGAAAGATTAAGCCTGCCTAAAACCCAGTCAGCAGTTGCCTTACCTATGACTCAATCTGGAAACTGATCACTAATGAAAAAGAGCTCCTCTTGCTCTAAATTAACTTCCTTTCTAGATCAACCATAAAAATCAAATAGAACAGATTACGATCACTACCATTGCCCTTATTTCCATTGTACAAGCCAGAAACCAGGAACATATCACTAACTCCTGAAATAAAATCATGACCATGCTGGAGCCGGCAGATGGTGTGGTTGTTAGGGGGCTGGACTCCCATATGGCCAACTGTGGTTCAAGTCTCAGACCTAGTGGCTTGCTTTCTCCCTATCCTTCCCTCTCTCTCTGTCTCTCTGGTCAAATAAATTACGTAAGTGGGACCAGCAGTTAGCGTAATGGCTACATTGCTGGACTCCCACGTAGTTGACCGTGGTTCAAGTCCCGGACCCAGTGGCTTAAACTCACGCCAGGCACGTGTGTGTGCGTGCCCAAGATCCTGAGAGTAGAATGGAGAAGAAGGGATTGCGGCGTGGCCATCCCCCCTGGGGGGTGATTTCTCGCTTTCTGTCTCTCTGTCTCTGTCTATCTGGTGAGCACAAACGCCCTATAGCAAAAACCTCTCCAAATAAAATAAAATAACCGTAATAATAAATAAAGTTAAATAAAATATTCTTTAAACAAAAATGACCATGCCATTGCCCTATTTAAATTATGTTAATCATTGCTATCGTGTAGAAACGTGTTCAGATTTACTGAAGTATACCATCATGAGTCCCATCACATCGCCGCCATCAACAGACAGCCTGTGTGTAGCAGGTGTGTGTAAGCACGCTCGGCGTCCTCACAGTGACGAAATCGCCAAGCAGTGCATTTCTCAGAATGTATTCCCATCGTGAAGCGATGCATGGCTGTCACTAGTCCCTTGTACGATATCCTGTACGTGTTTCAAGTGCTGCAGTTTGGTAAGCTGTGACATAAGTGCCCATCTGCACTGGCTCTTTCCTGGGTGAAACGTCCTGGATGTACAATCCAGGCAGGATATTGGACACGCTCGTCACCACAAGTTGCATGGTGATGTCTTTTTGAATCCTTCTCATTCAGGCCACCTCATATCTTCCACCTCCCACCTGCTTTTTCATAGTTAACCACACACCTGCTTCCTGACACTAGGGTGCTTTTTTTTTTTGGCTACTATTTTATGTATATGGAGTCATATAGCATATTATATTTTCTGTTTGGTTTATTTCACTGAGTGTCATTACTGTGATTCACTGAAGTTACTGCATGTTTCAGTCTATAATTCGTTTTCATGCTAAATAGTGTCCCATTATGCAGCTGTTCTGCAATGTGTTTATCCATTTATCTGCAATGAACAGTTAGGGAATCCCAGCGTTGGGTTGTTACGAATAACACATCTATCTACATTTGTAAATGAGTTTCTAAACCATTTATGAGACCATGTTTAGATATAAACCCTTATGTTTTGCTTTTTACCTATCTATGGTCATTTTTACCTTTATATTCCTAATATATTACAGTTGATCAATTCAAAATGTATCTTCACCCCTAAACAGGCCAAATCCCCCTTCATTTGAGAAACTCAGGCATCGTTTTACTCAAGGAGCCTATTGCTACCAAACATCCTCTGATCTGTTTCCTCTCCTGTATAGTAGGGCCTAGTAAAGGTATATACTTCCTAGGGCTGAGGGGATCGAAGGGTATGTCCTTCCGTGTCACTGTACGCTCTCCCTGGATCGGTCAGGAGGGGCTCTCTCTGCTCCTCATAGAGAACCGCAGCTTCCCAGCACATGTACGGAAACAGTCCACGCAAATCATCATATGCCACAGGAGATGTGAACTCTCACACGTCATGGTTGGAGTAATTTGCATCTTAACTCTCCAAGTCCTGGGAATTAAGTACTTGCTAAATGGCCCGTGACCTATGCAAGGAAAGAAATACAATTATAAATTTAAATTGCACATACCCTCACAATCGGTCCTGCAGATGTCTTCTTTGTAAAAATGCAGTCTCTAATGTTTAAAACCACCACCACTTTCCAACCCAACTTATGCATGCTCCACAGTCAAATTGAATCTTTAAATATTTCCAATTCCCAAATTCTAAATTCCAAAGTGAGTATTTGACAAACCTAGGCAACCCCGTACCCAGCAAGCCACTGGGAGACTGTTACTCTGTCACATAGTTTACATTTCCTATGACTCAAGCTTATCCTTTTCCAAAGGGAGATTATTTTCATTTATACACACCCCACACTATTCAGAAAAACATTGTATAGTCTATTTTTATTTCTCTTATCTTACTTAAAGCTCTCTGTTAGAGTGGCATGACTTCCACGTTCCAGTTGAAGAAAGTCAGAATTTGAAAAGTTGTGGAATGGGTTTAGAACTACAAATTCCAGACTATGATACGAATTTCCTGACTCCAAATCCTTTGGAGTGTGCCAGTTGTCTTCCTGTCAATACAATCTCACTAAGTCATTAAAGATGTTGAAACAAACTTTTTTTCTTCAAGATGCTCAGAACGTTTTAGATTTCCTGGGTCTGGGTGTTTGGACTAATGTCTTATGGATAAAATGGAGTTTTTGGTTCCTTGGAGGAAGATGGCAGTGTTTGGAAGTAATGACTGTAGAGTACTGTTGGCTCGCCCAGAACCCTGTGCATCAGACTGATCTTGTCTAGGCCAGGGGTGGTTGCAGAGGCAGAGTCCACGAGCGAATGAAGGACAGTCCCCTAGTATTTGCTGGGTAATGGCACACAGGATGTGGCCTAACGCTGCAAGGAGGAAATCCGGTGAATGGGGTTGTCCAAACACCATGAGACATTTGCTGCTAACTAAGAAACAGAGTTGCTTGCTTTCTTAACTTCCATCACCTGTAAAAGTTTGATTGTTTCCAGGATGCTCAGACAGGAAACTGGACCTGAGCGATGGCTAGCCAGAGCGTTTATCTCTTATGCCCTACATACTGATAGAAAGGAGTCAGCCAAACATTTTATTTTTCATTTGATTCCTTTTTAAGTTGTCTCCATATATCATTATTTCTTTATCAGATACATGTATAAGCATTAACTCCTTCTATAACAAAATATCTTAAGGTAATATATAAACAAGGATTTTGTTTTTCTCAGAGTTCTGGAGGCCAAGAAATTCAAGACCAAGGTGCCAGCTTATCTGGTGTTTGGCAAATGTCCGCTCCTCATAGACAGTGCCTTCTGGGCCCAGCAGGTGGCATAGTGGTTTAGGCGCTGGACTCCCACATGGCCAACTGTGGTTTAAGTCTGAGACTTGGTGGCTTGAAACTCACACAGGGTGCATGATTGCAACTCTCCTAAGCTGAAGTTGCACACTGAGGCTCTAAGGCCTAGGGTCCAAGGGCAGTCCATGTCTCTACACGCCCCAACAGGGGGCTCTCTGCAGTGGCCCTGCCCTCTGACTGGTGTGTGCCTGGGGCCTCAGGCTCCCTGGGCATCCTGTGAGATACAGGTGGAGGCAGCCTTGCCACCACAGCTGATGTATTCCGAACCCTGGTGAGACAGCCTTGGGAGAACAGCACCAAGTTACCACTTGAGACCTCCAGCAGGGTGGCCTGAGCCATACCCGGGCCACTAGAGCCACGCTGAGGTGGTCAAGGAGGGCTGCACTGGAGTGCACAGAGCCTGGAAATTGCTCAGCGCCCAACGACCTGGCCTTCTGGTCTTCTTGGTACACCAGAGAGCTTTAAAACACCGTATGGACTCTTCTCCCTTACCTTGGTGCGGTACCTGAGTACCTGAGTACCTGAGTTCCTGAGTACCACCCCAACAGTGATCTCAATCAACAACGGTAATCTCATCAGACACCATCGCCCGGCCACACCCTTATTTATGCTCTCCAGAATAAACTTCTTCATTCTTTACAACTTGGCCAGGCTGAGAATTTTCCAAATCTTCACGTTCTACTTCCCCTTGGATTATAAATTGCTTTTCAGCAGGCCACAGACGCCATGCTGCACCTTTAACATTCTCCTCGGGTATTTCTGCTAAATATCCAATTCCATCACTCCAAAGTCTTACTTTCTTTCTTCCACGAGCATGAGAACACAGGCAGAATTAAATTCTTTGCTGCTTCGTAACAAGTCTCACCTTTCTTCCGGTTTCCACTGACATATTCTTCATGTCTGTCTGAGACCACATCAAAATGGCCTTTACTATCCATATTTATACCAATATTTTTATCACAACCAATTAAGTAAACTTTCAGAAGATTGAGGCTTTTCTTACAGCCCTCCTCTCTGTCTGAGCCCTCCCCAGAATCTCCCTCATGCTCCATCGCAGCACTGTGGGCTTTTTCCAACACGCACCTTCAAGTTCCTCCAGCCTCCATCCGTTAACCAGTTCCAAGGCGGCCTTCACACTCTTAGGTATTTGTTATAGCAGTACCCCCTCCTCAGTGCCAGTGTTGTCAGTCCACTGAGGCTGCTAAAACAAAGTACCTTAGGGAGAGTAATTTATAAACAACAGAAATGTATTGCTCATAGACATCCCACTTCAGGGTATATACCCAAAGAAATTGAAATCAGAGTGCCCAAAGTCATGCCTAGTACACCACCATTCCCAGGATCTAAGAGATGGAAGCAACACGGCGTCAGATCCAGGGGTACAGAACATGACAGCCGAGCACGCTGGAATACTACGCAGCCCTGAAAGCAAGGAAACGCTGTCATTGGTGACGGCATGGATAAACGCGCCCAGTGAAACGTCATCTAGTGAAATGCCCCATGCGAATGTGCTACCAGGCTAAGTGAACCGAGCCAGGCACAGGAAGACACGCGGCATGCCTCACAAGCGAGGGCGGAATGATAGTTGCCAGGGGCTGGGGAAGAGAGCAGGTAGGAAATGGGAGATCTCCATCAAAGGGCCTACAGTTAGAACGAGGAACGTGCTTTATTGAGCTGTTAGTGACTATATTAATGAACAATGTGTGTATTTTAAATTTTGCCTCAAAAAAAGTATGTGAGATGATGAATTTAATTTACTTGATTTAATTATCATACAATATAAACATATATAAGAACATCTCATTGTATTCCATAAATATATAGAATTATTTCTTGAAATTTATCAATTAAAATAACTTTTTAAGAGGGTTTTGCTATAGGGTGCGTGCGCTCACCAGAAAAACAGAGAGAGACAGAGAGACAGAAAGAGAGAAATCACCCCCAGGGGGGATGGCCACGCTGCAATCCCTTCTCCTCCATTCCCCTCTTGGGATCTTGGGCATGCATACACATGCACCCAGCATGAGTTTAAGCCACCAGGCCCAGGACTCGAACCGCAATTGACTACATGGGAGTCCAGCGACATAGCCATTACACTAACTGCTGGTCCCATCAGTTAAAATAATTTTTAAAGATCTTATCAAAAGTCTATTAGGATAGGTTTAAGAGTTATTTGGACATGTAATACAGGATTAGTGATAGCTAAATTGAAAATATAAAGATTAAGAGAAGGAGGAAATGAACAGAATAGTGGAGTGTAGGGGACTGGAGTGTGGCACAACCATAAGATGCGATGCTTTGCAAGGCAGACTCACATGATAGGGTCTGAGGTTCGTGTCCTGAGACCTCGTCAGGCACGCATGTGCCCGTGGTCTGGGCAGGCTAAAGTTCAGTAAATTGTGCTGTCCGGACCCAGTCGGGGGTGCTGCACCTCTGTCTCTCTTACTCAGGGAAGAAATAAACAAACAAACTACAAAAGTTCATAAAAGACACGTGTGTGTTGTGTGTGTGTATGCACACATCTTATGTTTCTGTCCTGCAGCTGTCTTCTTCACAAAGCAATAGCTATTTATTTCCAAATGCTTCTTCTTGACTTTTAAGACCTTCTATTAAAATCCTGTAGTGCCCATTGGACCTTATATCCTAACGTGCACAGAGAGCATTTATACTGTCTTAGAAACTTTTACATCTTCTACATCTTACCCATTTTTAACCATCCTTTCAAGAAATACTTTCAGTGAGCTCTCAAGAAATACTTCCAGTGAGGTCATTTCCTCATCTGAACTCCTCTGTAGCTTTAAAAATGTTTTTCTTTCTTTCTTTTTTCTAGAAAAAAACAAAAACAAAAACAAAAACAAAATACTCAAGAGGCAGAGAGAGAGAGAAATATCTTCCACAGAATCCAGTTGGTCAGTAGCCCCTTCCTCCAGCCCATCAGATCCTGAGCACTCTCATGTAGGCCTGGCATGCTTGGGTCAGCCAGCCAGAGGATTCAAACCTGCCATCAGCTGTGTGGCTTCTAGCACTGCAGCTCAGCTGCTATGACTGCCACACAGAGGCATGGCTGTAGCTGTTAGAAGGGACGCTCAGGTGTCCCTCATAGCTAGAGTGTGCCAAAGCCAAAACTGAGCTGAAAGGCCAGATGGAAACAGGTGTAGTCACCTCCAGGCAGGACTTTCTCATTTCCCTTCCCTTCCTGATGGGAGCTACTTACCTTGCAATGTACTGCTTCATTCCCAGAGAGAGGCTAGCCCTTTTGTTTCAGTCCAAGATTTGATTAGCTGCTGCTGCTTCTACTTTTTTTTTTTTTTTTTTAAATTCCCAGAGGATGTACTCACTCACTGGAAAGAGACTGAGAGACAGAGAGAGAGAGGGAGAAATCACTCCCTGAAGGAACACGGTCATTCCGCAATCCCTCCTCCGTGTCTCCATCCTGTTGGTATCTGGGGCCAGTATGTGGCATTTCTCTGTGTGCCTGGAGTGGTTCTTCAGGCTGCTGGGGCTGGGGTTTGAACTGTGGTCAGCCACGTGGGACCCAGTTCCATTACCCACTAGCCCTTCAACGCTTCTGCAAGGAGTAGTTGGGAATCAAGAACGGTTTTCAGAACCACACGCTTGCTCTATGGGATGAGTAATTTCTCCTCAGAAAAATAGAATGCTGGTGTGAGAAAAAACATAAATAGTGGGAAAAAATAGTTACTAAATATCTAGTAAGTAATTTGCTAGTTTAAGGAAAGAGGAAAAAAACAAAAACAAAACCAAAGAAAATGGCCAACATAGGTAACTTCTGGCTAGGATAGTTGGGCCAGTGGTCATCTACGCATCCTCGCGGTATGGAACTGTGTCAGTGAAGGGCTCCAGACCAGAACGGAGGGCACGTGCCATTGCTCTTCATGAGCCAGGTGGGAAGCGAATCATTGGATGAAAATGATCTTTTGCAGTCCCCCGTTTATTTTATTTTGCTCCGACTTTAAAAAAATGATAAAAGATGGACCAGCAGTTAGCGTAATGGCTATGTCGCTGGACTCCCACGTAGTCGACTGCGGTTCGTGTCCTGGACCCGGTGGCTTAAAACTCACACTGGGTGTGTGTGCGTGTGTGCCCAAGATCCCGAGAGGAGAATGGAGGAGAAGGGATTGCGGTGTGACCATCCCCCCTCGGGGGGTGATTTCTCACTTTCTGTCTCTGTCTGTCTGGCAAGCACACGCGCCTTATAGCAAAAACCTCTCCAAAAAGAAAAAAAATGATAAAAGAAAAATTGGAAATAGTAAAAGATTAGAGAATAGGTTTAGACGTCTGTCTGCCAAGAACGGGGCTCACACGGAAATGTGTGACTCTGGGTCTGGGTTTGTGTTTGCTATGGCATGCCCCAACCCCCCTCCATCGCATACTTCCTGTGTCCACAAGAGACAAGCGAGTGAATCGCCGGGGGGTGGGGGGGTGGGGTAAGCACCATGATTCCTTATTCCAGGAAAGACCTCTCAAGGTTCTTCATAAACATAAAGAATGAGATCAGTCCACACGACATTCTAATGGCATCAAGTTTTAATGTAAGATTGAGTGAAAACCGTCTTGTGGGGAGGCGGGAGAACACTGAGCTAGGGTTGAACCGTCTAAGCCTGTGGTTCTCTGTGGGGGCGATTCGGACCCACCTGGCAATGTCTGGAGACAGCGTTCCTGTCACAGATGGGGAGAGGGCTGCCAGGCTCGTGGCAGAGACCAGACACGCTGAGCACCTGCTATGTACAGGACAGTTGCCCACAACAAATAGCGACCCGGACTGAGGTGTCAGCAATGCCAACCCAGAGAAACCCTGAACTGACTGCTCCTTCCTTCTGCCTTTGCCTCCATGTGCCCTTCAGAACACGCTTTCATGAAGCCCTATCAGATGGAAGCACGTCTACATATGTGTTTTTGTGGGAAAGAGAGAATGCACACACACGTATGTCTGCGAGGTATTTTTGAGAGATAGTCATTTTTTTTGGAGGGCGAGTTTTTTTATGCTATAGGGTGCGTGCGCTCTCCAGAGAGACAGAAAGCGAGAAATCACCCCCCAGGGGGAATGGCCACGCCGCAATCCCTTCTCCTCCATTCTCCTCTCGGGATCTTGGGCACGCACGCACATGTGCCCAGCGTGAGTTTTAAGCCACCGGGTCCAGGACTCGAACTACGGTCGACTACATGGGAGTCCAGCAACATAGCCATTACACTAACTGCTGGTCCCCCTTGAGAGGTATTCTTGAAAAACAAAATGTAATTTTATTTGATTTAGTCACATATGAAAACACTTCATTTTTTAAAAAAATTTGGATTATCCATAAAATTCATATACATTCTATTGCTTGTTACTAAAGATCACTAAAATATCTGGCCACGATCCTGTCAGTGTCCTCATCGGTTCAAGTTTGTTTATCTATTTCATGGAAGAGAGGCATCTCTGACACAGCCTTTACTTGAGTCACCCCAGGATCAGCCAGCAGGGTCACACGCATGTTTCCAGTGTGTACAAGGAGAGCCCAGGATGCGAACTTGGGACCTTCTCCTGTGGCTTCGGCCTCGAGGAGCATCGCCTTGGTACCGCAGCTGGCCTTCCTCATCTGTTTGACCTGAATTTTGGCGGCACTTTGCTTCTTCCGTCAGGAGTGAAAATGTTGCCACTGATCTGTCCGCTCAGCCGTGCTGAAGAGAGAGGACAAAGCCATGGCTGTCCCAAGAAGGGTCGCAATGGAAACTGCCGTTGCACTTCGCTCTGAGGTCAGGTGCCTCCACGTCAGTTTCGTGACTGATAATTCTGACAAATGTCTTTTTCACAAGTAGCAGCAGTAGAGATCTCCATGGTGTTGTCTACAGAAACCTATGCATCCAGTTGAAAACTGTCACTTCTCTCTTAAACCTACCTTTATCTGAGAGAAGAAAATGCTTCTGAAATTATAACATCCTTGTGTCAGCTGGAGAGTGAGGAACAAAGCCGAGGCATTTAATTATTCCATCGTCACCTCAACAAGTTAATTTTCCTAAAGCGGAAACTTAGCTCTGCCTTGACTTTGACTTTGCGACGGACGACCTCCATGACTGCGAGCTGCTGGCTTGCCCTGAGGATCCTGCCTCCTCCGAGAAGCCTGATAGAGCAGAGGTACTTGCAGAGCCAGCTTTTCTCTGTCCTACCAAGACCTGTCAGCCTCCAGTTCTGGCTGCACCCTTCCCCAGAGAAGGCCACTCTGCCTGCAGGCTTCCCTTTGGCATGCAAATCATGGTGACATCAGAGAGAGGCAGAGCTGAACCTACTGAGAGCTTTTCACTGGAGTCGTTTCCCCATGGAAGGAGAGAATCCATGGTGCTATTTTTATCTTGAGAAGCTACTGGGTTGAAAAATAAACGCAGGAAGGCAGATTTAGATTACAACATATAAAGACGTATGCATTGCACTGTCTCCTCCTTTATAGAGGCAGGCAATGGCCCTTCTCCAGAGTTGTACAGGACTGGCTGACTTGGCCTAAATGAGCCTAGTCGAAGAGCCGGACGCCACCCTCACAGGACACCCACCAGGTGCCCGGAATGGTACATTCTATCACATAAAGTCTTCAGCCATTTTTCTTGAGCGCTTCTCTAAGTATGAGTATCCTAATATGGCTCCTCTGTCAGGGAGTTTTGAATCTAGTAGAAGGATTGAGATTCACAACCACGAAAAAATTAGCAGACAACGCAGGAAAACATGTAATTAAGTGCTCAATTACAAGGCAGAGCTTAAAAGGCTATAAGAAATACAGAAAAGAATGCCCACAGAAAAATATTGAATTCAAATTTTAAACCTCACGGTTTCTTAGAATTAAGGTACTGGTTTTAATTCTGTGATCTTATTCCAGAGATGTGATATTTATGTTTCTTCTAAGTGATACCAAACATTCAAGTGAAAAGAAAGAGTAGTTCTGCATCACCCAGGTCCGGCTCTACCCCTCGCTTTTGACAGTGGTCACAGACTTCTGTGTGCGCGTGGGCCAGGCCCGGGATGAGCCACAGTGGGTCGAGCAGGCACAGGGCCTGTGGGCCTAACTGCAGTCTGTAAACCCCACGCTTGTCCAAGGGAGACACTGGAAATGCGAGCTCAGTGCATCATACCCTTACCCATCTAAAACCCCAAGTACTTTCCATGTAAATGAACAATTTTAAATTGCAACGTGCAAATTTCCCAATTTGTAAACATTAGCATGAATGAAGAATCATGTTTTAGATGTAGTTTGGACAAAGCGAAGCACATTTAGAGTCTAAAGGAGTGCAGGCATTTCTAAAGCACAGATTAGTTCTAAAGACAGAGCTCTGCATGCATATTGCACGGCGCATGGCAGTGAGTAGTGGGGAGAGGTAGGAGGGAAACGATAAATAGAGACCGGATTCTACCAGACAGTGCAAGCCATGGGAGGGGCCGTGCACCGGTATCCTAATGCTGACAAGAATTTGAAACAGGGAAATGACGTGATCAAACTTGCATTTTCTGAAGTTCTTTCTGGCTGGATGTAGCCTGAGGCAGGGGCTGAGTGGGTTGGACTACTGTCAGGCAAATGTGCTAGGACGTTGTTCCAGTGTCTAAGGTATTAATGCGAGCATTTTGTTTACTTGCATGTATTATATATACAGCACACACATAACATAGATCATGGACAGCGTATGTAATTAAATGCTAAATCCATGCTATAGCCTTATTTATGTGGTTATCCATGCATCCGTCTCATCTAGATAGACGTGCACTGCCTCCTTTGGCAGGAGCATTACAGGTACAGGGCTGAAGTATCTTTTACCCCAATAAGTTATTTTAAGATTAAAAAAAAAGATTTATTTTTAACAACTTTTTCTGATTACAAATGAATTCACCAAAGACTATTTAGAGCATTCAGAAAACCACAGTGAAAATAATTATTGCAACGCCTCTGTCATTCCTAAGAGTTCCGAGTCCGCATCACTGAATCCACCTACAACAGGGAGCAGGCTGGAGAGCTTGTGGGTGCCTATGGCTTACTGCCTAGCTGTGGTTATCTCGAAGACGTATTTTTAAGATCCTACAGGAAAAAACTTGGTGGGGACAAGGATGCTTTAACAGAGCTATCATCCTGTGGTCATCTGTCTTGATCTGTATGTGCTGTTGTAACAAATCCTTGAGCCTGGATGACTTATAAGAAACAGAAATGTATATCCCCACAGTTCTGAAGGCTGAAAAGTCTAAAATCAAGGCATTGAAGAGTCAAGCTCGGTCTCTGCTTCCAAGCTGGTGCCTCACTTCTGTGTCTTCATGTAGCAAAAGGTGGCTGTTATGTTCTCACATGGTAGAAGGCAAAGGACAAAAGAGGCTGAAAGTTCCGTGAA
The DNA here is from genome assembly GCF_000334495.1 of Tupaia belangeri chinensis. Taxonomy (NCBI): domain Eukaryota; kingdom Metazoa; phylum Chordata; class Mammalia; order Scandentia; family Tupaiidae; genus Tupaia; species Tupaia belangeri. Next base: position 5,945,446 of record NW_006160094.1, on the reverse strand, counting down.
GCTTCTTGTATAAGGGTCTTGTCCCATTCGTGAGGGACGGAGCCTCATGACTAATCACCTCCTAAATGCCCAACTCTTAATACTATTTCTTGGGAGATTAAGTCTCAGCATAAATTCTGAAGGGAGCACAAACAAGCCATAGCAACATCCTCCAGTGTAGAGATTTGTAGTATAATAATTCTGACATGATCAAATACACGTGAACTACTGAGGGGTTGGTGAGTCATGGCACCTCTGGATTATAGAAACAATGGTAATAATTTCTTAGGGCTAAGCATTCAAACCTAGAGTTATTTTGTCAAAGGAGTATGTGTTTTACAGCTTCTGTTTGTATATATATCTATTTCCAGTGCCCAGGCTGGCAGTACTCAATGGTAACACCTCTCGCCTCCCTGAATCCTCATCAGAATGTGTTATTAGCATGTGTGGCTAATTGCGTTTCCCAAAAATGACTGCTAAATGTCTTCCAGCCTCCTTGCTATTATTGCAATGTGACGTGGACACTCTTCCCTCAAGATGTTAAGGTTAATGTTCTCACCCCACAGTATCAGATGAAGTAGGCTGTGCATCAGGAGATCGGAGTCCATAGAACCTGGATCCTGTCCCTGATCCCCACAAGGTGACCCTTCTTGATTGCCTGGTTTCTTTTCTGGAATATAAGGTCCAGGAAAGGAGATATCTGGTCTGCCTGTCTGCTAGTGTAGCACCAGCAACTGGGATCATGTCTGCATATGAGAGATACTTATTGGAATGAATAAGTATTATTTCAAACCATTCCAAAAATGACCAGCCCAGTACAGAGCATATTCAAATAGAAAATCCCTCAAAAAGATAAGATTGAACCTTTTCTAAACAGTTTAGCACTTAAATGGATCTGTTGAATATTTGTATATAGTCTGTTGTCCCAAATTGTTGGATTCCCTTCTTGCTCTTTATTTGTGGTGCCATTATCTTGAATAACCTAAACTCAAGAATCTCCCTAAAAAATATTATGACACAGGATAATCAGATTTTGTTAGAGGATTGGAAGATTTTATATTTCTGTGTGTATATATAATTATATTTATATCACCTATCACCTCTCGAAGGCCCCATTTTCTATAATTACATATATAGATATATATATATATATAGAGAGAGAGAGAGAGAAAGAGAGAGAGAGAGAGAGAGAAAGAGAGAATTGGGATAAGCTTAAAAGATTCACATTGAAAGAGCTTCTTCTAGATTCTCGGACTTGTCAGTTAAGGAAACTCCATTATTTCTGCTAGTTATACTTTTAAAGGGTCTAAAAATTATTATTACCATATGTGCCACATGTTACAAAGCATATATATAAGTATATGTAATGTTCCCCTCAACTTTATGTTTAATTTTCTTTTCTTTTTTTTTTTTTTTTTTTTTTGAAGAGGTTTTCGCTATAGGGTGCGGGCACTCACCAGACAGACAGAGAGAGACATAGAGACAGAAAGCGAGAAATCACCCCCCCCAGGGGGGATGGTCATGCCGCAATCCCTTCTCCTCCATTCTCCTCTCAGGATCTTGGGCACGCACGCACACGCGCCAGGTGTGAGTTTTAAGCCACCGGGTCCGGGACGCGAACCGCAGTCGACTACGTGGGAGTCTAGCGACATAGCCATTATGCCAACTGCTGGTTCCCATGTTTAATTTTCTTCATCTGATGCTATTACTACAGATTTGGGGCTCTCTAAAAAAACACACAGAATAAAGATGACAAACATAGATATGAAAGTAAATATTTATTTAAAATGTAAAAAGAAACCATAAGTAACAAATTTTAAAAACTTACAAATATATAAAATCTAGGAAAGAAGTATTTTTGTTATCTACTTGAGATATTTTCCTGGTATTGTTTTCCCTATTTTTTTTCTTTTTACTGAAAACATTTTATTGCACTTTCTGTTATTTTCTGTAACATTTCCAATGAGAATCCAAGTCTTAGTTTCTCTTGGAGACTATGACAACATGCCATAGCCTGGCTAATTTATAAACAGTTTGTTTCTCACCATTCTCTCTCCTGGGGAAATACAAGGTCAAGGCACCAGCAGATTTGGTGTCCGGGGAGGGCCGACTTCCTGAGTCCACTATCTTCTCATTCTATCCTCACAAGACAGAAAGGGAGAATGGGTTTCTCCAGGCTTCTTTTATACGGGAACTAATCTCATGCATGAGCTCTGAGCCCTCATGACCTAATCACCTCCCCAAACTCCCATCTTCTAATACTTTGGGTATTCAGTTTCAGCTGTGAGTTTTGGAGGGACACAAATGTTCAGATCATGGAGCACTCTGACCCCAACCCTCCAAAATTCATGTCCTTTTCTCATGTAAAATATATTCATTTCTTTCCAGTAACTCCAAAGGTCTTAGCAAGTTTCAGCATCAATTCAAAAGTCTCAAGTCCAGTATCTTACCTAAATATCATCTTACCTAAATATACCTAAATATCAGATAAGGGTGAAGCTCAAGGTGTGATTCACCCTGAGGCAAATTGCCCTCACACTGAGCATTTGTGAAATCAAACAAGTTAAGTGATTTCAGAATGCAATGGTAGAATAGACATAAGATGGACATTCTCATTCCAACAGAAATAAAGGAAGGAAGAGAAGGATAACTGGTCCTGAGTAAGTCCAAACCTCACAGGGCAACCAAGACTAAATCTTAAAGCTTGAGGATAATCTACTAGGACTCTACACCTCTCCTTCCAGAACCCACGGGGCAGGGGTTAGACTCCCAAGTCTCCACAGTTCTGATCCCATGGCTTTGTTGGGCAGCTCCTGCTGCCTACAGCTCTTCCAGACTAGAACCACACACTCTTGGACCTATTGCCCTGTAGTCATGGAGCAACTTGATGCCAAGATTCCATCAGGCATTGCCCTGGGGAGGAGGGCTCCTCTGTGATGGCCCTGCCTCTGTGACACTTCTGCCTTTAGGCTGTGCCGCTGTCGGGCATCCTGTGAAATGCAGGTGGAGGGAGCATGCCTCCACCTTCTGTACATCAGGCAAGGTGCACATTCTCTGCACCTGCATAATCAGCACAGTGCAGATGCTGCCAGGTCTACCAGCCACGTCCTCTAGAGGGGCCGTGCGGGTGTGCTGGAGTCACAGCTGGGATTTAGGGGCCAGATCCCCAAAATCATTCTGTTCACAAGGCCCGGGATTTCTGGGCCTGTATCAAATGGGGAAGCCCCCAAGAGCTCTGAAGTAGTTCCGGATCATGCGTTCTTCGCCTTGATGGATAATAGAATCTGGTTTCTTCCTGTTCGTACTAATCTCCTTATCGAACGTTCACTGAGCCACTTCCTTACTGCTATCTCCTGAGCACAGTGTGTCATCTTCTCACAGAATGACACTTTTCAATAAAAATGTTTAAGTTTATTTGTTTATTCCATGAGTAAGACAGAGAGAAGAAGAGAGAGAAAGAGGCAATGGTACAGATTCCCAACAGGATTCCAATGCCCCACTCCCCAAACTCACTCTGACCAAAGGCACGTGCTGTGCTGCCCCAGTGTACTCAGGACATCTCCATCTGAGAGCTGCTAACCTTCCCCTGTGGGTCAACCGTGGAGAGCTTCGTGTTTTACCACTGCACCACTCTCTGGCTGTAAGAATTTTCTAAATATTTAAGTTCCATTTCCCTTTTGATTATAAATTTTGTGATTAAATCATTCTTTTTTCTCACATTTTACAATAAGAAATCACCCTCAATGCTTATTTGCCTTAGATGTTCCTTCTACCACATATCCAGTCTCATTGCTCACAAGTCGTGTCCTACAAAACACTAGGATGCTGACCCATTTCAGCCACGTTTTTTCACCACTTGTTCCAAGGCTTGCCAGTCTTCCACTTACCAACTATGTGTTCCTTATTTTCACCTGAGATCTCAGCAGAAAGTTCTTCACTGTCCATTCTTCTTTTTTTTTTGGGGGGGGGGGAGGTTTTCACTATAGGGCGCGTGCGCTCGCCAGACAGACAGAGAGAGACATAGAGACAGAAAGTGAGAAATCACCCCCCAGGGGGGATGATCACGCCGCAATCCCTTCTCCTCCATTCTCCTCTCGGGATCTTGGGCACGCACGCACATGCGCCTGGCGTGAGTTTTAAGCCACCGGGTCTAGGACACGAACCGCAGTCGACTACGTGGGAGTCCAGCGACATAGCCATCACGCTAACTGCTGGTTCCCTTTACTGTCCATTCTTCTACCAACATTCTCATCTATACCACATAAACTCCGAGAAGATGGAAGCTTTCTCTACAACTCTCCTCTTCTGAACCCTCACCAAAATCACTCTAACTGTTCTATTCATGACAATGTGGGCTTTTCTTTTCTCTCTCTCTTTCTTTCTTTCTTTTTTTTTTTTTTAGCAAGAGATTTTTTCTATAGACAGACAGAAAGAGAGAAATCACCTCCCAGTGGGGATTACCATGCTTCAATCCTTTCTCTCTTCTCTCGGGATTGTACACACGCACATATACCCAGTATATATTTTTTTCCACTGAGTTATTTATTTTCACATTTTATTAATTCACAAAAGATCTTAATTAATCTAAATACTTTCAACAGCAAGTCCATCTTATATAAACATATCTATGAACACATGTCTCACTTTAGGCATGAAACTCAGTGAGTAGAATGAACATAGTATAAAGTGACTCCTAATTGAGGTCACATAGCTTACTGCAGTCATTAGATAGGGTTTTTTTGGGGTGTGTATATATATTTTTTTAATGTCAAGAAAAGCAATTTTAGCTTTAATAAATCACAATAAAAATGCTATGAAAAGTTTGCTTAAGACTTAAAGTCAGGAAAAAAGGTTAGGATTCTGTTCAAATAGTAGGTAGATACTAAAAACTTAAAAACCAGATATGGACAAAGTTAAAATCTAGTGTAACAAGTGCACTTTAATTTTCTTCTAAACATTTTTCTCTCTCTATCCCTTCTTTTACCAAAAAGAGGCATAAACTTACTTATTTGTACAAAAAATAAGTTTAGTCTCAATTTGGTCTGTTATTTGCACAAAGCCCCATAAGAATACTAATTTATTTAGTGAGCTTTTCTGGAACCTTTTATAAGGAACTTCAGATTAGACTCTTTTAAAAGCCTCCCAAGGCTACTGAGCCAAGTCAGGAACTCATCATCTTACGGTGCCTTTAAGTACCTGTACTTGAAAGTTTTTTGAGCCCATCAGGAAGTGATATTCTCTACTTATCTGCCAGGTAGAACTATTTATGGTACCAGGCAATCTTTCCAAGAGTTTCTGTTGACTTCTTTGGGATCTATCTTAGTTCCTTAGCTTTCTGGTCATATCTTTAGAGATGACATTCCAGTCAAAGCCCTGGCAATAACCAGTTATTTCCAATTTCTGATGGAAGACAACAGATATTATTGAACTTACACAAGTAATCTTTCTGACACCAAATAAAAATACTCACAAATATTTTACAATTCCAGAGAAGTCAGGAAGAAAAAAAAGTATGTTTCCATTTTAAAAAAATGTAAAGAATTGCTGACCCTATCGACAGTTCAAGTGAAGACAAAAATTCTTAAATCTGGAGAACAAAACATAGAAGAAAATCAGTAATATTTCAGTCAAAAGTCATAAAATTCCATTTCACCAGTTCAGCCTCCTGTAATTAATCTCTCTTCTATTAAATTTGCAGTGTTGGGACCAGCGGTTAATGTAATGGCTATGTCACTGGACTCCCATGCAGCTGACTGTGGTTCGAGTCCTGGATCCGGTGACTGTGTGTGTGTGTGCCCAAGATCACGAGAGGAGAAAGGAGGAGAAGGGATTGTGGTGTGGCCATCCTCCCTGGGGGGTGATTTCTCGCTTTCTGTCTCTCTGTCTCTCTCTGTTTTTCTGGCAAGTGCACGCCCTGTAGCAAAAAAGATCTCTCAAAAAAAAAAAAAAATTACAGTGTTACTGTGGCCCAATCTTTCCATTTAAATTCTGGAAGTTAACACTCAGCATTGTTATTGATCTTTCTGGACTTGTCCCTATCATTAAGTTGGCCATTTTCTTGGTTGTTTCTTGTTCTATTATTTCTGTGTGTCTGTCTTTAGTTTTCCTGGTATAGCACTCCCTTCAGAGCTTCTTAAAGAGTTGGTCTGGTGCTGATAAATTCTTTCAGTTTTTGTTTATCTTAGATTTTTTCTTCTTCTCTTTTTTTATGGAGATAATCTTGCTGGGTATAGTATTCTTGGTTGAAGTTGTTTTTCACTTAACACTTTGAATGCATTTTCCAATTCTTTTCTTGCTTGCATTGTTTCTAGTGAGGGGTCCAACATTAGCCTGATGGGATATCCTTTGTAAGTAACTTCACATTTCTCTCTTGTCAATTTTAGTATCTTGTCTTTGTGGTTTTGGTCAATCTGGCCATGATGTGCCTTGAAGAAGATCTTCTTGGATTGATCCTACTTGAGGTCCTTTGTATTTCTTGGGTCTGGATATTTGAATGCCTCTCAAGATTTGGAAAGTTTTCTTCCAGGATTTCATGGAATAGATTATCAATTCCCTTATTAGTTTCTTCACCTTCTGGGATACCAATTATCCAGATGTTTGGGCACTTAATGGTTTCTAGTATTTCTTGTATATTATTCTCATTTTCTTGGGTTATTTTCTCAGTCCTTTTGGTGATTTATTTTTTTCTAGATCAGAGGTTTTGTCTTCTACATATGAGATTCAATCATCTGCATGATCTAATCTGCTTTTAATTCTTTTGTTGGAGACTTTGATTTCCTTTATTATAGCCTTCATCTCTAACAGTTCCATTTGATCCTTGTAGTGGTGTGTATTTCCTCTTTCAAATTGTATAAGAACTTCCTCACCTTCTGGAAACATCTCTTTTCTCTTGCATCTTCTGGAGTTCATTGTCTCTCTTCTCTTGCATCTTCATTAGGTTTACCACTATGAATATTGGGAATTCTTTATCTGACATTTCCACGAATTCCATTGTACTCTCTGTGAATGATGAGGGGTTGTTCTTTTTCCTTGGGGGAAAGATATTTCCTTGGTTTCTCATAGTTCTTGTGTCTCTGTGGTGGTTTCTGGTCATCTGATGGATTATATATTCTTCCTAATATCTTGGAGTTAGACCTGAGCATTCGGAGTTGTGCAGGAGGAGGTGATCTAAATCTCTCTGCAGTTTCATTTCCCTGATACTCACCAAGCAACCTGTGCTTTTGTCTTTAGAACTGGATATTATAAATGCCTCCTAGTTTCTAGAGAACAGGTGCTCTGGGGATGAGCTGTAAGGTTTCAACTGAGAGTTCAGAGGGATGTGGGAGGACATGAGCCAGAGCCACGCTCACTCTGCAGCTCCATCCTTCTCCCTGCTGCTCACTCTGCAGTCTCTTTTCTCTGATTTTCAGTCATTTAGTGGTGTATTCACTTTTGGCTAATTTGTTGGAGAAGGTGTCTGCAACTGCAAGCTTATGGGCTTCCCTTTACTGTGAGGTACTTCTGTGACAATGTCTCTCCTCTACTGTGTTTTGCAATATGGTATCCACAGAAAGAGACTTGAGTTCAGATTTATGAAGAGGAGTTTCTCCCTTTGTCCAGTAGGTTCAGTGGCAGTTGAGGATTTCTCAGACCCTGTCTAGATTTTTGGATTGGAGGGCGAAGTTGGAGCAGAAAATTTTCATTTGCCCTAGTCCCTGAAGAGGCAGGGCACAGTTTGGATATAGATGGCTTCTCCCTGGTGTGAGTTTTAAACTGCCGAGTCTGGGACTCAAACCATGGTTAACTACATAGGAGTCTAGCATGGGCATCCATATAACCATTACACCACCTGCTGGTCCCACAATGTGGGCCTTTCTATCATGGGCTTACAAACTCAGCCTCTCCTTGCTCAGTGCTATAGCCACTTTTGCAATTTTGGGAGTTTGTTACAGAAACACCTTTTTTCTTAGTATCTCTTTCTGTGATTTCTCACTGTCAATGGTTCTGGAGGCTGAGAAGTCCAGGATCAAAGTGCCAGCCAATTCAGTTCTTCTGAGGGCTCAGTTGTCATAGGTGGTGACTTCTCTGTGTTCTCACAAGGTAACGGGTGACATCTTTTCATAAGGGCACTAATTCCTCTGATGAAGGTGGGATTAGTGACCTAACACCTCCCAAAGTCCCCACTTCTTAATACTTTCACTTTGGGAATTAGGTTTCAAAATATGATTTCTGGAGACACACAAACATTCAGACCATAGCAATATAGAAAGATAATTTAGTCTTTCTTTTGGATGGCTAATCTAAATATGTTTTTTATTCTATTATTAGAAGAAATTATTTCAATTTAACAGCTTAATGGTAACATAAGATACATTTTCAGGATTCCTTTCAAATTGGGGGAAATTTTTATTAAGTTTATATAGCTGTAACCTAGGAGTTTGGAAGACAAGCCTCTGTTTACCCAAGTTTCAGAGCTGTTCCTTCTGCATGTAATGAACTTTGAGGCTGTGGACTGTGCTGTCCAGTGCCATGTGCTGGGCGTGTCCCGTCGTACCTGACCTCTGTCTTTGCACCATTGCATCACAGTGTCAAGTAAGGTGGCAGAGCTGCCAGCAAGAGTACGTCTAGAACTCTTCTCTGTGTTTACACCAGGACAGCTGCAGTAGCTTTATATACAATACTGTAAGCCATGTTAACAATGAATCATTAAATACCCCATTAAATGTGTCGCTAATTCAACTTTTCCTTAGATGAATTATCAAAATGTTTAGAGCCACATCCACATAGACTGATAGGTAAGCGTGATGAAAAGGAGCAGAGTAGAAAAATGAAATTGCCTTTACAAACAGCAAGTAAACTTTTGGAGGTGGGGGAGGGAGAAGAAATGTCTTCTCTACGTTGGACTGTCTATGTTCTAATTCTCACTCTGCCACTTATGAGCTGTAGAATCTAAGGCGAGCAAGTCAAACTCTCTCTGCCTTGGCTTAACATCACTCCTTTATAAGCATAAGAGTCAAAAGATGAAATGGATCCAAAGTGCTGAAACTGTGAATGACAGCAGTACTCACAAGTATTCTCTCCTTTTTGTTGTACTAAGCAGTGTCTCTGATTGCCAGAGATATGAGAGTAGCTAATAGACTTTTCTATATAATGTTTTATAAACTATGAAGATAAAAGGGCAACTCTAGGGCCAAGTCTCTGAAAAATAAAAAGAAGTACTGGATATATTTACTAGTCTGTATTCCTCAGCTGAGAATATCTTGTTCCTGATCCATAAGTCATATAAAGAAAGATGTTTTAAACATTCAGGCAGAGAAATTAAGGTTGAGGGGAGATGTAGCTGCGAAACCCTCCCACACTCTCCTCTGGTGTGATTATTTAGTCTCTATCTGTCATTTGTGCATGCCAGCTCCAGCAGCTCCATAAAAACAAGGCAAGAGGCTTAGTGCATTGATGCAATGTTACAATCAATTTACCCTGCATGAATCCAATATAGAGAAACAGACCAAAATGTCGATGCCATTGTGCTAAGAGTGAGTGTCCTGGACTCCCACGTTTATATGTAGTATTTAATTCTGCTCCCAATTATTGTTCTTATAGACACATAGAAAGTGAGATTTTCAAACCATTTGGGAAGAAAAGTCCAGAAACCTGGAAAAGATCTTTAAATTTCTACTCACAGAATGAGACCTAAGGGTCTGGTTGAGATGTTTCCCACTAGCACTGATGAACCCACAGAGAAGCTTCCCCTCCTTTCCTCCTCTTCCTCCTCTTCTCTTCCTTCTTTTTCCTTGCTTTCTTTCTTTCTCTACCTAGCTAATACAGCTCCTGAGGGAAGGATGTGCTGAGAAGGAGTGCCCGAGAAGATAAGGAAATAAAAAGGAGATTTGTGGGAGCTTTTGCCAGGAAAATGACACCTGTTACTTTTTGAAGAAAATAGCCAGAAAAGCAAACTGAACAATGCCGTGCTTGCGACTTCGCAACTATTAAAGCATACCTTGTCCAAATGGCAGCCTGTCACTGGAGGCGACGAGAATGGCAGGGACCCGTGCACAGCTGCCGCTCACATCTACACTTTGAACTCCCCCTGCCTGTATTTATGCAGCAGCTGGCAAGGCCTGTGATAGATCAAACGGCCTCCAGACAGGAGGGCGTCTCACTTGGTGAGGGAGCTGTCCTGTGGCCCGCCTCACAGGTAAACAAACCATGCCGGGTGGTTCTCGGGGGGTGGTTCCCGGGGGACCAACGTGAGGAGCCATGGCAGGGAAGGAAGAACGGAACTCTCCAAGTTTTAATGCCACCAAGGAGCCCAATTGTAAAAGACCCCAAGTCAGTTAAAACTATTTCCTAATCATGTGTATTCTGCATTGAGAAATATATAATATCTGGAATGCAAGTCAGCAAATCATAAAACATACACCTTGTTTTTTAGTTTTGTTGTTGTTGTTTGTTATTTTTTTGCTATAGGGCACGTGCGCTCACCAGACAGACAGAGAGAGACAGAGAGACAGAAAGCGAGAAATCACCCTCTGGGGGGATGGCCATGCCGTAATCCCTTCTCCTCCATTCTCCTCTCAGGATCTTGGGCACGCACACACATGTACCTGGCATGAGTTTTTAAGCCACTGGGTCTGGACGCGAACCGCGGTCAACTACATGGGGGTCCAGCGACATAGCCATTATGCTAACTGCTGGTCCCTAGTTTTTTTGTCACAAGGTACGTGTTTTCACATGGATAGAGACAGAAAGAGATAGAGAGAAGAAAATGAGAAATCAGCCCCTAGGGGATAGCCACAACCAGTCCCTTCTCCTCCATGCTCCTCTTAGGATCTTGGGCATGCACACACTTGTGCCTGGCATGATTTTTAAGTTATCAGGTCCAGGACTCAAACCACGGCTTGTCGTGTGGGAATCAAGTACCTTAACCACCACGCCACCAGCTGGCCCGCACCTTGAATCATTTTTAAAAATAAAAGCTAATGTTTCCAAAATTACAATTGTATTCCCTCCTATTAAATATCCCTTAGGGGAAAAACAAAAACAAAAACAAAAACAACTCTGGGCATTTTCATTAGCTGAGAAACAATGGAAATCATTCAAGATGACTGGAATTTTGCTGGTTTTTAAATTTTCCATATTCAACAAAGTCATTTTTCTGTGAACTCAGATCAAATAGCAAGTTAAATCTACTAAAATCAGTTTGATTTGTCCTCAAGTAATGGATGTATTTGTTTCTAGTGGGCTCTCATTTAAGTTAGAAACTGTGGTTTGTTACCATCTGTCTTTCCCCTTTGTATTAGAGCTTTATGTATTAACTCAAGGTTAAGGTGAAGAGTTTCTTATATATATAGTATATTAAAATAAAAAAATATTCTCTTATTCTACGTGTTGCTGAATTGATGTGTCGGAGGTCAAGTACCTATAATGACCTAATGAGAGAGTTGGACTCAGAACTAGAATGGAAAGGAAGGTCGGTGGAATCACAATATATTCTTTTTCATATTTAATGCTATTCTTTAAATGATTAGCCAAATATTTGATACAGCGCTTATAAACCCTAAGGCATTGTCTACTTTTTATGGTTTATCTACCTGGCAATAAGTATAAGTAGATATGGGTGACAGATCTCTCTTGGATTATAACGCATGGGGTATGTACTTGAAGTCTTTTTCTTCCACTCTTGAAGCAGCCAGCTACGACTCCTGCACGCCATGCAGAGCCTCTCCTCGGGCCGAGCCTCTTACCTGGCTCCTGTAGCCATCAGTTGCTTTTTTAATGGAGAAGTTGCCCTTGGTCACTGGCAATTGCCTCGCACAGGGCATGGCTGTGGCCAACGGTGGTAAGATGCTGGGATACAAGAGCCAGGGTCTCTGTCCTTCTTTGGGATGTTCCTCCAGCTCAGAGCCTAATGTAAGGTGGCTGGGCCTCAGCTGCTGAATCACAGGGCAATTTCCACTTCTTGCAGAATTAATGTGTCAGAGGTCAAACGCCCATAATGACCTCAGAGAGGCCCAGTGAAGGGGAAATAGTTGAAAAGGTCAACTGAGTTAGGATTATTCCTGTTCCAGGTCCGATGTTACTCTTTGAAGGACCAGTGGAATATTGGATACAGAGCCTCCTCACCCATCCTGCCTGTCTCTCCCCTCATGCCAAAGTCAGCCTGTGAAATGTCAAAGAACTCAGGTTTTCAAGAAGCAAAACAACAAGAACACGGAATTCTTTGATCATGGACCCTCCTGAGAGCGATTTTTGTGGTGGTTGTTGTTTTTGTTCTTTTATTTGTCTCATCCCATAATCCCAGAACCTATGACAGTATTTGGGACTTGATAGGTGCTCAGTAAGTTTTGCAGGAATAATGAAGTAATTTTTTTCCATGTACCTTTTTGAATTCTAGAAACTTTTTTGTTAGGAGAGGAGAGATTTTTGCTTTAAAAAATTATTTATGTATGCATTCATTTATTTTAATTGATTTGACCAGACACACACATATACACAGAGAGAGAGAGAGAGAGAGAGAGAGAGAGAGAGAAAACAAGACACCAGATCCAGAGCTTGGACAGTGGTCAGCCACGTGGGAGTGTGCAGTGCCTTAACCACCAAGCCACCTGCTGGTCCCAAGACAGGAGCAATTTTAAAAAGTGGTTGCTGGAGAAAGGAATGACAGGAGATGGGAAGTTCCTATGTTCATTTTGCTCTCTTTCTTAGAGCTCTTACTGCCATTGGGTTAGAAGTTGGCCTGTTGGAGAAGGATCTTGAGGATTACTTTCACTGTGGATATGTTTAGTGATCTTTATTTGAGACTGTTAGTATATCTATTTCTATGAGTAAGGATATACGGGAGCACATCCAAGTAATTTTGCAGAATAATCACCAGAGAGAGAGAAAGCGAGAAATCACCCCGGGGAATGGCCACGCCACAATCCCTTCTCCTCCATCTCCTTTCTAGGTTTTGGGCACCCACACACGTGCCTGGAACTTGAACTGCAGAGTCACCCTTGTTGAATCCAGCACCTTAACTACCACGCCAACTGTCAACTCAAGTAAATATCGTCTTAAGATGATTAAAAGGTAGTGCCACCCTTTCCAGGCTTCTAGTCCCTGTGCTGTGCTTCTGTGATGGCAGTGGTTTCTCCTCGCAAATGCTCTTCGCTTGCCATTTCATGCGCTTTCTTCCTCGCACCAGAAGCTGTTCTCACTCAGGGACAGCAAGCTCCCGTCTCTTAGGACATAACATTAGGAAATAAGTGTGGTGGACCTAAGTACTGCATGTACTGCGTGTACTTCCATGTTGTGAATGAGTGAGGTTTGCTGTGTGTGAGTGCACGTGCGTCCTTGTGGGATGAACTGAGATTCTTCTTTCTTTTCCTCATTCAGTGCTGGCCTAAGTTCCTGTTTCTGGGAAGTTGAACATTTCTGAAAAGGACGTTAGGATTTATGGGCTAAACAAATAATAAGTATTTAAAGATAATGCATGTCCGAAAGTATGATTTAGAAGGTGTCAACCTTGATATTGTTTAATATTAAGAGTGACCCCAGGAATCTGAAGACATGGACAGTCACAGCCAATGCATCTGGGCTCTATTAAATATATATGTGCGTGTATATACATTTAGACATGCATACATGTGCTTGCATGTGTGTGTGTGTGCGCATGTGTAGTGGTTATGAGCATGAACTTTAGAGGCCATCTGCCTGGATTTAGAGCTGCAGTTGGTCTCTTTCTTGCTGCATGAGTTCAAGCAAGTCCCCTGACCCTTCTGCCCACGGTTTTTCTGCCTGTGCCAATCACCGTGTGAACTCCATAGCAGCTTTCACAGGAAATAGAAGCTAATCTATGCTCATAGCTTTGCCTGGGATGCACAGTGCTCAGTAAGTTTTCCTTGTAGCTGTTATTGTGATCACTGCTAATATTACTACACTGCGTCTTACTTAAATCATGTCTAAAATGAAGGGATTAAACAGATAATCAATGCCTCGTACTAAGCTTCTCAGACTCTATTACATGATTATACAACAAATACAGTAGTGTTTTATATTGTTTCTATTCTTCATTACCCATTATTAGAGATGATATTTGCTTCAACTTTTCCCTTTATTTTTATGAGGATGTTTTCAGCTCTCATCTGCAGTTCAAATCCTGTGTACACAATGCTGCTTGCTCTTTCCTAGTGGAAACTCGCGCTGGAGGAAGACGTGTCCTCGTGCAGAGATTGCCCGCACTCGCGGTTTTCACTTCGGGAACTCAGAAATGTGGCAGTCTAATCCCAAGAATGCTTTCCTAGCTCTTTTTTTTTTTAATTTTAATTTAAATTTTTATTTTATTTCAAGTTCTTTACTACATTCAATCACATTATGTAGCTTGCAAAGTGAATATTCCAACATGTGTGCATTTCTCCCCAGTCCTACTATAAAGTTATCTTCAACAGATAACACCCCATTTCTTCGTCCCAGTAACGTGTAGCCTCTGTATTTTTCTCCTTAATGTCCTTCCTCAGACCCTCCTCCTCACCCACCCTCTTCCCACTCCACTCTTAGTAGACCAAGAAAAATTTCAGCCCAAGTGGAAAATCAAATCGTTACCCCTGAAATGGACACAGTTATTTTCCACTTAAAATTATGGATTGAGTTCTTCGCTGATAACAGAAGACATGGCGTTTCAGCGAGGTGAGGTGTCACAGCACTTGGAAAGCGCGTACACATGTTGGTGTGCCTAAAGAATGACAGTGAGGCACAAAAACTCAATACTCAAGTTTGAATAAAATTCAACTAAAACAATAGTGGAATAAAATAATCTAACACAGGCCGGGCAACTTTCAAAATAAGTAACATTCGTGTATCTAAATAATAAAGTGCACCCACTCTTCCCGCAGTTTTCCAGCATCTTAGGCTAAACGGGGCAGGGCTAGGGAAGTGGCCATACCTGGGAGGGTGTGCCGAGGCCTCCAGGACCCCGAGACTACGGTGCTGTCCTTCACTCCCAGATGCTCAGCCACTGGCGGAGAGTTCTCCTGTGTGTATTTAGTCCTGGGGATTCAGAATAATTCACCGTCCGTCTATGTCTAATGCTCTTCCATCAGGTCTTTATAAATGAGATGTGGCAGGTCAGCAAGTGGCATGGGAGTTAAGGTGGTCGGCTCCCACATGGCTGACTCAGCAGTTCAAGTCCCAAACCTGGTGGCTTGGAAAACACGCTGGGCTCCAAATATCGAGAGGAGAATGGAGGAGACGGGATTTCAGTGTGGTCATCCTCCCTGGGGGTAGGTTTCTCACCTTCCTTCTCTCCCTCTCTCTCTCTCTTTCTCTCTCGTGAGTACACATGCCCTTTAACAAACCAAGAAAAAAGGGACAGGGATGCATGGCCAGTCTCTGGGCTCCGGTTAGCTCATCATTAAGGGCTTCTTCCTGAGCAGCTCTGGGACTCATCAGAAAAGTTTTAAAGTGATTATCTCATTCGTTACCCAAAAGGAGTCTGTGCAGCTTCTTCAGGATCATTAGTCGGAATAGCTGCTCACACATCAGGCCGTCTCTCCCTGTTGCGGTGGGCAAGGGTCTCCTAACAGGCTCACCAGAGAGGCCAGCACAGCCCTAATGGGCTATTCAAGAGTCCTCACCTTCTAGTAAAGGCAAACGTGTATTTCAAACTCTGAAAACTACAGAAAGGGTTGGGCCAAGGGTATAGAGTCACGGTCTAGAGCCAGGAGACTGCAGAGTTTGATTCTTCACCACAACACCAATTTCCACATGGCCTTGGGCAGGTCAATTAAGCCTGATGGACGGATTATTTATTGAACAAAACAGTTTTCTAGAAGACATGTAATGTTCATAACAGATTCCATATATGTGCTCATGTGGCTTACAAAGTGATAACTGGGCACTTTGACTTAATTAACGAATGGCCAGTCTTAGGAAGGACACAGAAGGGAAAATCGACATCCTCTAGAATTGATAAGGTTGCAAGTATGGGGATTGCTGTTGACTTGCTTAAATTAATGGACGTTAAAGGGCCTGGTCTTGTGTCTGGAATACAGGACAATGGTCCTCCATGTCTGTGGGGTCTCAATATGTCCCAAGAACACCAGTAGACACCTAAAACCACAAACAGTACTGAACCTTAAACGTGCTATGTATTTTCAGTCTGATAGCCAAGATAGCCAATAACTGACATGCAAATGCATATTCAGTAATTACAGTGTATGCCAATGTACCGGACAAATAGAGGGTTGGCATCCTGGGTGGGACAGAGCAGGACAGAAAGAGTTCATCATCCTACTCAGAGCATGTGTCATTTAATATTTAAGAACTGTTTACCTCTGGGGTTTTCTATTTCATATTTTTAGGCTATGGTTGACCATGGGTAACTGGAACTGTAGAACATAAAACTAAATAAACGGGATCACGCTGTACCGTATTTGTTGACTCTGCATCTTAGCTGCGAGGGTACTATGTTAAAATGCCAACCCGGGGGACCAGCAGTTAGCGGAATGACTATATGACTGGATTCCTATGTAGTCTACCATGGTTTGAGTCCCAGACCCAGTGGCTTAAAACTCACACCGGGCGCATGTGCGTGAGTGCCCAAGATCCCGAGAGGAGAATGGAGGAGAAGGGATTGCGGCATGGCCATCCCCCCGGGGGGTGATTTCTCGCTTTTTGTCTCTCTGTCTCTCTCTGTCTTTCTGGTAAGCACACACACCCTATAGCAAAAACGTCTCCCCCCCAAAAAAAAGCCAACCTGGAGTAATGGTGCCTGGTGTGTACCTTTAACTCAGGCAGCTGTGGAGACTGGTCGTCACGGCAAGCTTGAGACTAGGGGTGACACAATGAGGCTCTCTAAACAAAGAGCCAGGTGTAGTGGTGTGTGGTGTAGTCTCCTGGGAAACTGAGATAGGAGGATCACTATACAGTGACACCTGTTTCAAAATTTAAAAATGTCAAGGAAAAAAATGCAGGGCTAGTCAGTGGTGGTGGTGAAGGCAGCTGGATCCTACAAGCTGACTGCATGGTTCTATTCCCAGACCCAGCAAACTGAAAAACACACCAGTCGTGTTTGTGTGTGTGTGTGTGTGTGTGTGTGTGTGTGTGTGTATGCCCAAAATCCTGAGAGGAGAAGGGATTGTTGCATGGCCATACTCTCCCTGGACTGCAGTGGAGCCATCTTCCTTGGGGGATATTCCTCACTTTCTGTCTCTCTCTCCCTCTCTGTCTCCAGTGAGTGCACATGCATTGCTAAAAAGGCAAAAACTAAAGCAAAACAAAACAAAACAAAAACCCAATAGGAGAACCAAATATAGATGTAGCTCAAGAAATCATCCGTTTTTTGTAATATAAGACATTTTGGCCAGAGCAAATCACATTTTCTTTCCTAAAAGTAAAAAGATGTCCTGTGAAGACACCTTTATTAGATTATTTATCATCTAGAATACTAGCTATTTAGATATTTTGGACATTTAATGGTATCTAGTATTTTTTTTTTTCCAGAAGGAAAGGCTGAACATTGAGTTAAGGAATGCAGAGAGGCCGACCAGCCTCACAGTGTATTAGCTCTGCACTTTGGAGATGTGCTTCACCACATGGAGGAGGCAGGGACACCACTTATGAGACTCCTGCAGTCATCAGCGGCACGATGCTGGTTTCTGTATGAACAGAGGAGTGGATGAGACTAAGGAGGTTCAGGACGTATTTTGTAGGTCAAGACATCAAGATGTGCAGACAAATTGATGGGGGCATGAAAGAAAGGAGTCAAAGGGTACTTGAGCCAACAACCTAAAATTTAGAATTGCCTATGAAGGAATTGCCTTCAGAAGGAAAACAGCAAAGAAGCCACATTCACAGAGGTGAACATTAGACATTTAGTTTTGGACATAACTTTCCCATGTCTATCAAATATCTGAGTGAAGAGATGTGAGGACACTGAGATCAGGGAGGAGTTCTGGGCTGCAGGTATAAAAACAGGTGTACTAAAGCATAGGTTTTTCTCTGGTAAAACCCTGGAAATGAATTTCTTGCCCCAGGAAATACATAGTCTACATTTATCTTTTTCCATGAGGTGCGTTTCTTTTGGGTAGCATATAGAGGGCTCCTGTCTTTTTTTATTTTATTTTATTTTTTTAATCCATTCAGTGAGTCTATATCTTTTGATTAGAGAATTTAGGCCACTAATATTCATGGTTATTATCAATATTTGTGGACTTGTCCCTGCCATTTTGCTACCCATTTTCTTGGTTGTTTCCTGTTCTCTTATTTTTACTGGTCTCTCTTTAGTTTTCCTGTTATAGTCCTCCCTTTAGTACTTCTTGAAGATCTGGTCTAGTGTGGGTGAATTCTCTCGGTTTTTGTTTCAGCATGATTTCGTTTGTTTTTTCCATATGAAGAAAAGTCTTGCTGGGTATAGTATTTTGGTTGAAATTGCATTTCTTTTAATGTTTTGGATATATTTTCCCATTCTATCCTTGGTCGCATTGTTTTACTTGAGAGGTCTGATGTTAGCCTAATGGGATAAACTGTAAGTAACTTCAGGTTTCCCTCTTTGCCATTTTTATAGCCTTGTCTCTGTGATTTTTACCAGTCTAACTATGATGTGCTGCAGAGAGGATCTTCTATGTTTTAATTTAGGTCCTTTGAAAGTATTTCATGGAGTAGATTTTCTATGCCTTTATTAGATTATTCACCTTCTGGAATACCAGCTATTCAGTTATTTTCAACATGTAATGGTATCTAGTATTTTCCATACATTATACTTTTTTTTGGTTAATTTTTAATTCTTTTTGATTCTTGTCTAAGTCAGAGGTTTTGTCTTCTAGATAAGGGGTTTAATCTTCTGCATACTATAATCTACTTTAATACTTTCAAGGGAGATTTGGATCTCCTGTGATACAGTCTTAATTTCTAGGGGTTTCTGTTTGTTCATTTTCATGGTCTCTGTAAGTCATGGAAGGACTTCCTCATCTCCTGGGCTTCATTTTCTCTTTTCTCTTGTATCTCATTTAGTTTCATCACCATAAATATTCTGAATTCTTTTTCTGACGTATCTGTGAGTTTTATTGCCCTATCTGTAGTTGATAAGGAGTTATCGTGTTCTCTAGAGGGAGAAGTATTTTCTTGTTGTTTCATATTTCTTCTGCCTCTGTGCTGACTTTTAGTCATCCGACAAAGTATAACTTTCTTCCTATTTTTCAGTATAGGCTCTGTAGTGTCAGGGAGAAAGAACAGCTCTTTTTTCCAGGTATGTTCCTGGGAGAGGGCTGCCTCTTCCAATCAGAGTAGGGTGTATCTACCCAGATTCAAGTGCTTAGTTTCTCTAAAACGTCTCAGGATGAAATATACCTAGGGCTGGGCTGAAAATATGTAACTAAAGAAAAAAGCAGAAGTTGCATACCACGTGGTCTGCTGAACTTTGGAGTCTGAGAGTACACGTGAGGGGCAAGGGAGCACCAGCAGAAGGATTCCCAAACGCTCTCCTTCAGCAACTAGCTTTCATAGGTGCTCCTGGACTAGTTGGTGGAACTTGAATGGCAATGGTGGACAGGGGACAGTAAAAGAATTTGAAAGCACACACATGTGGGAGCCAGAGGAACACTAGTAGGAGGATTCCCAGTTGCTCTCCTTCAGCAGCCAGCTTCCATAGGCTCTATGGGGCTAGTTGGAAATTGAACAGTAATGGTGGATGGAGGATAGTAGGTAACATATAAAGAATTTGAATATCATAAGGACTTATGAGAAAATATTAACTCATTATCTGCTGTATAAGAGTAGAAATCAGGACTCCTTTGTTGGAAAGGAGGTATTAAAATGTACAAAGATGTATACATCAAAGAAGTCAGTGCAATATGGTTTGAAATGACAATAAAACTCAAAACAACCTGAACTTATATTAGTAGAGAGCTGATTAAATCATTGATACCTCATTCATTCAGTAGAGAACCATGGTGCATATATTAAAAAGAGCAAGGAAGATTTTATATATGTGTATGTTTATCTATCTATCTATCTATATAATTTACTTCATAGAAATACCTTGGAGATATATTAAGTGGAGAAAAAAGGAAGTTGCTGAACATACTTAGTGGAGCTCATGGAGCCAGCAGGCGGCATGGTGGTTAAGGCACTGGATTCCCACATGGTCAACCTCTGATCAAGTTCCAGACTTGGTGATTTGCTTCCTCACTTTCCCTTTCTCTATGGTGAGTACATGTGTTCTGTAGCAAATTTTAAAATAATAATAATGATAAATAAAAATTAAATAATTCTTAAAAGAAAAGATACAAGAGCATTTGTAACATACATACTGAGTGTGATGGGCATGGGGATAGATATATTCTTGTCTAGGCACACTTTCTGGCATGACCATGCTTACCTCTAGGAAAGAGATAACTAAGTGACCAAGGGGTTTTTATTTTTAAATTTTCTTTAGTTTCACTCTTCTAATATTTTTAACATACACATATATAACTTTTATGAATAAAAATGTTTTCTATAAAATGGAGCTTGCTCTGATATCAGATACACCTGGGTTCTAACTGGGCTTTCCTACTAAATACGTGACTTACAGGCAAAAATTATCTATGCTTCCAATTTTGCATCAATAAAAAGAAGTAAATTATAGCATTGATCTCATAGAAATACAGTGGGTATAAAATGAAAGAAAGACTGTGTGTAGAATGTTCAG
>NW_006160094.1:5839378-5924806 GCF_000334495.1 Tupaia belangeri chinensis | reverse complement strand
TCAGCAGGGCATATGTACATACAATGACAGAAGCTAGTGTATCATTTTTATCATCAAGGGAATGGGAGAATGGATCCCTTGCAATGCCTTGAACAAAGCAGCTCCTTGATAACAAAAACAAAAAGCTGCAACTGTTAATACTACTACTACTACTAGTAATAAATTAATAACAACAATAATGGAGAAAAGGATCCCTTAATTTTATGTTACTCAAGGTCATATGGGTAAGTGACAGAACCAGAATTAAAACCAGAGTGCAATTCATTCAGCATGATTCACGCAATCCCTGTGCCCAAGCATCTAAGACTTCAGACTCACTATCACAGCAACCTTTAAATACAAAGCAGCAGTCTTTAAACGCAAATTAAACACGAGAAAAAATGGCCCAGATGTTTCAGGAAAAGAAATACAAGCTTTCAAAAAAGCTGACATGAAAATATGATAACGTCTTTAAAATATGCCTAGCAAGTAAGCTCAAGTCGCCAGATTAGGAGGATTCCTAGCATGCCAAGGGGAGAGGCTGGTGCCCAAGCTGCTTTCAGCCACCTAATGAAGGCCCAGGAGCAAAGTCTGCCAGGTTCTTCTCAACCAGCCGATGTTATGTTTTGGTCAGTGTCCAATGAGCTTAGAATAAGTCAAGCAAATTATCCTGGAAAAAAGTACTTTGACCTAGTAATACAATAAGATGCCTAAAAACTAACATCTAACTCACCAGGCTGCTGCTGTGTGGTGGCATTACCGTCCCTTTACGTGGGATGTGCCTCAGCAATTGTGAGCATCTTCCGGGCAGGGCATCCTCATCTCCAGGTAGACTCAGAACCTCCGCAGAACCTGGCCAGTGCCTGGTATAGAGTTCATACCAATCCAGGTAAATTGACAAGTCAACTAATGAAGGAGAGAAGAGATTAAAAAAAATAGAATAAGCATGGGATGAAGTTATAGTTGTTAACTAATGTGAAAAAGTAAGGACTTACATGGTAGAAAGCAATGTTTGTAGAATAGTTTTGGGCAATGGAGATCTTCTCCATAATACCTTAAAGAGTTAATGAAACGTTTTTATATGGACAAAGAATGAGGATGGATATTTATGGAATCAAGGATATCCAAATACTACATCTGCAATGGACATGCTTCTCCAAGCAACTTAAAATGCAAAACTGCAGTGATGTTTTCAATGTGAGAAGAAAAATGTGACTTGGCTTACCGTCAGTATTTATCATCTCTTTACCTTGTCCATTATTCCCTCAAAATAGGAAATTGAAAGGGCAGAATGTCTCCTCTGAGACTAACAAGAAAAAATCTGACTTGTCTAACTCAGTGCAAAGATCCACTGTCCACAACGACAGTTCTCCCAGGACAGGGTTACTCAAGCAGATCTGCCCTTGTGTGGGAGCAGGGCAGGGAACTTTCATCTCAGCAATACGTATCCACATGGAATGCTGTGGGAATTTATCAGCGATTTCTCCAATTAGAGCTGGAGCCTCGGAGCTTAGCTCTGACTCCACCACCGGGGAGTGGTATCAGTACTAGCTAAATAAATGATAGAGTTGTCCTAAACACGCCTGACATGCAGAGTTCAAGACGTGTTCAGATAGTAACCCAAGGCAGCTGATACTGCGTAATCAGTTAGATTGTGATCATAAATACTGGCACGTGCTACTGTACCAGCTGCCCAGAAGAGGCAGAAATGTTCCACATCTTCCTGACTCGAGTTATGGTTGCATTGAGTGTAAAGTGTGTATTATATGTAAAGTGTTGAGTAAGGAATATAAAGAGATGCAAGAATCCCACTAACATACATGAACGCAATAGCTCTCAACTATGAATACATGAGATGTGTATATGCATGTATCCGCAGATGGCTTTCTGCAACTAGTTCAACAGAAGAAATTCTGAGTTATATTAATCTTCCAAGGGAACAATTTTAGGCCATTTGGAATTGATATTGAGTTCTATATCTCCATAATGCAAAAGCATATAAATTCATCAAATATTCATGATCATAAAAAGCTTCATGCTGTATATATGGGATTAGACATTGAAATAGTCAAACCCCAAGAGTTCACAGTGTTAACATTTTCATTTAAGAGGAAACATGATATTAAACTTTAAATAAATTAGAGATTTGCAATGCTTCTCTTCAAGAAAAGATAGCATTATCTTTCATCAAAATGCTTTATTCTGAGAAAATATTTATAAAGGAGAAAATATTTAAAATACTCTTGTGTACAGAATTTGGGTTAAGAAAGATTAAATTTAGGCTGCAGAGAAAATAGACTGATGAATTCAACCCCTAAAAATTCAAAATAAGTGCACAGACAAATAAAATAAATACAAAGCAAAGCAAAGAAACACACACACTTACACAAAAGTACTATAATTAAATAGAAAGAAGCATAATGAAATGTTAAAAATTACATGTCATATAATTTGACAAAGAACTAATTTTCCTAATGTATATTGAAATTGAAAATTTTAGAAGAGGGAAGAAATGGAAAAATAGGCAGAAATCAGAGTAAATAATTTCCAAAAAAAGGAACACAGCATTTAAAAATATTTAAAAATTATCCTTAACTTGTCATATAAATTTAACTTATACGAACTAAATGATACCGAGAAACTAAAACTAATAGCTTACAAACTAAGACTACTCAGAGATATAACTTCTCATTTAACAGAATGCTAATAGCTAAAATGTTTGATAACACAGAGTGTTAGCCTGACTGAAGGAAAACAGACACTTTGATTTCTGGTAGTATTGCAAAATGTTAAAATCCCCATGAAGGATGATATCTTTTAAATTTATAAAGGAATTTACTCTTTGATCCAGCTATCCCACTTCTGGAAACTTATCCTAAATGCATAGCTTCAAGTGTATAAAGTATTTGCAGAAGCATGTCATAGCAGCGTTGCTTGTAATCACAAAACATTCTTTAAAAATTGTCTTTTTGTTATTATTATTTTTTTAATTGTAAGAAGACACGGTCACACCACAATCCTTTTTCTTTTATTTCCCCACCCTTCAGGATTTTTGGCACCAACATACATGGGCCTGCTGAGTTTTTCAAGCTGCCTGGGCCAGGATCTGAACCACACTTGGCCATGTGGGATCTGGCTCCATATGCACAGTTATCTGCTGTGCTACGGGGCTGGCCTTAGGAATTATCTTTCTTTAGGGGTCTATGTCATGGTCCTTCTACACACAGGAATATATGCAGTTGGTGAAATGGCTGAAGTTCTCTATACATTTATGTGGAAAAAAAAATCAACAATAGGCTCTGCAAGACACCTATGGCCAATATAGTGAACTATCACTTGTGCAAAAGAAGTAGAACAAAAGAAATACAGGGAAGCAGCAGTTAGCGTAATGGCTATGTCACTGAACTCCCACGTAGTCAACCATGGTTCACGTCCTGGACCCAGTGGCTTAAAAGTCACGCCGGGCGCGTGTGCGTGCATACCCAAGATCCCAAGAGGAGAATGGAGGAGAAGGGATTGCAGCGTGACCATTCCCCCGGGGGGTGATTTCTCGCTTTCTGTCTCTATGTCTGTCTCTGTCTGTCTGGGGAGCGCACATGCCCTATAGCGAAAACCTCTCCCCCCCCCCAAAAAAAAAAAAGAGATACATTCATGTGTACTTAGACTTGCATAAAGAAAAACTGAAAATATATATGCAAAACTAAGAAAAGTGGTTTCTCATGGGGGCAGGGGATATGATGGGTGTGCAGGTGTAAGAATGGAGTTCAGCGGCATAGCCATTACGCTAACTGCTGGTTCCCGGAAGCAAGAGTTTTTAAAACATACATTTTTTTCTCTGAGTACCATGCAAATGTTACTTTTTCAAAAATGAAATTAACTTGAAAAGAAGGGTACAACGTACGTATTAAAGGAAAGACAGACAGTACCTGTCTTGTGTGGGTCAATGCCACATATAAGGCCTCTTCCCAATCAAGGTTTTCCACAACAGTGTTTCCCAGGTGATTCTGCGAGGAACCACTTTGTCCACGAATATTAACACATAGGACAATTATAGTTGAGGGCTTCATACATTTGTAAATATTACAAAAGTCAATAGGCATGTTATTTCATAAACAGTCCCCTTATTTTCCTGGGTCGAATCCCATGCATAGCAAGTCCTTACTTCTAGTGGAGTAATTGTAAGAGTGTGTGTGTTCACTGGTGCACCTTTGACTGGTTAGATTATGGTTTTCTCCTTAATTCTTTGGACAGTTTTGACAGTGTCTTGAGTAAATGTGCATTAATTATGTAACTGAAAAGTCAGTAACGGTTGCTGTCAAGGTTTTATTCCATTACCAACCACTAATGCCAACCAAAGAAAGACCACTAATTGCAAATGCATTAAAACAAGTGTGCAAGGTTGTCCGGGCTGGCCTACGGAGACTGAACAGCACTGATGCGGGGCCGGAGGCGTACCCTCGGCTGCCGGCGTCTCCTGGAGGAGCCAGACCAGCCAGCACAGTAATGACAGAATACCAGAGTGTTTCTAAAGTGCGAGAAATTTCCCAGAAGTGAGTAGCACCGTGAGCCCACCAGTCAGGGCTGAGTTCTGAGGCCGCCATTGTACTCTCTGCTAATGGTACAGGCTGCCCGTTTCCTTAACAAGCTGCGTTTGTTTGTTGGAAAATGTAACAAATAATTTTGAGATTATGTCACTCTTGGCAAGCGCCGACACGCTGGTGGAAAAAGGAAGTGTTCAGAGTAAGGCAGAGACTGAAATCTGTTCGGAACCAGCAGGCTGCAAAGCAGGCAGTCCAGCCATATTGTCTGAGTTCTCAGGACCCCGATGCGCACAGATAGGGAATGCCAATTGGCTTCTAACAGGATGTAAATGAGGAGACATGAATGTGTTTGAGTGCAGCCTGTAGGAATAAGGACATAGCTTTGAAATGCACATTTTCTTTAGTGTGTCTGCCCTTTACGTGTCTGCTCCGTAAAGGAGACATCCTCTCTGCTTCTGACCCCTGCCAGTTTCTGATTGTTCTGGAGATGGTGACTCCCGTGAAGCTGAGGTCTGCATTTCCTTCCTCTCGTCCACTTGGGCAGTGTTATTGTTTACTAGCTCTTCCTCTCTTCGATAAGCAAAGAAAGGGAAATTGAGGTAAGCTGGAAAAATTCCATCACAGGTCAGTTTTATATTAAGTGTACTATTCCCTGGTCACAGATAACTATTAGTGCTTTTAGGTCACATTTTATGATTAAGCCCATTGAAACACTCACACAGACAAGAGGACGCAGGCAGGAAGGTCCACGCAATGACCTGAGTGAGCCAGCTCTGCCCTCCCTTCTGCCCCCCCTTCACTCGGTGACCCTAGATGAGTCATGCTGTCACTGTCCCTTTGTGGTTCAGGGGGTAGTGGCATTGCTGACTTTTCAAAACACTCTCAGAGAAGAACTGGGAAAGAGAATTTCAAAGGCTTTCGAAATACACCAAGATCCCCGGAGGAAAGTAGGAATGTAAGTGTGAATGCAAGGACGTAGACAAGTCGATGGGTTTCTTCCAAGGACTCCCAAGCTCTGGCTCTCACGCACAACCACCAGCAGACTGGCCGTGTGTGTAAAGCTCAGTTTGCTCCATAGCAAAAATATTCCATTTTTATAAGGATCTGTCAGGGCATGTTATTCTGATAGATAAAAAATCACATTACAATCAACCTTAATTATGTCCAAAATGTGATGGTATATGCTTTAGATTACAGTTCTCCAGGACTGGAGAATTCTGTTTCGTAGAGAATGTTTCTGTTCATAGCATATTCTGCAATTCAACTATTGCTGCCTTCATTGTAATGGCGTTTGCCAATAACTTTTGGCCTAGAGAGGTTTCCTAAATGGGCACTCCTAAAGGAACACTTGACCTCCATCGGCCAAGAGGGGCCACCAAACACATGACCTGAAAATGGATACTTTTACTTATAAAGTCTGGCTTATAGGAATTTCCTTTTTCTAGATTTGGCAAGAAATAGGAGAAATGAATGTAAGCCTAAACAGGCACTGAAATCCCATCTTTGTTCCTGGGCCCATGCGTCCTCCTTCAGTGAGACGTCCTCCCTCCACTGCTGAGGGCTGGGGGCCACCAGTGTGGAGGACAGTAGGTGGCCTCATCACATCACTGAAGCCACAAACAATGGGCAGCCATAAGAGGCTGAAGGAAACTTGACACTCCTGGGCTTTGCTTTTTGCTCACCTTTTTATTTTTAATCACTAAAGGATCACATATCTATGAAGCAGTGTGAGGTAACAAAGAAATAAATCTCTTCATGATATGTACATTTCTGACCAATACCTCTTACTTCCTGGGCGAGGGGGCATTTTAGAGAAAATACAGCTGTGTCTACCTGGCTGGACTTGTTAAAGGAAGACATTGGCTAAGTATGCATTTCAGAAATCAGTGGTCTTGGTAATTGAATAAGAGCCTGTATTGGTAGATAGTAAGTTTGTAGAACTGTTTTACAGCTACTAGGGGAGGAGTTCGGAGGGAAAGGGGACTCAAGTATGGGGGTGATGTGAGCGGGCACTTCATGAAAGAGGACATCCAAAAGGCCAGTCAATGTATGGCTAGAGTCTCAAGCTCACTAGTCACTAGAAAATACAAATTAAAATGAAAATAAGATAGCATTATATGCCCCAAGTAGTAAGTAAGTTAAAAGAGGAATTCTGACCATCCCAAGTGTTGGAGAGTGCGTAGAGAACCAGCTCAAAGCTTTGCAGCAGTAAAGCTCAGCTCACGTCTGTGGTCAATAAGCCCGCTTCTAGGAGACACAGAATTATCAACGGTAAGTTAACGAATCTTTGTGGTGACTTTATTCATGATAGCTCAGAAGTCTAGGTAACCTAAATGTCTATCAACAGCACAATGCATGAAGCCCTGGCAGCGTGTATTCATGCATGTCATTCCTACACATAAACAGGAAGGGATGGACAGTCATGCCCGGCGTGGATGGATCTTGCTTACATTGAGTAAAACAGTAAAAGCAAAAAATATGTATTGTATGATTCTACTGGCTCATGTTTTGCTGTTGTTTAGTTTTTGCTATAGGGCATGTGCACTCAGCTGAGAGAGACAGAGAGAGAGAGAGTGAAAGGGAATGTGAGAACTCTTCCCCCAGGGGTGATGGCAATGCTGCATTTCCTTCTCCGTTCTCTCCTCAGGATTTTAGGCACACATGCATATGTGCCCAGTGTGTTCCTCAAGCCACCAGGTCCAGATATTGAACCACATAGTCCGCCAAATGGGTTCCAACACCTCAACCACCATACCACCAGCTGGTCCCCAACTGACATTAATTTTGGTTTTTTTAGAGGTTTTTGCTATACGGTGCGTGCACTCGCCAGACAGACAGAGAGAGACAGAGAGATAGAAAGTGAGAAATCACCCCCCCGGGGGGGTGGCCATGCCGCAATTCCTTCTCCTCCATTCTCCTCTCGGGATATTGGGCACGCACGCACACGCGCCCGGCGTGAGTTTAAGCCACCGGGTCTGGGACTTGAACCGTGGTCGACTACATGGGAGTCCAGCAACATAGCCATTACGCCAACTGCTGGTCCCCTGACATTAATTTAACGACAGGCAAAACTATCCTGGGGGTTAAAAGTCAGGATAGTAGCTATCACTAAGGGTGCTGGTGGGAAGAACACAAAGGGAGCTTTCTGAGGCACTGGCAGCATTTTACATGCTGATCTGGGTGATGATCCCAAGAGGGTCCAGAGAAGAGAAAGTGTATTGAGATGAGCAATTAAGATGTGTGTGGTCACCTTATTCATGTTGCACCTTACAGGTTTATGTTTTTAAACAAATCCAAACAGACCGGAAAACAAGTTTAATTAAGAATCACTGTTGCCCAACAAACAGGAAAAAACATGAATCTCAAAGAAAAGACAGCTCAGGAGAGGATCAGGCTGTGTTCAAATTTACCTCCACACACAAGCTGTTAGATGAGATTTCCGATTGCACCGTGAGAAGAAACCAGACAAAGCCACGTTCATCCCATACAGGTCATAATTAATCACACCTGTACCAAAGATAGTTTTACCTATAAAAGTTTTAGCACATCTCAGCTAATTTATTTTATCTTTTTTTTTTTAGAGGTTTTTGCTATAGGGTGTGTGTTCTAGCCAGAAAGACAGAGACAGACAGAAAGCGAGACACTCCCTCCCCCCCAGAGGGGATGTCCACGCTGCAATCCCTTCTCCTCCATTCTCCTCTTGGGATCTTGGGCACGGGCATGCGCATGCGCCCAGTGTGAGTTTAAACCACTGGGTCCAGGACTCAAACCACGGTTGACTACATGGGAGTCCAGTGACATAGCCATTACGCTAACTGCTGGCCCCATCTTTTTTAAGTTTTAAGAATCCAACACAGGCAATTTAAACTTGGCATTAAGCTCTGATGATTAAGTTAATAATTTTTTTGTTTGTTTTAAGAATTATTTATTACTATTATTTTTCAATTTGACCAGAGAGAGACAGCCAGAAAGAGAGGGAAAGTGAGAAAACAAGCTACCAGGTCTGGGACTCGAACCGTGATTGGTCATGTGGGAGTCCAGTGCCTTAAGCAATATGCCACCTGCCAGCTCCAAGTTGATGGTTCTTTAAACAGGAGTGTTGCATTTCCAATTGTTTAAACACATCTCCAAATTTTGGGATATTTTCTCAATTAAAAAAATAAGAACTTAGCGAAATTATTTGAGTAAATAACTAAATATATGAAGCCCCTTCCAAAAATAAAAAATAGTGACTAATCAAGTTGTTTATTCTGCTCCTCAGATGGCTCATTAGCAATTATTGCTATTATTAGACAACTTCGGGCAGCCTAGGCAGGTTAGGTGTGTAGGGCACGTTATGAGGCCATGACTTAATATTTCACCTTCCTTGTGTAATGGAGCTAGTGCAGGCTCATTCCCGAGAGAGACTTTGATTCCTTAGCAAACAGAATCTGTCTTTTATGGGGCCGGCAGATGGCATAATGGTTATATTGCTGGACTCCCACATAGTTGACCGTGGTTCGAGTCCAGGACCTGGCGACTTACAACACACCGGTGCATGTGTGTAGGCCCAAAATCCTGAGAGGAGGACGGAGAAGGGACTGCGGCATGCCATCTCCCCCAGTGCTGATTTCTTACTTTCTGTCTCTCTGGCAAGCACACATGTCCTATAGATAAAATCTCTCTCTAAAAAAAAAAGAAAGAAAGAAAGAAAGAAAGAAAGAAAGAAAGAAAGAAAGAAAGAAAGAAAGAAAGAAAGAAAGAAAGAAAAGCATCTTTTATTCGATCAGTTTCTAGCTCAGAGAGTTTATCTCATTTGCTTCATTTAGCCTCATTCCAGACTTGATTTAAAATGATATACTAATAGACAAATAGAATATTACTGATCGTCTAGAGAAGACTAAGAAGGAAAGTTGAAGGTGGCTCATGAAAGGGAGTCAACCTGAGATTTAAACGGCAAATGCTAAAACGCCATATACTTTTACACACTGCTCACACATTTGGCTCTAAGATTCTTAGCAGCCAGACTAACCTCTGCTGCTGGCCGGGCATGCTATTATGCCAATGTGTGTTGGTTCAGTGAGTGAAAATTAGGACAGAGACACCATCAGGTGGACATGGAATTCGCAACTACACTCTTCCCTTGACAGACAGAAAGCGAGACACTCCCTCCCCCCCAGAGGGGATGTCCACGCTGCAATCCCTTCTCCTCCATTCTCCTCTTGGGATCTTGGGCACGGGCATGCGCATGCGCCCAGTGTGAGTTTAAACCACTGGGTCCAGGACTCAAACCACGGTTGACTACATGGGAGTCCAGTGACATAGCCATTACGCTAACTGCTGGCCCCATCTTTTTTAAGTTTTAAGAATCCAACACAGGCAATTTAAACTTGGCATTAAGCTCTGATGATTAAGTTAATAATTTTTTTGTTTGTTTTAAGAATTATTTATTACTATTATTTTTCAATTTGACCAGAGAGAGACAGCCAGAAAGAGAGGGAAAGTGAGAAAACAAGCTACCAGGTCTGGGACTCGAACCGTGATTGGTCATGTGGGAGTCCAGTGCCTTAAGCAATATGCCACCTGCCAGCTCCAAGTTGATGGTTCTTTAAACAGGAGTGTTGCATTTCCAATTGTTTAAACACATCTCCAAATTTTGGGATATTTTCTCAATTAAAAAAATAAGAACTTAGCGAAATTATTTGAGTAAATAACTAAATATATGAAGCCCCTTCCAAAAATAAAAAATAGTGACTAATCAAGTTGTTTATTCTGCTCCTCAGATGGCTCATTAGCAATTATTGCTATTATTAGACAACTTCGGGCAGCCTAGGCAGGTTAGGTGTGTAGGGCACGTTATGAGGCCATGACTTAATATTTCACCTTCCTTGTGTAATGGAGCTAGTGCAGGCTCATTCCCGAGAGAGACTTTGATTCCTTAGCAAACAGAATCTGTCTTTTATGGGGCCGGCAGATGGCATAATGGTTATATTGCTGGACTCCCACATAGTTGACCGTGGTTCGAGTCCAGGACCTGGCGACTTACAACACACCGGTGCATGTGTGTAGGCCCAAAATCCTGAGAGGAGGACGGAGAAGGGACTGCGGCATGCCATCTCCCCCAGTGCTGATTTCTTACTTTCTGTCTCTCTGGCAAGCACACATGTCCTATAGATAAAATCTCTCTCTAAAAAAAAAAAGAAAGAAAGAAAAAAAGAAAGAAAGAAAGAAAGAAAGAAAGAAAGAAAGAAAGAAAGAAAGAAAGAAAGAAAGAAAGAAAGAAAGAAAAGCATCTTTTATTCGATCAGTTTCTAGCTCAGAGAGTTTATCTCATTTGCTTCATTTAGCCTCATTCCAGACTTGATTTAAAATGATATACTAATAGACAAATAGAATATTACTGATCGTCTAGAGAAGACTAAGAAGGAAAGTTGAAGGTGGCTCATGAAAGGGAGTCAACCTGAGATTTAAACGGCAAATGCTAAAACGCCATATACTTTTACACACTGCTCACACATTTGGCTCTAAGATTCTTAGCAGCCAGACTAACCTCTGCTGCTGGCCGGGCATGCTATTATGCCAATGTGTGTTGGTTCAGTGAGTGAAAATTAGGACAGAGACACCATCAGGTGGACATGGAATTCGCAACTACACTCTTCCCTTCCCGTGGGCCTTCGGTCTCTCTGCTTATAGCCTATTTCATGTTGAGCTTACAGTGACTTGCCTCATAGGGTTTCTTTTCATTTCCTAGCTTCCTGCTTCCGATTTATCCCAAGTCCACACTCCCATTTCCGGTTCATTTTTACTATTTGTGTTTAATAATTTGGCTTTGAAAGTCTTGACTTTGGCGAATAGATAGGGATGAACAAATACTGGCCA
Source organism: Tupaia belangeri chinensis (assembly GCF_000334495.1). NCBI lineage: Eukaryota > Metazoa > Chordata > Mammalia > Scandentia > Tupaiidae > Tupaia > Tupaia belangeri. The sequence continues at coordinate 5,913,428 of NW_006160094.1, read as the reverse complement.
CAATCTGTTCCCTGGCAAATGAACAGATCATTTTACATTACAGTGTAAAACTTACAAACATACATGTCACTGTTTATGTCTTATGCCATGCCAAAATGGCTTTCTAAATAATGGAAACAAACAAAAAAACTAACATAATTTATGACCTTTATTACTTTGAGCAAAATTATGTAGGGATTGGGCGTGATATTTTGTATCATTTTTGATCTAAGTAAATTGGGTTATTTATGTATGGGGAGGATAAATAGAGAATAAATTGCAAACTATGTCCACCAAAATTACAATATCCCCCTCCCAGGCCCAGCACTAGGCAGGACAGAGACCTGCTAGCCACCTCCAAGTTTGCTTGCTTTTGGCCTCTGAGTTCAACTTCACAGCTGTGAAGTCTCCCCCGGCCAGTGTCCCCCTCCCCGAACCAGCAGTAGCCAGGACAGAAACCTGCTAGCCACAATGTAACAGTTCTTATCTGAAAAGTAGGGTAGGATCAGTTAGTACCTTCTTTCAACTCATGCATTTTATACATCTATTATTCTTTTTGCAAAGAACTTGTTTGTTTGTAATCAGAATACACATTTAATGACAGACATTACTGGAGATCATACTTATCTAAAAAGAACTATTTTTAACACATACATCTTTAATTTGCATTAATTATCTAGAAATGAAGCTTTATCTTGTCATTTGCTTGGTTTTTAAAATTATCTTATTTATTATTATTATTATTATTATCACAAGTTGACCAGAGAGAAAGAGAAAGTAAGTCACCAGGTCTAGGAGTTGAACTGCAGTCAACCAGGTGAGAGTCCAGTGCCTTCACTGCACCACCCCACCTGCCGGCCTCTTACCATTTGCTTTTCAATAGGTTGAAATGGTAACTAAAAACAATCTAGCCAATGAAGGGAGCAGCCGGCATATCTCTGCTTATTTTCAGCCCAGTTCCCACAACTGCACACATCTGCATGCACCTGGGTACACACCCACAGCCAACTCCCTCTCCACACTGTCTGTATACACGGCAAGACTATGTTCGGCAGAGTAGGGCTTAGCCCTCAAGTGCAGCAAAGCCTACCGTAGCTGCCATTAATGTTTTATTCTAGACGATTCAACGATTCAACTAAGATTTAAAAGGAAACAAGGAAGGAAAGAAAAGAAAAAACGAGGGCCCTCTTCTTCCCTTGGCATAGCAGGATTTAGGGGACAGGTCCCTATTAGTGCTCAGGGTAGTTATGTGGTAGTGAACAGCCCCACATTTTCACCCAGGCTAACGGGGAAAAGCTGACAGCCTACTCCCCAAAACAAGTGCAGCAGCAATAACCTTGTCTTTTCAGATTTTTCTACATGTAAGTCCCCCCGAATCTTGCATTTAATGTATTTCACTCATTAAATTTGATTAGAGCAGAGTTGAATGATTTTTTTTAGAAAACCTCAACTAATTGTTCCTTAATTAAGTTGGGCAATTTGTGATTCAAAAAGGATGTTAGATTTCTAGTCAGGTAGAGCTCTGCTCACAGTTACTGATGGAAGAAAAGTAAGATACAGAATTGAGTTTCAGAAATCAATGCAAAATAATAAAACATTAAAAGGGAGAAGCAGTCTATCAATAGCCCTGCTGTAACAAAGGGGAGGCTTATTTTCTATTGATTAGCCGCTGATAAATAATGCATCACTGCTTCCCAGCCGTGCAGGGGCTTGCAGGGTTGTTGACGGGGAAGGGTGGTTGGACAGAGCCGAGCAATCGATACTGGAGCTGTAAACACACTTGTGGATGCAGCTCCCCAGCTCACCGTCAGCTCTCTCTAGGACCATTAAGCCGTGGTAGCCTGGAAAAAGGGGAGTAGACTGACTGCACCAAATTCATTATAGATCCTTCTAGAGAGCACTGAGATCTGGTTCCTGCAGAAACAGAGCTAAGTGAAGAAGTTATTTCTGAATAGTCTCCTGTCCTTCACTTACTGCATTGCATCTACAGATTTCACAGCTGAAACGAGTTACAGTTTAGCAGTCCCTGAAAAGATACTTAAGAGATGCATTTTCCCACTATTCAATCATCAACTGTGTTGGCAGCCATTCTCTTGAAAAACCATCCTGTCATGAAAACTAGCTCTATGATTCTCCTCAATGTAATTATTTCAGAATGTAAAAGCAACTGTCTACATTGAAACTAAGGATCCAGGTACATTCCTAATATCTTCAGGAGTAAGCATTTTAGCAACATTTTCAATCTGGCAGTAGTGTTTTCACCTCCTATGAAACATTACCATTCTTGACATAGTATCTGGCATCCACCAATCTCCTAGAGAAGCATGATAGGAATTGTCATTTGTCGTTTGGGGTCTTGATGGCATCAATGCAGGGCCAGAGGATCTGCTATTTACAAGTTCAGAGAAAGTCTTTAGTCTTACGAGCCATCTTCTTCCATAGAACAAAAATGAAAGTATCTTCCGTCTCCAATTCATAGGGCTTTGGGGAGATAAATAAGCTAATATGCAAAGTAGGTTTATAAGCTGTAGGGTTTATACTTACCTTAAAAAGAATTATTCTTGGCCAGTTATGGCATGGTGATGAAGGCAGCTGAACCCCATTTGGCCAACGATACAGTTCAAGTCCTAGAACTAGCATGAGAGCATGCGTGCCCAAAATCCCAAGAGGAGAATGAGGAGAAGGGGCTGCCGTCAGGCCACCTTCCCCAGGATGCTTTCTTATTTTCTCTCCCTCTCTTTCTCTGTTTCTCTCTGGTGAGTGAACTTGCCCTGAAGTGAATTTTCTTTAAATGGAATTATTCTTTTTTGAAGAAATAGCTGAAGAAAAGGGCTGGGGTATCCTTGCTGGGAACTAATACATTCCAGTGGTTATTGCTAATAAAATCAAAGATAAAAATCATATTTGGGACTGTTACAGAAATTATGTAGTAAATGAATCTGCCTGTTAATGAAAGCAATTTGATTTTTTAAAACAATCTTATTCCAAAAAAGAATTTTATCATACAGGGTGGAAGTGCTACTGTGTGGTGAAAAAGAGAAAAGGACAGACGCAGCGTGGGACAGGAGCATGCCCGGAGAGCGCGTGAGCAGGTGTAAGTGCTGCACTTAGCTCCCCGGATTCGGGAACCGGTGCCCACCGGCTCACAGGAGCTGCCTGTGCACATCGCTTCCCATCTTCACACCCAGCCACCCAGTGACGCGTTGGTAGCCGGAAACCACCCACAGTGGAATAAGGTCCCCTCAGACACCGGCCACTGCGACAAGTCGGGACGTTCTTGTTTTCCCCAGAGAAGCAATTGTGACGCGTTCGCTAGCACCACGGAGAAGGCTGTAAATTTCATCCTATTCAAAGAGAAAGGGAAACGTCTCCGTCTCTTACACAGTTCAAGGTCTGTCTGAAAATTTGTAACCAAATTGCAAAGGGAATCTGTAGTCTTGGTCCTAAGCATAGGTATTTCTTGCTTCAGATTCTCACAAAGAATCTACAAAATGAGAGTAAGAAATCCTGCCCAACTTGCTGATCGCCACCAAATCTATCAGGAAATTTATCAGGAAATAATTGTGGCAAGAGTTGAGATACTCTTGCTTACCTTTTTCTTTCTTTCTTTCTTTCTTTCTTTCTTTCTTTCTTTCTTTCTTTCTTTCTTTTTTTTTTTTTTTTGAATTATTCTTCAATTTGACCAGAGAGGGACAGAGAGAGATGAAGACTGAGAAAGCAAGCTGCCGGGTCTGGGAGTCGAACTGCAGTCAGCCATATGGAAGTCCAGCACCATAACCATCACACCATCTGCCAAGAGTAGGGCTAGTCTAACATGACACATTTAAATTGTCACTGTACCACAAGTCAAGAATGGTAAGTAGGATTTTTTTTACATAAAAGATCGTAAGTTAATTTTTTTTTAAACAATGCACTATTATCTCAAACAATTCAAAATGGAGTCTAATAACAGTGGGGATTAAGTAGCCTTCACACAGAGGGCGTTAGCAGAGAAGATCGTGGTGCTACTCCTCTGAGCGCTTTCGTGTCTCACAACCTGAGCGCCTCCTAACTGCGTGGCCAGTTCCAGGTCATCAACGTGAAGAAATTGTTTCTGGTGAGCCTCTGTCAGAAAATTTTAAACTACTTTACATGTGCTTCATATACAGTATATTGATTTCAAGGTACTGGATATAACTTTTAAAGCAGTAATTCATGTTCAAAAATCTTCATTTTTTTGTGTGTGTTTGTGCGTGCACGTCCTCCGATCTACCTGCCCCTAGAGGGCAATATTTTATATTCTTCTCATTGAACCAAGTTTTAGAAAAGTATATGTAGAAAAATAAAAATAGATTCTAGGATAGCAGTAGATCTCTACTCTATACGCTGATTTATTTTTGACAACGAATTTGGTATAGTCTTCTTTTTTTCGTCTTTAGTACAAGTGCTGTTTGCTTAGACAGGGGTGTCAACATCCTTGGAATGTCAGAAAAGGAAAAACACTTGTCAACACGTTTACTTTCCTTCATTCTCACTCTTTAAAGCATTAAAAAATGTACCCATCGGAACACAAACACAGACACACCTATCTTCCCTGCCACTCACATGTAACACTCAATTTCCAACTTCCTCCTTTACTCTGCTAACTGCTAAACCACAGTCTATTCACACTCCTGATGAAAGAACACTGCCTACGATATTGGACAATCATCAGCTCTACCTCTTTTACATCACAAAGAATATTGGGCAAGGGGAGAGATTATGTTTCAGGAGTTTGGCAAGCCCATTGCTAATTAAAGGGATACAACATACATTCTAATAGCATGTTGGCACTGGAAAAGCAATTTGTACTCATAAGAAAATTTAAAATAAATACATTAAAAGTGGCTATAAATGAAAATTATACAAAGAGATAATAACTGCTAATGTTTCAAGACTGATCATCCAAAAATCTCCATTCACACACACACACACAAATGCATTCAACTGTTGAGAATGAAATTTTGAAAAAGAATCTTATTTTATAAAGATCTTTTTAGTTGACAATGTTTTGTAGTAACAATATATATGTTTTTTTTTTTGGAGAGGTTTTTGCTATAGGGTGCGTGCACTAGTCAGAAAGAGAGAGACAGAGAGACAGAAAGTGAGAAATCACACCCCCAGGGGCTGGCCACGCTTCAATCCCTTCTCCTCCATTCTCCTCTCGGGATCTTGGGCACGCACGCACACGCGCCCGGTGTGAGTTTAAGCCACTGGGTGCAGGACTCAAACTGCAGTCAACTACATGGGAGTCCAGCAACGTAGCCAGAATGTCATCTGTTGGTCCATGTAGTGATGATATTTTAGTTGACAATATTTTTTGTAGTATTGGTTTTAGAGTTTGTTTTATGGATGTTATTGATGGAATTCAGTGCTTATTACTATACAATTAAGGAAGATATTCTTACATGTTTTAGTAAAGGATTAAACCTAAAATTTTGTGAACTATAAGATTTCAAATATCTTTATAATTGAAAACATTGTTGTACTGCCTACTCTGTGGAAAAACAAGGATAACTTGTAGAAGAGTTGGTCTTGCATTGTTCAGATACCATAAAAGATCACTTTTAAATGATGAATCACTACCATGCAGCATATTAAGTGCCCCAAAGTCTTCTGCTTATGTATGTATGAAACCATTCAACAAATGGTTGACTGTGCTCACACTAGTACCTAAGGTTTGGATAATGGTTACCCCAAAATTTCATGTTCTTGAATTTTGGTTCCCAGAACCTCTGGGAGGTGTGAAATCATTAAGAGGCATAGCTTAATGGGAGGATGTGATCTAATCAATAGAGAAAGAAAAAAACAGAGAAAGTGAAAAAAATCTGTTTCTTCTCTCTCTTTCTCTATTTCTCTCCAATACATGTCTACCTTCCTCTCTGCTTCTGCTGGCCATGTTTCGAGGCCAGTCTGATGCCAGACCCATACTGCTCGGCTTTTAGCCATGAGAATCATGAGTCAAATAAACCTCTATTCTTTATAAATCACCGAGTCTCAGGTATTTCTGTTAGCACTGAATTAACAAGCTAATCCATTCAGTATAAAAGATATACCCAAGTACTAGAAACTGAAAAATAAATAAAACATACTCTCTGCCCTTAAAGATCTTAGAGATGAGTAGGAAAACGGAAATTTTACAGTAATGTCAAGGAAAAGTTAATCAAGACCCTTTATAGAACAGAGATAATTGATGACTAATCAGTCGAGAAGTTTTTCAAAGCTAAATTTGTGGATTTTAGCTTTATAGACAATGAATTAATGAATAAGACAGATAGAAATAGATTGACACTGGCAGGAAATATAAATTTTGGCCTATGAAAGTCTAAGGTACATATGGAAGATCCAGGAAGAAACATGCAGTGAGTATTTAGAAATATATTTCTCGTGATCGGATGCAACAGTTAAATGCAACACTCTTTGAAGCTGACCCACATGGGAAGGTTCTGAGTTTGTGTCCGAAGACCTTCCTCCTGAGTATGCTGGGCATTTGTGTGACCATGATTCTAGTCTAGTTTACAGTGGGGGTAGATTATGACATAAGACCCAGTCAGTGGTGCTGGGTGCTGTCTTTTTATAGCCCACTGTCTCTTTCACTTATGGAAGAAACTAAACATATATATGTGTGTGTGTTTATATATATATGCATGTGTGTGTGTGTGTGTGTGTGTGTGTGTGTGTATTCTACACTTGGAAAATGTTTTCTTTTTTAATTGCCAAAAGATGTGTGCACTCACCAGAGAGAGACAGAGTGGAAGGGAGAAAGCACACCCACTGGCACATGGTCACACTGCAATTCCATCTCCTCCATTTCTCCATCCCACTGGGATTTGGGGTATACATGAAAACATGCTTAGTGTTTTTTTTTAAGTCACTGGGCCTGGGATTTGAACCATGGTCAAACATGTGGACTCCAGCTCCCTTAACCACTAGGCTACCAGGTTAGCCCTTCAGGAAAGAGTTTGGATCTGGAGTTATAAATTTAGAAGTTACAAATGCATTGTATTTTAACTCACAGAAGTGACTATAGATGATATATCTAATATGTAAAAATATAGCTAAATAGCTCCCAAAATTCTTGTGTTGAAATCTAATTACAAAGTGATGATATTAAGAGGTAGAAACTTTAGGAGGTGATCACATTATGAAAGTGAAGCCCTTATGACTGGAATTAGCAACGGTATAAAAGAGGTGAAGGAGGCAGAGCCCTTCTTTCTGTTGTGCCTTTTACCATGTTAAATACCATCTTGGAAGTAGACAGTAGCTCTCACCAGGCACCGAATCTGTTGACATCTTGATCTTGGACTTCCCAGCCTCCAGAACTAAGAACAAAATTTCTATTATTTAAAATTACCCAGTCTCAGGCCTTCTGTATAGCAACACAAATGCACTATGACCATAAATAAACACACACACACACACACACACACACACACACACACACCACAGTAGTCCCTTCTTATCCACAGTTTGACTTTTCATAGTTTGATTTACCTGGAGTTAACCATGGTCCAAATTAGGTGAGTACACCACAGTACTCACTTTCTTTTTTTTTTTCCCCCCAATCATAATTCCAAAACTTTATTTGAGCTGAAATTGCAACCTAATCACCAATTAATTTTCCTTTCCAGGTATGTTGATGTTGGTGAAAGTTCTCATCTCTTGCCTCTCCCGTTTCTGGAGCAGGTCCCATAGGCTGAGGCGTAACTTGCTTGCTGCCCCAGTGCAGGCCAAGTGGCTGGGTCAGTTTGCTGCTCATCCATGTTAAACTCAAACTAAATCTGAAAACCATTCTGACCACATCAACCAGACAGCCTCCATGTCTCAAACTTTTCTGACCAGGCCACTTCTCAGAAGGAAAAAAATGCCTGGTGCCAAGGAGATCTTGGGTAACGTGGTCAGATTTCCTGTTCCTCCTAACATAGATCGCAGAAGGTCTCTGATTTAAGGGAGCCCCCAGACTTCACAAGCTTATGGCCTCTTAACCTAATGGTTAGGGGAAGCTGGATCTCACGAGGTCGACTGAGGTTGGAATTCCATTCTGGTGCGTGGCCCACCAGGTGCGTGCAAGTAAGCTATTTTGAGAGACAAGGGGAACCACACTGACATAACTTTCACCATAGTACATTGTTATTATTGTTAATATCTTACTGTGCCTAATTTCTAAATTAAACTTTATTATAGGTATGTATATATAAGAAAAAAAACATAGTATATGTTTCTAAGGCTCAGTAATATCTGCAATTTTAGGCCTCAATTGGGGACAACTGGGGCCCACTAGATAATTGATAAGTAGATAGATACATAGATAGGTGATAGACAGAGGTCCAGAATTTAAAAAATCTAATCAAATATTTTATGCAATTTTTTTGATACAGAAAATAGGTCATCTCTAAGCCTTCGGAATACAAAACTCCATTCTCGGTATAAACGAGAATATATAAAATTCTTTTCTTTTTTGAAAATGTAAAAAGTTTTTCAATGATAAAATAAATTACTATAAAAGAGAGTGAGGTCCCCGTCACTAGAAGTATTCTACTAGTCTTTGACCACATCTCTGTCACCGACTCCAAGGAAACAGCAAACTTTCTCTCTAAGCTTCTGTACAACCAGAGGATGTTAGTTTAGTTCGTGTTCCTGACTGCGAAACCGTTCTTGGTGGCTCACTGCATGAATGAAAGCACGGCGTGAGGAAACACTGAAGAGCACCTACGTGTAAGGAGCTTTCCTCTAAGTGGACGGGGTTCCAGACTCCAAGTACACCAGCTGTGACTGCACTGTGGCCCATACAAATTCCTGGTCAACGTACAAACTTAGGTCCATGAAACATACAGCCCAATATGGGACACGGAGAGACAAAAGGCAGTTGGAATACAGAAAGTGAAGTGAGGCAACAGGAACGCTGTGGAAACACAGGTGGGCAGCAGCCTGCCGTTGGGAGTCGAGGGCACTCCCACAGGATCCAAAGCTGAGACAAGCACGCGAGCTCTCTGTGCAGCTGGATTGGAGGGAGCCAAAAGTACCATCCACAGACAACGTGGGAAATCCTGGGGAGTGGAGCCGCGAGGTCAGGCTCACTGGAGTAGGCCGATGAGGAAGCAGTGCTAGAGATGGGGCAGGAACATCGACATATTCCAACTCAGCAACTGATGGAGACAGACGCTGGAGGAAACCTGCGTTCTGCCTGGGGGATCAATGGAGCAGAAGGCAGAGGGTGGACGGTCAATAAAGAGGTTACCCTGACACTGGGTCACTGGGAAAGTCATGATGCAGTTTTGCATAGAAAAACAGAAAAACACATCATGAAGATGATCGTGGAGACTGACGTAGGAACAGTGGGAATGGAAAGAGGAGAACTAACTCAGAGGATAGTTAATAATTTACTGAGAGTAGCCATGAGTGTCCCCAAACTCACAACTTATATCAGCTCCAAGACCGGGCCTGCATGCGCATTCTAAGTGAAAAGTGGATGCTTTTCTCGGTGTTTTCAGGCTGCCTAGATGCCAGTCTGGGACAGTTTAGAGATGAGTTTGCCCACTGCAGCAGCATTTGTGACCACAACCATTCGGCTTATCTCTCAGGGTACTGAGAAAGCACAAAGCAGGAGTGTCGACCCTGATTCCAGGACACACCTGAGCCGGGGGTCTGCGGTCCCACTCACAGTGCTTAAATTCAAGGCATTTAAAACATGCACGTATTTATCATAATAATTTTCGTGCTTGTGTGCACAAAGGAAGTTGCGAGGAGGACCTTGCTTCATTTCCAGACCACTGGGAGGACCAGATAAGACCAAAAGAACCCCCTCATCGTGGTAAAGGATAAAAGCCTTATGACTGACACACTTTACCACTGCATGGCGTAAGGCCAGCAAACATTAAGCAAGTTCCCAATAACAGATGTCAAGGACCTCTGTAAATCACTGGCTTAGAACCAGGAGATTATGGCATGAACTTACATTGCGAAATAGTGAAGAGGCAAAAATTGGGACATCTCAGTCTATTTAGATAATTATAAACTTGCCGGGGCTGAACTAAAAACGTAATTATGGCCTTTTGAAAAGCCACTTCAAAGTATTATTTCACTTTTTTTTTTTAATTTGCCAAAGGGCATTTACGCTCACCAGAGAGAAAGAGCAAAAGGGAGAAAGTTCTCCCCAGTGGGTTGTGATCCACCGCGATCCCTTCTCTTCCATTTTCCACCATGCTGGGATTTGAGGCACACGTGCGCATGCGCCCTGTGCATTTTCCAACTCTCCAGGGCTAGGATTCCAACTGTGGTCAGCTATGCGGAATCTGGCTCTGCCAGCCACTCGGTCACAGGGCCGGCCCTGTTATTTCACCTTCTGACTCCGTCTCACTCCTGTATCCAGTGCCTTTCAAACCCGTGGTCTTCTGGAACTCCTTGTGACACCTCCTCCCTCCTATAGCAGTCTTCTCGTGCGATCTACTTATCTTTACATTCAGTTCATGCTTTCGGGGGAAACGACCACTGTCTCTCTCTTCGGGGACTTCGCAGCTATTGTCAAACAAGCACTGGAACAAATCGCCTATGAAATGAAGGACTTTACGAAAAAGAGATCACTCAACACATAGGCGTCCCCTTGACAATCAGAACGTGTGACTCCCACAGTCATGTCAAGCATGCTGTCAAGTTACAAGGTACAGATACAACGAACGGGTGCTTAGTTTTGTGAAATAACAGATTTACTAATTCAAAGCAATACATGATTTCACTGTAAGGTGCGTGGTGTATCTGAAGACTGACCAAATAGCTCAGCTTTGTACTTGCGGTCTGTAGGCACGCCAGGCCGTCTCTGATGTAAACACTCACAGGCACAGGCCGGTTTTGCAGCCTTTTAAGAATGTCACCGAGTGTGGCGGGCGAGCGAGCTGCTGGCGTGCAGGCACTGCCACGAGAAGAGCAGGCGTCCTGCTAGACGTTAGGGGAATCACATTTAGCACAGACAAGACCCAGTTCTCAAGAAGACAAGCTCCATAAACATCTAGTTATACACAGAGACCCTTGAATACAGACAGCCCCTAACGCAAGGTTGTCTGGATATTGTGAACCTGCTATTGACTTTGATGAAAGATATGGGAAGTATCCCATGTAGGGCCTGATTACTGATGTGTCAAGAAATCAGAACTACAACAACATGTCTAGTTCATATTTGGAAACAAGAAACAGGGACTGTGTATATTAAACAGGTCACCCAGTGCTAAACAATGTGGATTTTAAGGGCTCGTGTGCAGGAGGTCCGACTGGGAATTTTAAAGGCACACTTGTTCTTTCGAGATACATTTCGCTAATGCATGTGTGTTTATGTTTGAGGCCCCCGATCTGATAGCCGTGCATCCTATACTGAAGGAGGGAAACAGGCTTCAGTCACGACACTTTCATCCCTCCGTCAACATGGAACCCGCTTTACGCACGCTTGTGTTTAAAGACACCCTGTTTCTTTATGCTGCTGACTCATTGCCATTGGGTTCACAGGCAGCAGCAGTGTGACTCACGCCTGAATGCAGCTTATAAAACACGCGTAGTCCCTCCTTAAGACACATCACAGCCCTGCCTGTGCTTAGAAGCACTAGTCAGCGTTTAAGCACTGTGTGAAATACTGAAATAAACAAACAAGTCAAAAAAGCCGCAAAAATTTAAAAATGACAGCAAAATAGCAGCACTAAATAGACTGTGAAATGGGTCCTTGATTATGGGATGGGAGCGAAACAAGACAGCAGTGAATCACCTTGTTTGACCAAGTCTCAAGAATGCGTGTTGGGCAACTCATTTTTCTGCACTCTGTACACACCTGCAAATGATGCCCAAGCTCCATGAATATTGATTTTGAGGTTAGACATCTATTTCAGCACGTAGCAAAATTAATTCCCAATAAGGAAGTTTGCCTTTATATAAAAATTACCTGGAACTTGTGCCACAGAGGAGGAAGGCTACAAACTTCTCTCCCGGAGATGGTTTGCAGGCTGGATGGCAACGAGAACCCCGAGCTGTGATGAGTGGCTAAGTCGAGGAGACAAAACCCACAGCTCAGTGCGACTGATGCAGCTGGAAATCCCAAGATAGAAGATTAGAGAATGCGGTGGGTGGGACTAAGAGAGAGAGTGCATTGCACAGATCTGCCGAGGCATCGCGGAGTCTTTGCCGAGTACTGACCTAGGCAAGTGTGGAGGAAGCTCCACGAGGTCAGAGAGAACATACTGGTAGCAGTTGGCCAAACAATTCTCCAAGCTAGCAAAGGGGTGAGGACATGAGGGAGCTTCAAAAGTTTGTGAAAAAAATAGAATTAAATTGCAAGGTTATTTTTGTGCAAAAATGCTTGAAATCCATGTATAGTTTTTTTGTAATACAATTTCCATAAACTTTTTGAGGACCTCCCTCAGTCAAAGTAAAGAGACTGTAAAACTCGGGCATCAGGCAGAATCCTCAAAAGGAGGCCACCATCATAGTGAGCAAAGCTGACCACAGAACAGAGACCTCTATGTACCCACCATTCCTAGCTAAAAAGTACTTCCTGACAGGATCAAGCCAATCTGCAAATAACTGCATGCCAGTAAGCAAGCAACAATTCTTTTTTTATTTTTAAAAAATGATTTTATTTTAACTTTATTTATTTATTTATATTTTTATTTGACCAGAGAAAGAATGAGAGAGAGAAAGATATTGAGAGAAAGTAAAAAAGCAAGCTGCCGGGTCTGAGACTCGAACTGTGGTGGGCCATGTGGGAGTCTAGTGCCCTTAACACCATGTCACCTGCTGGCCCTGACAGCCAACAACTCTTAAAGAAATGAAACAAAATAAAATTCACTATGAGGGAACCAACAGGAACTCACTTAGGCAAAAAAAATGAAACAGAAATGCAGGAATTAGCACCAGAGAGGAATTCATCAAAAGAAACAGAAGCAAAAAGGGACAGTGACGGACTTACAGGACAAAGATGTAAAACAGCTACTAGAAAGATTATAAAATATGCTCAAGGATATAAAGGAAAGTAGAACAGCATGAAGAGAAAATAGAAACATAAAAATGATTCAACAGAACTTTTAGAGATGAAAAATTCAAAGCCCAATAGAACTTATAGGAGAATTAGACAAAAAATAGAGATTACGATACTTTTCCCATGATGATTGATGAAAGAAGTAGATGAAAATAAACGTAGAGAGCCTCATGAAACCGGAGCAACTGAGTCCATAGTTTAAAATATTACACAAAGAAAATTTCAAGCCCAAGTAGTTTAACTGCTGAGTGCTGCAAAATGTTTAAGAAAAATATGTATGAGATCTACAGATGCTCTTTCAAAAAACAGATTTGGAGGGAACATTTCCTCATTCGTTTGATGTGGCTAGCTTTATCCTACTAGGACAGTCAGAAAAAAAAAATAAAAATAATGAGGGAAGAAAAGTGTAGACTAGTGATCTTCAATATATAAATACAAAAGTGTATAATAAAATATTAACAGATTAAATATAGAAATAGAGAAAATAAGTAATGTAACATGACTAAGGAGATTTTTATTCCAGGAATATAAAGTTAGTTTAACATTCAGCAAGAAAACAATATACTTCACTATATTGACAGAATAAAAAGAAATAAAAAGGAACAGCAGTTCTCATTAGGAACACGAAAGCATTCAAAGAAAACTCCAATACTATTCATGATAGATTAGAAAAAATTCTTACAAAATGTAAATAGAAGGGAACTTTCTTAAACGGGTAAAGTGCATCTATATATAATCTGCAGCTAGTATTATACTTAATAGGAAATTCTAAATGTTCTCCAAGACTGAGAGTGAGTAAAGGAGTACTATGCTCACAATGACACTGGGGAGTTCAGAGTACAGTAAAACTGTGAAGAGGAGTAAACAGCACACAGATGGGAAAGGCAGAAGCTCATCTTCACTTGCAGAAAACATTGGTAATCTCAACTTCATCAGGAGTGGTCACACTAACTATGAAGACAAATAGGGATGGGGGTGGCAGGTAGCATGGCGATAGAGTGCCGGACTCCCACGTGGAGTCCAAGTTCAAGTTCTGGACTTGGCAGCTTGAAAATCATGCTGGTGCCCTTGCATGCATGCCCAGAGTCCCAGAGGGAGAACGGAGGAGGGGGACTTGGCGTGGCCATCCGCACTCCTGCCCCCAGGGGTGATTTCTCATTTTCCCTCTCACTGTCTCTCTCTGGCAAGCACATGAGCCCTATGGAGAAAACATAAAAAATAAAATAAAATAAAATAAAATAAAAATAAAATAAAATAAAATAAAATAAAATAAAATAAAATAAAATAAAATAAAATAAAATAAAATAAGAGAGAGAGACTGATAAGAGGGCCAGCCGCTGGTGGGGTAGTCCAGGCAGCTGAATCGCACACGGCTGACTTCGTGGTGAGAGTTAGACTCGGCACACAGCAGCCGAAAATTTCAAACCCTTCCCAGTTTTTTACAGCACTGCTGATAAATGTGACCACGTGGGCACATCGCAGAAGCATTGTGCTAAGTGTTGGAAGCCACACAGATGACACACAAAGTATTTTCTTTCACATGAATTCTTGAAAGGTCAAACTACGGTGAGGGAGAGACAACTCCTCAGTGGTCACCTCAGTCTAGGGTTAAGGTGACACATTGTCTGCAAAAGGGCTGGAAAGATTTTTTTTTTTTTTTTTTTTTTTTTTTTTTTCACGACGGGTTTTTTTTTTTTTTTTTTTTTTTTTGCCAGCAGGTGTTTGAACCCACCAGAGAGAGAGAAAGAGAAAAGGGAGAGAAAGTACCCCAATATGGTGTGGCCACACCCCGATCGTTTTTCCTGCACTTCTCTGTCCTGTCAGGAGGGGGGCCTACATGCCTGACATATTTTGTCAAACTGACAAGGCCAGATTTGAACTGGGTCAGCCACGTGGAATCCAGCTCCCAATTCACTGCATTTAACCACTGTGCTCCAGGACCAGGAAGGAATTTGGGGAGTGTGATAGAAATCTTACATATATGTATTTTTGATCACAGTGGTGATTAAACAGCTGTATATTTTCATTAAAATTCACTGGACACTTAAACTTACAAATGTCATCGTATTTAACTTGTTCTTTAGTAAAATCTGATATAAAATCTTAACAAAAATAAAGTTAGAAATACCAATATTTTCAGCATCCCGAATTAACTTTCAAAATTTTTTCTACCGTACTTTTCTGGGAATGAATTAATAATTAATACCCCAATGAAGAGTAAAATAATTTAAAGAGTAAACATATTCGTACTATGTATATAGTTTGGGGAGCCACCTGTTTTGCAAACGCCTGTCTTTCTACAGAGGCTCTGTCATCCAGCTTTTACTCTGGGGACCTAGTTCCAAACCTAATTTAGGCAGGTGGGAATTTCAGTTGCAGTCCTTCGGGGCTCCCTTCTTACCTTCTCATGCATGTGTTTGAGAATCCAGGGGTGTGGGATGGAGGACCCTCGGCCTCTGGCAATGGTGATCACCACAGCTGTGCTGCTCGCCCAGGCCTACAAGGTCCAGCACGTCTGGTCTCCCCAACCCGGCCAGGGTTTGGCTGAGGCTGAGCATCTGGGGTCCTAGTGCCGCCTCCAGCCCTGCCCTGCCCACCGCACGGCGTGTACCGCCACAGGGAGACTCGGGTTTCTGTGTCTGAGGGGCCTGTGGAGGCCTGCCCCTGCCCGGTCTTGGGATGCCTGTCCCTTCCTCTATCATGGTGGTGGTTATTTAGCTATTACGATACCTTCTCATCCAAACTGACTGGACTCTACCCTTAAAATGGTAAATTTCATTGTATTGACTTACACTGCAATACATCTGATAAAAAATGTTACTGAAAATAAAGCCAGAAATACAGTATGTTCAACATTCTGCCTTCACCTGCCCCCTCGAGTGTGTCTTCTTCCCCGCTCCCACACGCTACTCGGTCTTTCTGCGCCCGCAGGACAGTGAGGAATGGTCTCCAGGAAACCCTTTTCATGCCCTTCCAGGCAAAGGAATGTACGAGTCAATGGAATAAAAGAGTCTACAGTTTTTCTTGGAATAGGAAAGTCAAAATGTAGGGGAAAAAGCAGAAATAGCTTTTATTCTTAATTCTATCAGAATGAGAAGAAAGTAAATGTTACCATCTCAATAAATTTTCCTTTCGCATTCTCAAAGTTTCCACTCTAGTCTTCCATTAAATAGCTTTTTGGTCCTGGGTCCTAATACATTTCTCTGAATTCTTCTTACCACAGAATTTCTAAATTAAGAATTTCTTTTTTTCCTCTATGCAGTATATACTTTAAGTTGAATAAATTATTTTGATTTTGTTACACGGCACAGCCAAGTACGTAGAGATTAGGAGGCTCTTGGAAAATGAAAGCATTTTAAGATATATTTGGTTAACAGAATAACTTGGACTTCCCTCCCAACTGTGGCATTTGCCTCATTCTTCACAAACCACTGCTCTTAAATTATATGCTGTTCATAACAGACGTGGATACAACCGACGGTCGGTCACAGGAGACAAAAACAGATTTGCCCAAACAACTTATTACATTCAAGACATGCTTCTCTGTTTATGACAAACAGAAACTTTGGCTACATATGACTCTTTCTTTTTCCATATATTGATACTGGTTTTTAAAAATAGGGGTAGTTTTAAGGATAGCTACAGCCCGAGTAATGCAATATAATTTGATTTTATATGGCATACTTAGGAACTAAATTATAGTAAGTCTACTTTAATTTGTGGGGTACCAGAAAGCTGTGTGCAACTTTCCAAAGCAAACCAGCAGACCAAACCCTGCCACAAAATCTCAGCCTCACTCAACGCAGGACAGAACCTCCAGCACGGGTCCGGCTCTGCAGCAGTGCGGCTAATGAGGTGCAGCAAATTCCAGTGCTGCACAACCGGAAGAACAGCGATGCTGAGCCTGGACAATGGTCTGCGTCTCTGCCTAGGGAGTTGTACGGTTCACATACAAAAGCACAGTGTGGCCCCCAGAAGTGCATGTGATCAGAGTGTTGGAAAAGCTGAGCACTAGGACTGGCCCACCCGTCTGCCGACTGTGGACTGGCAAGTCTCTGCACTTTTCTTGAACCCTTGTCTTCCTGAATGCAGGTTGAAGGTAAGACTAGATAATGCCCAAGCTCTCCTCCAATTCTAAACTGCAAGGTAAAATTTGCTTATGATATCATTTAGTCAATTACTATCTTTTCCTTTGAATAATAAATTCAGGTCTAATAGGCGGCATGGTGGTTAAGGCACTGGACTCCCACATGGCTGACCACGATTCAGTTCCTGGATCTGGCAACTTGAAAATCAGGCCAGGCGCATGTGCCCAAAATCCCAAGAGGAGAATGAAGGAGAAGAAATGGCAGAATGGCCATCCCTCCTGGGGTGTGATTTCTCAGTTTCTTCTCACTCTCTCTCTCTCTTGTCTCTATCTCTCTGGCAAGTGCATGTACCCTACAGCAAAAAGTTTTAAAAATAAATAAATGTCAGCAGATGGGATAATGGTTACATTACTGGACTCCTGCATGGTCGATGGCAGTTCAAGTCCCGGACCCAGTGGCTTGAAACTCATGCCAGACACACGTGTGCTTGTCTAAAATCCCAGGAGGAGAATGGAGGCTAAGGGATTGTGGCTGGCCATCCCCTTGTGGGGGAGGGGATTTATCACTTTCCCTCTCACTGTGTCTGTCTCTCTCTCTCCTATCAGCACATGTACCCTAAGGGAAAAACTTCTACAATAAATAAATACATAATTCACCTCTATAATAAAATAATCGAGAGAGAGAGAGAGTGAGATTTGCTATAGGGTATGTGCTCACCAGAGAGACAGAGAGGCAGGAGTGAGAAATTCCTCCCCGGGGGGGTGAGCATACTGCAATCCTTCTCCATTCTCCTCTAAGGGTTGTAAACAAGAACACGCATGTGCCCGGGGTGAGTTTTGAGCCATCGGGTCCGGGGCCCAAACTGTGGTCGACTAAGTGGGAGTCCAGCAACGTACCATCACACCATCTGCTGATTCCAATGATACATTTCTCTTAAGTGGTACTCAAAGAATTTACACAATATACAAATCATTTACATATAGAAAACTCCTCCTTAGGACCACTTTATGAAGTAGGAGCTATTGTTATCATTACGATTTTATAATTAAGCAGAAGTATTATAGGGAAATTTCCTATTAAAAAGTAAACTTGCCAAATGCATGCTCCTGCAAAGCTGAGCAGGTAAGAGTTTACCCTCTGAATTGCTAACATTCAGACAAAGGTGTTCTTGAAAGAACAGACTGAAATTCAGAAGGTGAAGATGTTGTAGAGATTTTGGAATCATCAGCTTCCAGGAAGGTTTCAGATCCTGGCTGTAGCTCAGCTCTACAGCAGGGTCATATGCAGAAGAAAGAAGGCGGATGTGCACTGTTCTGCCAAGGAGCCACACGGGAAGGTCCCAGATTCATGTCCTGAGGTCTTCGTGTACACGCCAGCTGTGAGAATGCATGCTCACCTCACTGGCTGAGTTTGGGGGTGCCCTAAACCCTGTCTCTGCTTTTAAAAATGGAGAAAGAAAGAAAAGAGGGAGGGCAGGACAGAAAGCACCAACACCCAGTGGGTGGAAGAAGACTGAAGGTGGGCGTTGGATACCACTCCACTCACAGGGAAAGCGTTGCACTTCCCGGCCGTAAGGGGGTCAGGCTCAGGCCCAGAGATGAGACTTACTTAGACCAATGAAACCAGGGCAGACGCATTAGGGGACCTGTTCGTTCTCCGCTGGGCTCGCTTTTCCCCCGCCATCGTGACCCGTGTACTTCAGAGAGGCTTCCCAGGTGTGGGCTGCCAGACAACGACGAGAAACACGTTAAATATTCAGCATAGCAGAATTCAGTCTTTGTTCTTTGAAGCCACTGAGATATTAATATATTGAGACGCACAGGGAGGAGGGCCCAGAACGGGACATGCGGAATAAGTAGGCGGCTGGGTCACCAGTGTGCTTGGGAACGTGGGGAGACGAGTCGAGAGGGACAGGCGCCGCCGGAGTGGAGTTGGAGAGACGATCTGGTGTCCCTTCTGATCTTCGTGAGACTTTCAGCCCAGGAGTCGGGACCAAAGGCAGACTGCAGTGGGTGGTGACTGCAAATGCAAGGAAATGAAAATGGTGATACAGACACCTATTTCTAAAATTAAAGGAATAAGTCAGATGAGGTTACACCGGGAGGCAAGGAGGGCTGGGTAGCCCCAGAGCACATGGGAAGGGTAGGACACCGGTATCTGCCTGGTGAGCACCCTGAGGAGCTGGGGTTCACAATGTGACACTGGCATCAGAAGGCACGGGATTGGTGCAGTGGTGAATGTGATGCTCTGGAAGGCAGCGCAAAGGTTCCTGGTTCGAGTCTAGAGACCGCCCTGACTACGTCAGGCCTCTTTGTACATGCCTGTGACCCTGGGCTGGCTAAAGACTGGGGATATTGTGGCATTGGGACAGTTAGAGATGTTACCTCTCTCTCTCCTGTCTCTCTCTCTCATCTCTCTTGTCTCTCTCTCTCTCTCTCTCATTTGCTCATGGAAGAAATAAACTTCAAAACAAAATGCCGGGGTTACTTGTGTCCATGTGTAGTGCACAATCACGTTTGTCCATTTTTTCCAAGCACACACTTCTACTCTGGTTTGTCGTGTAAATCCGTGAGTGCTCTCCCTGCACCTGGGTCACACTCTCGTATTTTTAATGGTCTTGTGTGAACCTATAAGGTAATAAATAAGACGTCTAAATATTTGTTTTCTTTGATATCTGAATCAGAATTGGGTCCAAGAGTATCTTAAGTAAGTTACAGGCCAGTGCCCCACCTGGAGTTCGAGTCCACACAGTAACACGTGGTACGATGCCTCACTGGTGACGCTGTTGAACTTCCGAACTTCTGTCCGTGTATCATCCATTTTCAACCAACGCACACACACACACACACACACATGTGTAAACACACATTATATTTAAATAATCTCAGTTTTTAAATTAAGGCATATTTCTTTTTTAAAAGCATTATTTAATTTTATCTATTATTATTATTTTTAAATTTGCTATAAGGCACACACACTCACCAGAGAGACACAGAGGGAGAGGGAAAGTAAGAAAGCAAGTTGTCAAATCCGGGATTTGAACCATAGTGAGCTATGTGGGAGTCCAGTACCTTAACCACCATGCCATCTGCTGGCCCTTAAAATCATCCATTCACTGGTGGGAGGCAGAAAACGGACGAGGGAAATTTGCTGAAATGCAATCATACTGGACAAGGCAGTGGTCAGAGCTGAAGACCCTGGTGCTAACAGCATTTGGAACATCCAAACACACACGGAGGAAACAAGGTGGGTCCGCCTTTAAAAGTTCCTTAGTGGAAAGGAAAGCCTATAGAAAAGCCCAGATTAAAAATCATTCCTCTTATGATAATTATGCCAACGTTGTTGCAGTCATTACAGATTGAACTATCCCAGCAATGGTTTGTCTTTTTTTTTTTTTGGAGAGGTTTTCGCTAGCGTGTGCTTGCCAGACAGACAGAGAGAGACAGAGAGACAGAAAGTGAGAAATCACCCCCCAGGGAGGATGGTCACGCTGCAATCCCTTCTCCTCCGTTTTCCTCTCGGGATCTTGGGCACACACGCATACGAGCCCAGTGTGAGTTTAAATCACCGGGTCTGGGACGCGAACCCCGGTCGACTACATGGGAGTCCAGTGACATAGCCATTATGCTAACTGCTGGTCCCAGATTCTCATTTTTTTTATGTGTAGTTACTTTTTCCAGGAGAGACAGCAGTCCCCACATATGCCAGAGGACTCGGGGAGGCTCTGGACCCGAGCTGGGCACATTCCACGTAGGATTATCACACACTGCTGTGTTTTACAGCTGCACTATCATCTGGCCCCAGTTTGGAGTGTCTACGACACATTTCTTCTAAAAACGACGATATGACTAATTTTAAACATATACACATTTAAGGTCATTTCAATTTGAGCTGAACACCTTGATTCTTGAGATTATGAAGTCAAAGATGAAGAACAGGGCAGCTTTTAAAATTTGCCAAGTGTCTATGATACTGGAAGTACCTGGGTTTACCTTCACTGCTGAGAACAGAAACCGACTCCTAAACTATAATATTTTGTGACAGTGTTCCAACTATTATTATTAAATCTTCAGTTTAATAACAACCTCCAAAAGAGCAAGCATACTTTTGGCACTTCATACATCACAGGCTGTCACAACAGCTTCCATGGGGAGGGGCATAGAAGGCAGCCGCCTGGTCCATGGAAGGCTTCTGAGGCGCACCGAGGGTAAGGGGCAGAGGAGGACGTGGCTTATGCAAAGTCACACTTGGAAAAAAATCCAGTATTAGCACTCAGTGGAAATAAGCGACCACAAATATGGCTCCTTGTCTCCCGTGTAAGAGATGTCTCGTAGGTCCCTTGTCTCCCATGTAAGAGACGTCTCGTAGGGTCCTTGTCTCCCGTGTAAGAGACGTCTCGTAGGGTCCTTGTCTCCCGTGTAAGAGATGTGTCTCCCGTGTAAGAGACATCTCATAGGGTCCTTGTCTCCCGTGTAAGAGACGTCTCGTAGGGTCCTTGTCTCCCGTGTAAGAGATGTCTCATAGGTCCCTTGTCTCCCATGTAAGAGACATCTCGTAGGGTCCTTGTCTCCCGTGTAAGAGACGTCTAGTAGGTCCCTTGTCTCCCGTGTAAGAGACATCTCGTAGGGTCCTTGTCTCCTGTGTAAGAGACATCTCGTAGGGTCCTTGTCTCTGCCCCTGTAGCCCAGCTTCAGTCTCCATTATAGCTATTTCAGTTCCACTTTGGCCTCCTACACTCTCACGCCTAGAGAGCCTCTTGAGCCTAAGCGTTGATTAAGATGTCCATTAACAATGCCACCTTTTTTATTGTGAGATAGTCCCTTCTTTCTTCGAGCGCAAGCCTCTCAGAGGTGCCAGGGGACACTGTGTCCATCGGAAACGTTGAGAAGGCCACGCTGATTTCACTCACTGTTCAGGAGAGAGACTTGGCCCACGGCGAGTTAGGCAGAGCAGTAGCCACCTACACAGGGAGCTAAGCTCATGCACCCAGGCACAAAGCGTGGGAGAAGCGAGCAGAGCGTGTTGGGGTCGGGGTCGCAGCCAGGAGTGAGGACCAAGCTGTCCTCAGACCTGTCCGAGGAGACAGCCATGGCGCCAGGCACTCCCTTGCTTACACTTTCTGTGAGCGAAGACTTCACTAATCAGTCAGCGCTAACATATTTGCTTGCCTGTAAACCCTTCCAAAGAGTGAATTCCAATGACAAAGAACTACCTCCTTTTTTTTTCCTTCAACACCAGTATAGAAATGGGAGGTGACAAGATGGCATTTGATCTCGGAGGCCATTCTCTGAAAAGAAAACCTGTCCAGAGAGAAGGCATTGAAGGTGCGTGTGTCCTTTGTCACTTGGAGTACATTTCACTCCAAATGAAACGACATGCTCAGGCTCGTGCGCCGTGTCCCTCACAGACGCCAATTAGCTCCGTGCCCAGTGGCCGCCCGCTCCAGCGCCGTCTACAGGCCCTGCGCCGGTACACACAGCGGGACGTTGCCGCGCTCTAAACCACAAGCCACTGCTTTGATGGTGCGGGAGACCTTGGCCCTTTTAAACGGATAAACAACCTTTCTTTTCTAATCTGGGCCATGAGAGGGAAATGCTGTGAAAGCCTGTGTTCTGAAATAACCAGGTTTGCTCCCAGTCATGACAGTTTTCAATCTTGCTGCCAGTCACAGAAGAGCAGCGTGAGACTAAAAATAACGTGGGTGCCATGTGCCTTGGGCACCGACTGAGGCGGAAAGGGGCTCGGATTAATTTGAAACTGAGCAAAGGTGGATTTTTCTCTCTGCTTTGGCCCTCTCGTGGGTGTGTAACTGTGGGGAAAAGCCATCTGCCTGATGAGCTGTGGGCCTAGAGGAAATGTCATCGAGACCAGCACAGTCACCCGCGGCCCCGTGCCCTGCTTTCCCGGTCGCGTGGCGTTTACTGCCTCCGTGCCACCTCCTGGTCACAGCTCTGTCTTGTCTACAAAACACTCATTTGCAGGCGTGCCCTGTAATTAAAGTGGAGGGCTACATGTCGACCATGTGTCAGGGCTTCAGAAGGTGCGGGTAAACAGAAGGCAGCTTAGCAGGCTCTGCTCTGCATACCCGTGACACGGCCTTCTCTCAGTGCCTGCACGTGGGATTGGTTTCTGACTCATTTTGTTGCTTCCCAGGGCAGTGGATTAAACTGAGGGATGATTTTTTCAATATTCAAATGAGTCTCTGATTGTTCTGAAAAGTCCTGAAATTCCAGATGGTGGGACTATCTTTCCCAAATCGGAAGTGTTTCTTAATTCTTGTGCCACTTTGTAATGATTACATCTACCAGAGCTTTGGGGGCTGCGTGTGCTGACAAATGCAAAAGAGAAAAAGAAGAAGAAAGAAAGAAAGAAAGGGAGAAAGAAAGAAAGAAGAAAGAAAGAAAGAAAGAAAGAAAGAAAGAAAGAAAGAAAGAAAGAAAGAAAGAAAGAAAAAGAAAGAAAGAAAGAAAGAGAGGAGAAAGAAAGAGAAAATGACACTGTGTGCTTCTTGAATCAGAATGAATCATAACCCAAAACAGACTTTGGGGTCAGGTAGAATGCAAGGACAAGACCCGGAACAAATCTGCAAGAGAAAATCTGTTCTTGGGGAAAAATATGAGACCCTGGTACCCTTCCCACAATGCAGAGCAAGTTCCTGCTCAGGACAATGGAAAAATGAAAGAGCCGCATTCATGTATCGCCACAACAAATTTGCAATGCATGAGCCATCGTGGATGAATGTTCTAGAAGAAGCATCCTTCCACCTAGGCCCAAGACTGATTAGGGAGAAAGAGAGTTTCTTAGAGTTGTTCATTTCAGTACTAGTCATTTGATTTCTCAGCTTTCTTTTTAGAAGCTGTGTAGTTCTCTCTGAAAGAGGAATTCCAAAATAATTCAGACTTCCAAGGGGCTAATCTATGCCATTTGTTTTATGGCACTAAGCATACTACTTCAGATGGTTTGAAAATTTTAAAAATATGTGCAAATATACTAAATTCATGATGATCCCTCCATTTATGATACTGAAAAGTGTTTTCATAATGACTTAGAAAAGAAAATGGTCTAATTAGCTGAGAGCCAGACATAACCCTTTGTTTTGTTTAAACCATGGTTGAAAAATGTTTATAAAACACTAAAAACGTGACTACATTGCACAATGTCTAATCTTCTTTGTAGATAAGAGATCTAGTACAGTGTAAGTACTAAGTGCTTCATAAACATATAACTAGTTACGTAATTAAGTCTCTCTCATGATTAATACTTGTGAAATGCCTCAAGATACGTCCTCAGGATATATAGTGTCTATTTAAATTCATAATATACTTCACTTGCAACAAAAGATTTTCATATCTAATATCTCTTTTTGTTCTGCATCATCATTTGTCTTATAACAGCCCCCATAAAGAGGAAGAATAAGTTTCCCCATGTCCTACTTTGTATTATAGTTGAGCACACATGGTCATGTAAGTAGCACTTTACACTGATACTGTGTTGAAAAGGTATTAGCTTATTTGTTTCATTATTTCCATTTTCTTTCTAAATTTGATCAAAGAAAACACAGGTTCGTAAACAGTCATCATTTTTCTTCCAGTAGTTGAACGTTTACTCTGCATGCCACACGCACACGTAAGCATCACATACACTGTAACTATAATAATAACTCTCAAACTTTTTAGTCTCCAGTCACCTTAACACTCTCAAGGATTATTAGAACTGCAACAAGCTCGAGTTCATGGGGCTCCATTAAGCGATATTTACAATATTAGAAATTAAAACTGAGAAAAATTTCAACTTATATTGACACACTTAAGAGTGAGATTAATGAATGCATATTAGCATATTTTATTAAAAGTAACTGTATTTTTCAAAACATAAAACAAATGAGAAATGTAACATTTTTTGCAAATCTCTTACTGCCAGGCTTACTTAAGAATGCACCCATGGGGACCAGCAGGTGGCATGGTGGCTAAGGCGCTGGACACTCCCACATGGCTGACTGCGGTTCAAATACTGGACCTGGTGGCTTGCTTTCTCACTTTCCCTCTCTCTCTCTCTCTCTCTCTGCTCAAATTAAAATAAATGAATGGATAGATAAATAATTAAAAAAAGAGAATGCACCATGTTCTCATATCTGTTTCAGCATTCAATTTGTTGTATGATGTTTTGTTCGAAACATATGAAGAAAATCCAGCTTTACACATATATTCAGTTTTAAAGGGAAGAGCCTCTCAATGGCCTATTAAAAATCTTAATAGGAATTCTCCTCTGAAACTGAACCAAAATGTTCATTGCAGAATGGGTCTGAAACCTTCTCAATGAGCTTTTCCTTCTTATGTTAAAATCCAGTGGTCTGTCTTACACTTTGAAGGAACCTTTTAACTCACTGATTATTTTGTAACTTCATGCCTTGGTAATTTGGAAAATACTGGTTTATAGTGTTACAGATCTTCCAAATGTTGACATGTATGAAATGTATAACATTGCAGTATTATAGTTTCTAGCGTGGACACTGCTCTCTTCACAAGAGTTCTTAAATGTTGGGAGCTGGCAAGTCCAGGGTGGCAGGTACACATCTTCCCCAAACTCTAATTTCACTTGAAAACTCTGTTTATCATTAGCCACAGGCTAATACAGCTACAGGCTCACTTTCTTTGGTAATCTAAAACTGTCTACCAAATGCCCAAATTAGAGTAACCACAATTTGTCAGTCAGTCATTCCTTAAGGGAATACGGTGCTCCATGTCTAAAAAAATTGTTCTGCTGGACACAGTATACATGTTTTATGGGTAATCTCCGTTTACATATGCAGAATGTCACAAGAGGTACACTCGATGGCTCAGATCTAAAGAAAGCTGTAATTTTCATTAAGTCAAGAGCATTCATAAGTGAACCTGGCTTCGTACCTCCCGCAAGTATGTGGTGGTGGAATGGGGCAAGCCCGAGTCCAGCATGGGCTCCTTAGGCACCAGCTGGCTGGAGCCTCCTGTCCCGCGTGTCACCTTAGCATCATCATTGCACAGTGTCAGCTCAGTGACAAAGTGTTCACATTATTAGAAAGATGGTTTTGACCTCATGAGCCCACTGGAAAAGTTCCACAGCCCATTCTTTGAAAACCACTGGTCTAGGGAACCAGCAGTTAGCGTAATGGCTATGTCGCTGGACTCCCACGTAGTCGACCGCGGTTCGCGTCCCGGACCCGGTGGCTTAAAACTCACGCCGGGCGCGTGTGCGTACGTGCCCAAGATCCCGAGAGGAGAATGGAGGAGAAGGGATTGCGGCGTGACCATCCCCCCTGGGGGGTGATTTCTCGCTTTCTGTCTCTATGTCTCTGTCTGTCTGGCGAGCGCACGCGCCCTATAGTGAAAAAACCTCTCCAAAAAAAAAAAAAAAAAAAAAAAAAACCACTGGTCTATAAAAACAAAAAGGGCTTCATAAGATTACTATAATAGAGTTAAAAGAATTTGGAATTAATACTAACCTGAATTTGAATGCCAGCAGCAGTTCTAACTGGGTAGGTAATTTGGAGAGTTTTCTGAAACATTCTGGGACTTTTATTCCATCTGTCAAATGGAATCAATAACTGAGAGGAGGGACCGGCACATTTCTACCCACGTGTTGAAGCCCCAAACCTTTTCTCCCGTTTTAAGCTCAGAGACACAGATTCAATCTGGACTTTTCGTGAGTCTTCTCATTTCTCAAGGCAAGGCAGTTTACCATCATACAACACATGCATGTTTAAGTGTTAGACACGATAGGAAAAAAAGGGGACTCTGCTCTCTAGAGTCGTGCTGCCCCATACAGTGGTCCCCAGGCACTTGCAGTTACGGAACGGTTGACACGTGGGCAGTTCCAGCTGTTTCTACATGGCTCCACCACCCTTTCATTTCAACGTGAAGGAGTGCCCTCATCATTTTATGGAAAGCAGGTACTGTGGTAAGTAATCCCCTCTGCTTTTGTTCACCTGGGAGTCTTCACTCTTCCTTCCCTTCTAAAAGGACTGCTGGGCTGGATACATATTCCTAATTGGCATTGTTATTTTCTTCTCACACTTTAAACGTATCATCTCATTCAATCTGCTCACAAAGGTTCTGCTGAAAATGTAGTTGTAATCTTTTCTCTTTTTTTATTGTCAGAAGGTGCATTTGTGAGAGAGAGAAAGCACCCCCTCCCAATGGGGCATGATTGTGTCACAATTCTTTTCCCTCCATGTCAAGAGTTTGGGGCACACATGTATAAGTATCTAGTGTGTTTCTCAAGCTACAGGGTCTGGGACTCTGATGGAGGTCAGCGATATGGGATTCAGTTCCAAATCTCTTAAAAATTTTGTTAAAGAGAGATTTTTGTTACAGGACACATGCACTCGCCAGAGAGACAGAGAGACAGAAAGCAAGAAATCACCCCTAGGTGTGATGGCTATGCTGCAGTCCCTTTTCCCATTCTCCTTTGGGATTTTGGGCATGTATGCACACACCCCGGGGGGGATTTTCAAGCCACTGGATCTGAGACTCAATTGTGGTCTACTATGTGGGAGTCCAGCAATGTTAACCATTATGCCATCTGCTGGTCTCTCAGTTTCCAGTCTTTAGGAAGCTCACTTTTATATGATGAGTCGCCTTTTTCTGATGCTTTCAAGATTATCTCTTTTTGTGACTCCAAGCAGTTTGATTTTTTAACAACTCTCAGTGTGGGGGCCAGCAGGTGGCATAGTGGGTAAGGGTGCTAGACTCCCACATGGTCAACCACGGTTCGAGTTCCAGACTTGGCGGCTTACTTTCTCACTTGCCTTCTCTCTCCTCTCTCTCTATCTCTCTCTCCCTCTCTGGTCAAATTAAAATAAATAAGTAAATAAATACCTAAATAAAATAATTCTTAAAATAAAACAAAAACCTCTCAGTGAGATCCTTGGGATATATTATAGCTATAACTCCTTGAGATTCTTAAATCTATATGTCCCTCTTTTTACTGAGATTTGGAAACTTCGGGGTCATTATTTATTTATGTAAACTCTGTACCCTCTTTTGTTATCGTCTCATCTTATGGTGTTTGGTGTCTCGTAAGTCCTTTCAGTTCTCTGCTTTTCTTTATTCTTTTTTTTTTCTCCTTATTTATCTGACTCAGTTGTTTCATATAAACCTGTATTCAAGTTTGCTGATTTTTCTGACAGGTCATGTCTACTGTTAAACCCTTCTAATGAATTTTTCTGGCCAATTATTATATTTTTCAGCTCCAGAATGTCAGTTCTATTTAATAGTTTCTATCTCTTTGTTAATAATCTGATTTTATTAATTCATCATTTTTTTATTTTATTTATTGTCTTTGGTCTCTTTTAGCACATTGAACATCTTTATAACCACTACTTTTGATTCTTTGTCAGACAGCTCATAGATCTATGTTTCTTTAGGGTCATTTTATGTCATTTAATTTTGTTCCCTTGACTGGACCATGTTTTCCTGTTTCATTGTATGCCTTCTAATATTTTGCTGGGAGTTGGGTGTTTAAAAACGAAACAACCTTTCTCAGTCTTTGGGTATTGGCTCCATACAGGGGAAGACCTTCACCAATTGGCTTAGCTGGAAGGCCTAAGGTCTCTTAAACTCTGACTTGTTTTATGACTGCTAGAGTCTTCCTGCAGAACTGAATTGCTAATGTGCTGAGTATTTTCTCTGTTGTCAGTGGCTTCTAAATTTTGGCACTGTTCCTGTCATCATTTCACATCAGGTGTGATGGCTGAAATTAGTCTTTTGGGCTGCCCTTAGACAAGCCAGAATTTTAGACACATAGTCTACTAATTTATTTGCTCTCCCTAGTATGAGATGGCTTCTCATAGCAGGTTATTACACACCAGCCTGTGTAAGAGGAGGCGCATACAATTGCATGCCAAACACTATGAATTTTTCTATCCCTTTTGTTGGAATTCTTTCTCGGTTTTACAGTAGCCTGAGTGCTCTTACTTCTTAGCTGGTCTTTAGGGTTCTCACACAGGTATCCTGGTTCAGATTTATTTACTCAGTGTTTCTGTGGGGGAAGGAGGATCTTTGGCTTTCCAACTAACCATCTTGCTGACATCCACATCTCTACCACTTATTTTTATTTTTAAACTGAGTTTTATTGGGATAAAGCCATATTTATCCATTTGTGTATTGTCTATCACTGTTTTTATTAATATACTACAATTGCGAAGTTGAATAATTGTGGTACAAACTGTCTGTCCTGCAATGCCTAAATATTTGCCCTTTGTAGACAAAGTTTGTAATACTTGACAAATAAAATAAACTTTCCATCTTATCCAAGGTAAAAGCCATGCAGCACAGAGTCCTCTAAAGTCTGGTTTATGTTAGGTTGCTGACCAACTTCATTACTGTCCTCTGGCTGACTCTGGGTACCCTCACCACTCAGGTATTCTTGCTGTTCTTCAAACACTCCAAGCAAACTCCAGCACCAAGCTCCCGTACATGGCCCACTGCCTGGACACCCTTTCCATAAATAGCCACATGGGTCACGAGCTCCAGTGCTTTCAGATACCTATTCAAAGCCATCTTCCCAATGAGTAGCCACCAAATCTAAGTTTTTAATTTCCTCTCTTAGCATTTTATGTTCTGCTCCAAGCTTTATTTTCTTCTTAGCTTTAATTATTCTTTATCTTTCCCACTCTCTTTTTTCTTAAGCTTTCTCTCTCTCCCTCTGGAATGTAAAGAAGATTTCTCTCTCTTTTTTTTGTGTGTGTATATATATATATATACATATATATATATATATATATACATAAACTATGATATTCTTAATGCAAAAAATATTATTTGGTATAAGTAGGTGCTACCAAACATTGCAATAATAGATTGATAAATGTGAAAAATCTATCTTATTAAAGATAGTGAAAAAAGTTACTTATTACTATATTCTTAATTTAAATATACTTTATCTATAAAGGAGTTCTATCAATTCAATCCATAGTCCAGTTGAAACACAAACTCGGTGTAAGTTCTAATTAGTTTTGAACTAAAAGTGTCTCTCATTCATTTTACAGTAGTTCTAAATTATGGCATCACAGCCTTGTAAAATATAGGAAATTTATTTGGTTTTCTCTTTCCATCTATTAAAAAAAAATAAAAGAGCATAACACAAAAAAGTAAGATAAATCTAACCATGGCTATGATTTAATTATATTGTAGAACTTGGATATTATACTTCTTTTGTTTTGGCACTTCTAATGCTGTCTTTAGCATCGAAAATGGTCAGAATTGTTAGGATTTCTGAAAGAGTTTCAACAAAGCAGTGTGCATTCAGTCCTTTTTTCTCAAAATATCACAGTGCTCACAGCTGAGTTCAGCTATACATCCTGCAATCCATTTACCTCAGACCTCAGAGGGCCAACTATGTTGTGTATGGCTTCTCCCACACCCCAGCCATTAAACTTCAATAGGTTTGCCTTTCTTTTCCAATTATGTATCATAGGCTTCATTTCTCTTTAATTTTGTATGCATGTTGGATTCTGCAGGAACATTGCCACTCTGAAGGTGTATCTATCCTCTCTTTTCATGAAGAGAACATATTTATACAAAGGAGAAGTAGTATTCAAAATTGCACTTGGCATTTGGAACACAGCAAAAGGTAGCTGTGGTCCTGTATTATTGTACAACAATCATGTAAACTCCAGCTGTCAAGGCGTCTGATCAGTTCTTCAATAGGAAAAAGGGGCTCAGCTAAATCCTGCCCACATGCTGATGTACACCCGCCTAATAACCGTGTTTTTCCTTCTTTATGAATTTCATTTACAATTACTCTGGGACTTTCAAGGACTATCTTCAAAGAAAGACGTGACTGGAATCGGTGAGTAATTTTATTTTCTGATTGCAGTGTTAGAGGAGTAAAGAAAACACAATCTGTTTTAATTTGTACTTGAGCAAAGTGATGAAGCTCATCTGCTGTTTTCCAACTTAGTCCACAAAAGAGCTCCTCTCTTTCTGAATGCTTACAGTAAAGATCTTAGACATTGGCGGTGCATGGTGGGGAAGTAGACCTAGAGGATGGGAGCTTTGGAAGCTATTATTAAAGAAATTCTCATTAAGGAAAACAGAAACGTGGAGTCAAGTACCTTGCTCAAGATTCCCCAGCATCACTGTGTCTTGAGGCAGAATGAGTACTGGAGTCATGCTGAGAATTCCAGTTCAAGTCGAGCTCCTGGGATTGCTCGCTGTTTCTCTCTCTCTCGCTCGCTTTCTTCTTCCTCTCTCTCTCTCTGACACACAACTGCATACACACATATAAACTCATGCACTTTTTCTCTCTAACATACAACTGTGCACACACACACACTGTGACAAACAACTGTGACTACACACACATACACTCACACATTCTGACATTACTGTGCGTGCGTGCGCATGTGCACACACACACACACACACACACTCTCTGGCATACAACCGTGAATACACACACATACACACGCACATGCTTTCTCTCTGACACACAACCGTGCATGTGCGCACACACACAGGCACACACACTCTCACATTACAGACATGTCTTTACCATAGACGTGAGAGGTGAACTGGACAAGAAAGTGTTATTGTCACGTCCCCTGTGGTGGCTATGGCTGCTGTTGTCACTGTAAGGGTACAAACGTGATGGGGGAAAAATCCTTGAGTTTTCGAAGATCCAGAGCCTCTTGAGAGCAAAGACCTGGGCTTATTCAGTGTTCCACATGCAGGCCTGCCCTCTCTCGCCCACAGCAGGTGGCCAATAAATGTGAACAGGTGTGGGTGCTCAGCCATTAAAAACTTCACCTTGGAAGAAAGAGCTACTTTAGTTTGCATGATTAGAATTCTATGGAGATGTTCACTTTCTCCTCATCACAGATTTGCATTCTGTGAACAGAGTAATGCACTAACAGTTTGAGAGATTTTATTAATTTATCACCATCCAAATCAGGACATTTTCTATGGATTTTATAGGTTCTAACCCAACTAAGCTGTTTCCTTGCCTCAGATTATGAGTGCTTTTATAATTAATGCAGTTATGTGATTATTTTACTGATACCCATTAAACTTGGCTCAGCAAGAGAGTAATCTTTTTACTTACTAATTTTCTCCTTAAAGGAATTATGGTGATATTTATGTAAGGGCCCAAACCAGGAAAATGCAACCTATCAATAAAGACATCCATGTCACAGCAAGAGATTGCTTTAGGAAGAGATAAACAAACTACAGAAAAATTATTAAATACAGCATTCACAACCCTTCTTTGAAATAATTCATCATAAAATGAAAACACTTAAAACCAGTGTAACTTAATTTCATTTGGCTAAAAGCAATTTTTAATAACAGAGAGAAAGACACGGTGTGTGTAGGGGGTTGTTTTTCACTAGGTCTTGCCATGCAGCAACCCTCCTGTGAAGCCTCCCAGCAGGTAGGTATTACCGTGCTCAGTCTGTTTAGGTTGTCCCAGAAACGGAATCCAACCTCCCATGTGCCCTCGTGCTTGCACCAGTGCAGCTGGGCCTGAAAGTATTTTAGATTATGAAATCTGACTGAAACAGTGAGGCTGACTACATGAAAACTATCTCATTTTTCATTTAGACTATGTACGTTTATATGTAATCTTCTTACTTCCAGGTATGCTGTGTGATTTTCAATGTCAAGTATGAAATTTTCTTTTGCAATTCATAGAAGTTCTGCAGTCCACATACTCTAACCATAAAAGATCATCTAAATTACTAATTGCTGGAAGTGAGAAATTCCAACTTTTATGTTTTTCAGTTGTGCTTTATCAGTAGCTCTATGGACTATGAGATTTTCAAATAATGCTCTCTGAGGTCTCCCTGGATATAAGAACTCTAAAATTATCAAGTAAGTTAGTTATTCATGAATAATTTCCAAATTTTGCCCTAATGGCATGCTATCAAGCAGACCTTTATTTCATCATCCACTGAGTTTGCTATTGCACGAAACATGTCGCCCCATGTAAAAGTGGCCATAAGGCAGTTTGTGTTAAAACAGAGAACTGCACAGAGGTGGCCTCATCTCGGAGTCTTAATTTAAAATATGCTTAGTAAACTCCAAAAGCATGCACCTAAAAAGAATAAGGAAGTTTTTTAAATATTAAATTTTTGTATATCCCAGAATTGATTAACAATTGATCATATTGATACAGTACTTAAAAACATTTAAACATTATCCAATCATAAGATTTATCAGATGACACACACCAGTCTTAAGGCAGTAGCTAGAAATATCTCCAACATAATCTCAAGGAAGCGAAAAACACTGAGAAGAAACAAATAAAGCTTATGGATTTGTCAAAGTCATTTCTGACTAGACTAGCTTTTAGTTTTTTAATTTTTCAAATGGAATTGGGTTAAGCTAATGGAATATTTGTTCACTTTCAGTAGAATACTTCTGACAATGGCTTGTAAAGTAGAATAATCGAAGATTCCCTCTCATGGACGGCTGGTGATCTTTGATTTCTCGATGTTTAAATTGTCTGTGTAAAGACAATTTAATTTAGAGAAAACTTGATGGTCATATTAAACTGCTAAGAATCGATCAATTTAATTAAGACATGATATGCACACCTCCCACTTTGTTGTTGTTGTTTTTTTTTGGGGGGAGAGGTTTTTGCTATAGGGCATGCGTGCTCACCAGACAGACAGAGAGACACAGAGAGAGACAGAAAGTGAGAAATCACCCCCCAGGGGGGATGGCCACGCCACAATCCCTTCTCTTCCATTCTCCTCTCGGGATCTTGGGCATGTATGCACACTCGCCCAGCATGAGTTTAAGCCACTGAGTCTGGTAGTTGAACCACGGTCAACTACATGGGAGTCCAGTGACATAGCCATTATGCTAACTGCTGGTCCCCACACCTCCCATTTTGAAAGATTAAACTGAAGACAAATGACCACCCAAAGTCTGGTTATGATTAAACTAGGAATAAAGGTTTACATGGCAAACGCCTAGCATATTATGGTTCATCCATCTTTACCCAATTTAAAGCCCTGTAATAAGCTTTCCTCAGATTTATTTTGAGTTTATTGTCTTTAAAACTTTGAGGAATAAATTAATAGAGAAAAATAAGAACTACAGCCGCATCACCATGTTGATATTACTCCACTCAGTGGGCCAGAAACATGTCCAGAGATGGGAGTCAGGTGTGGAGAAACCATCCCAGATTTTTTGGGGGCAGCACATTTCAGAAACATCGTTTGGATATTGTTTCACCTGAGACAACAGGGAGGAAAAGAGAAAAAGTGGATGAAAAGTAGGATAGGTGGGGGAACCAGCAGTTAGCGTAATGGCTATGTCGCTGGACTCCCACGTAGTCGACCGCAGTTCGTGTCCCGGACCCGGTGGCTTAAAACTCACACCGGGCGCGTGTGCGTGCGTGCCCAAGATCCCGAGAGGAGAATGGAGGAGAAGGGATTGCGGCGTGACCATCCCCCCTGGGGGGTGATTTCTCGCTTTCTGTCTCTATGTCTTTCTCTGTCTGTCTGGCGAGCACACGCGCCCTAATCAAGGCTGATTTGAGATACATTTGAAGAATGTGATTAACATGGAAAATACTACATATGTGTATTTTATACTTGTATTTGTCTGAGCATTTTAAAATTTATTTCGGCTTGTTGCATTTCAATCAAATAAAGATCGAAAAAATTTTCCGAATTTGCTACTGCTTAATATTTGTGCAAAATCCAAGGAAAATGATTTTAGTGCAAATTGGTTCTATGCCAGCAATCAGTGACCACTTATGGCAGAAGAAAGGAAGGCCGGTGCTAACAGTTCAAAGATGCCGTTTCTACAGCCCAGGTGGCATTCCCTTCATCTACTATTCGTCCTTGTTTAGAGACACACCTTGTCTTCCAGGGTAATGTCAAAACTTGAACGACTCTCATTCTACTGCATCTCAAATATTCATAAAGACGATGTGTTGGCACAATAATTAAGAGCTGAGTATAATTAATAACGGTTGTCCTGTGGCTCTCTTCAAATAATATTTTAAATCTTTCACCAATTTCTTAACAAACAAAACATTACTGAAAAT
Source organism: Tupaia belangeri chinensis (assembly GCF_000334495.1). Taxonomy (NCBI): domain Eukaryota; kingdom Metazoa; phylum Chordata; class Mammalia; order Scandentia; family Tupaiidae; genus Tupaia; species Tupaia belangeri. Next base: position 5,878,292 of record NW_006160094.1, on the reverse strand, counting down.
AGTAAAAGACAGATTTGACTTTTTGTCTTTGAACTGTTGAAAACTTAATCAATGAATGAAGAGGTAAAACTCAAGAGATGAACCATGAGAAGACAGAATAAAAGGGCAGTGAGGAAAGTGGAGTGCACACACCTGGGATGAAGGCCTGGACTGGTTGGTGGTGCGTGTCACCCACACAGCAATGAGCTGGCTCTAAGAATCCCCCTTCTCATGGAAAGTTTAACATAGACCAGGGAAAACGTAACCACCTGGCCGAGACAGAAAAAGTGGGGAGGGAGCTAGTAAAGAAAAGATTGATGATTATTTTATATCAAGTAGTTCTAGCAAGCCATGCTTTGATGCCTTAAGAACAATCTCATTGAATATCACATGTTTTCACTTTCCTTTGAGGGCATTTACATTTAAGGATTAATGTTACTTGGAAGATACATGGGTTTTTCCCAGCCCAACATAGTTAGATAATAAATAACAAGATTAAGTCAGTAATTTAACTTCCTTTTTACTTAAAGAAAAATGAAAAAAGCCCGGATTAAGTAAAAATTACTTTTAACATTTTTTTTCCTCAATTATTTCTTTTTGTGATGTGCACCAACGTGGAATCTGAGTTATGAATGGGTTTTGTTTCATGTTTACTACTTGTATCAGGTGAACTTCTGTTTGGATTTTGGAAGAAATTCTAAATGTTCTTGAGGTGATTATTATGAAATTATTTTAGGAAACTATAATTCACTTTAAAAGATTTAAAGAGTTAAGGTCCAATAGGTGGTATGGTACTTAAGACACTGGATCCCACGTGGTCAACTCTGTGGATCAAATCTCAACCCTCATGACTTGAAAAACATACAGAGCATGTGTGAGTGCATGCCCAAAATCCTGAAAGGAAAATGGAGAAGGCATGACCTTCCCTCCTGGGGCATGATTTCTCACTTTCCCTCTATTTGTCTCTCTCAGGCAAATGCATGTGCCCAGTGGCAAAAATAATAATACAAGTTTAACATTTTTTAAAAAATTTAAAGAGTTAAAAATAGCTTTTGGAAATTTATATATAACTAAAAACAAGATCAAACGTTCATAGACATTCAAAAACTGAGGAGAGGGACCAGCAGTTAGCGTAATGGCTATGTCACTGGACTCCCACGGAGTCAACCGCGGTTCACATCCCAGACCAGGTGGCTTAAAAGTCACGTCGGGTGCGTGTGCGTGCATGCCCAAGATCCCAAGAGGAGAACAGTGGAGAAGGGATTGCGGCGTGGCCATTCCCCTGGGGGGTGATTTCTCGCTTTCTGTCTCTCTGTCTCTCTCTGTCTGTCTGGCGAGCACACGCACCCTATAGCAAAAACCTCTCAAAAAAAAAAACTGAGGAGAAAAAATAATTGTGGGAGGAAAGCATATAATAATAAGTTTATTTCTCCTAAGACTCTCTTAGTAAAACAAAATGTTCTAACAAAGATTATTTGCAATTTAAAAAAGAAATGTTTCCTCCAAAGAAATGAAGAGGTAGGAGCCAGCAGATGGCATGGTGGTTGTGGTGCTTGACTCCCACATGGCTGAATGCAATTCAAGTCCTGGACCTGGTGGCTTGTTTTCTCACTTTCTCTTTCTCTCTCTGTCTCTTTCTAGTCAAATTAAAAAATAATAATGATGATGATAAATTAAATTAAATAATTAAAAGAGAGAGAGATAGATGGATAGCCAAAGGTAGCAGTGCAGCCCTCCATATGAGGACCTACAACCCTGAGTTCAGCCTCCTGTCCAGCCCTTCTTAGAGACACATCCTCGAAACAGAACCGATGGCAATAACAATTCTCATTGGCTCACTTCACTGCAACTAGACTATCTGATCCTTCTGTGAAAACACCGAATCTTTCCATTTCGTCCCTGGCTTAATTAAGTATAACACTTTCTCTCAAGACTCTCATAAGTGTATTTGTCCATCTTGACACACACCTTTCTTGTCTTGCACTTTGTTATAATTTATGGCTTTCTTTCTAATAAAACTCTATTTAGTAAAAATCTAGATAAAATATATGCATCTCACCATCTGATACAAACATATGTTCCAAGAGAGATGAAGTACCCAGTGATTAAACACCCTTGGAATGATATCCTCACACTGAAACCAGTGCTTGTCACCTTGGACAACTTACTGAATCCCTACAGTCTCAATTCATAGGGTTGCCATAACTAGTAAGTTATTTATCTAAAACATTTATCCCCTTCTCTGGAACATAGTAAGTCAATGAATATTTATTATTAAGTGATAGTGAAGAAAACACCTTAAAAAATTAAGACACCAGCCATATAACACAATGTAACTTGGGGACCCACAAACTGGCCCAATGACTCTTTCTGTAAATAAGCACTTTGTAAATTTATTGTGTATGGCTGCTTTTGTACTATAGTGACAGAGCTGAAAAACAGTCACAGAAATAGTATGTCCCCACAAAGGTGAAAATATTTACCGTCAGCTTCTTACAGAATAAGTTTGCTGATACATGGTATAGTTCATTGGTAACCCTCAGTCAAAAATGTTGACATCATAAGCCATGAAGATTGATCATACCAGAGCTATTCTTCATATGTCTTAAGCTTCCTCATTTGTTTCTTGTTTTTCTCCATAGGGTGTGTGCACTTGTCAGAGTGACAGAGAGAGGGAAAGTGAGAAATCATCCCCAGGAGGGATGGCCATGCCACAATCCCTTCTCCATTCTCCTCTTGGGGTTTTGGGCACACTTGTACATACGCCCAGCATGATTTTCAAGCTGCTGGTGTAGGACTTGAATCAGGGTAGGCCATGTGGGAGTCCAGTGCCTTACCCACTAGGCAACCTGCTGGCCCCAAACTCCCTCATTTTAAATTCTTTGTCTATTCTCAATACTTAAAGCTCTACCTATGCCAATAAATAGCATGGCTATATTCAAGTTATGAACTAATCAAGAGATGGAAATAAAAAAGAGAGCAGATAACCAAACACTATTATAAGACATAAAAATGCTGATATTGTAAAAGGTGGATTATAGTTGTATATAAGTACACTTTCTAATACTAACCAGCAGAATTAGGTAGAGGAACTATCTCTAATAAGGGACTGGGTTAGGAAAGATTTCCCCCTGTGGGACAGAAATGCCCAATAAAATTTAAGCATAGTGCACTTTAGTTAGGCAGGCTCCTAAGAGTGGGGAAAAGGAGGAAGCAGAGAGGAAGAGATGGATCACACCTGCCACATCTGTATCCTAAGCCTTGCAATAGAGCAATTTACTCCACTTCCATAGGAAAAATTAAGGACCAAGCAAGAGGTGGAAAAGGTCACCCTAGTTCAGTTTCTTGTACATGGACATATATGAGGGAACTTCAATAGGGTTCTGGAAAAAAAACTAAATTAACATATGAGTGTATGTTGGTGCAAAAATTTTTGAAATTCAGTTTTTTTTTGGTTTGGTGCACAAAATTTTTGAAATTCAAAGTTTTTCTTCATAATATACATTTTCTATAAATTTTTGGAGGGACTCCCCCTTCATTCTGGAGTTAAAAAAAGTGACCTCAACCACAAATATAATATAAATCATTGCAAGATATTAAAAAAGAGACTCAAAATATTCATTAAAATTCACTACTTCCAAACATTTTCAGAAAATAAAAGTTATCTCCAGGTTTATGTCAATAGAGGTGAGTACATAACTTTTTACTACATAAAAATTAGATGTAATAGAAAGTGTGCACGCTACATGTCAATCCACTACTCGAAAATATGCAATTGACTGTTATTGATTACGAAATCACATTAAAAGTGTAGTCAAATATTAAATATATTGCTTTATATTCTTAATGTTATTAACATTTGATATAAATGCTGAACATTCTAACTTAAGATGGACTAGCTAATCATCTAGTTTATCATTTTCTTATTTGAGTTGGTTAGCTTCTGATTAACAACTCAATGAGGAGGTAGAACAAGAGGGAGAAGTTGGACTCTCCAGTGCTCATCCCCTTGCAGGATTATTGATTTGAACAACTTTTTAAGCATAAAGATACCCTCACACCTAAGGAAATTAGATGAGAGATTACTGTACCTGGTTGTAGCACAACAATAACAAAAGATGCATTGAAAAGGGGAGAACACACATTTTTGCATTACTGATATCGCCCCTCCCTCAACTCTAGCCAGAAAAGAATGGAGACGGTGGCATAAAGACCCTGTGGGGGATGCCTCTGTCTCTCTCTCTCACTCCCTGTATACCTCTCTGCTAGAAGAAATAAACAAAAATATACTTAAAAAAGAACACAGAGAAATAATCCAACAAAGTGAGGAAAACACTAAGTAACCAGAACTAAATATTTCATAGAGATTGAACTAAAAAAAAGAAATCACAAAGCTAAATCAAGATAGAAAGAATAAAATGAAATATGCAATGGCTAGCATCAACAGCAGAAGAAAGAATCTCGGTGAACGCAAAGACAGGTTTCTTGAAAATATGTAAGTGAGAAGAGAAAAAAGAAAAAAGGAATTGAAAGGAAGGGTCATCACCAAAAGAGAAGATTTTAGCCACAAAATTTAAGGAGGGAGAAGAAAAACAAAGGAATAAGAAGTTTACTTGGAGAAATAGTAACAGAATACGTGTCACACTTGGAGAAAGATGTAAATATTTAGGTTCAAGAAGGTCAGGGTTTTCCAATCAGATTTAATTCAAATAAGACTGACTACTCCAGCAAAATATCAAAAAATAATGACAGAGAATTCTGAGAATAGCAAGAAAAAGAAGCAATTAACATATACAGGAGTTCCAATACAACTAGCAGAAGACTTCTTGGCAGGAAGCTTATAGGCCATGAGAACTGGGATTATCCTTTCATAGGGCTGTGTGTGTGTGTCTCCCTGACGATAATCCCCCAAAACTGTTGGAACTGATAAACAAATTAAGTAAAATTGTAAGACCCAAAGTCACCAAAAAAAATCAGAAGTTTGCAATACACTGACAGTGAACTATCTGATAGAGAAATTTTCAAAAATTAATTTCCAATATGTTCAAAAATAGTACTTAGGAATACATGTAATCAAGGAGGTAAAAATTGCTACACTAAAAACTATGAAATATTGATGAAATAAATTGAAGATATAAATAAATGAAGAGATATTCCATGTTTATGGATTATAAGAATTTATAGCATATGAATGTCCATACTACTCAAAGTGAATTACAAATTTAATATATAATCCTTACCAAAATACCAATAATATTTTTTTCAGGGAAGTAAGAATAGAAGAAGATTCTAAAATTTGTATGGAACCACAATAGACTCCAAAGAGCCAAAAGAATCTTGAGCAAAAATAACAAAGCTAGACCACTACACTGCATGACTTGAAAATATACTACAAAGATATAGTAACAAAAATAACATGGTGCCATAAAAGCAAGTACATAGACCAACGGAACAGAATAGAGAACCCAGAAATAAATACACACGTTTATAGTCAATTACTTTCAACAAAGACACCAAGACCACACATTGGGGAAAACACATTCTCTTTAATATAAGATATTGGGAAAACTGAACATGCAGAAAAATAAAACGATCTCACACCATATACAAAATATACTCAAATACAGTAAATGCTTAAATGTTAAGACCCAACACTAAGAAACTCCTAAAAGAAAACATTGAGAAACATAAGGGAAAAGCTCCAGTGATATTTTTGGGGGGGATTAATGACTTTCTGGAGATGATCTAATAAGCACATGCAACAAAAGCAAAAATAGACAAATGTGATTGCATCAAACCAAAAACCTACTGTACAGCAAAGGAAACAATCAACTGAATGAAGAGACACTCTACAGGATGTGGAAAAAAATATTTGCAAGCCATATGTCAGATAAAGGGTTAATATTCAGCTGTCCCCACAGCACAGTGGTTAGGTTCTACACAGAGGGAAGTGGATCCCACTTGGCTGACTTGATTTGAGTCTGTCAGCTTAATGCCAAGTACATGCACGTGCTCAGGATCATGATGGGGTAGAGAATTTGAGGAAAAAGGAATACAGAGTGTGATCAGGTCCCATGAGAGAGTTCTCTCTCTTTCCTTCCTCTCTCTCTCTCTCTGTCTCATGTGCACACATCTAACCTCCTGTATAAAAAGGGTTAATATCTAAAATAAGGAAGGTTGGGAACCAGCAGTTAGCGTAAAGGCTATGTTGCTGGACTCCCACGTAGTCGACCGCAGTTTGCGTCCTGGACCCGGTGGCTTAAAACTCACACCGGGCGCGTGTGCGTGCGTGCCCAAGATCCCGAGAGGAGAATGGAGGAGAAGGGATTGAGGCGTGACCATCGTCCCTGGGGAGTGATTTCTCGCTTTCTGTCTCTATGTCTCTCTCTCTGTGTCTGGCGAGCGCATGCGCCCTATAGCAAAAACCTCTCAAAAAATAAAAAATTAAAAAATAAAATAAAATAAGGAAGGCAAGCAACACAATAGCAAGAAAACTACTCAGTACGCACACACACACACACACACACACACACACACAAAGGACTTGAATAGACACTTATCAAAAGAAAACATACACGAGATCAGCAGTTAGCATAATGACTATGTCGCTGGACTCCCAAGTAGTCAACCATGGTTCGCGTCCTGGACCCGGTGGTTTAAACTCAGGCCAGGTGCATGTGCATGCATGCCCAAGATCCCGAGAGGAGAATGGAGGAGAAGGGATTGTGGTGTGGCCATCCCCCTGGGGGTTATTTCTCACTTTCTGTCTTTCTCTGTCTTTCTGGCAAGAGCACATGCCCTGTAGCAAAACAAAAACAAAAACAAAACAAAACAAAACAAAACAACAACAACAAAAACTCTCCAAAAAAAATTTAAAAAAAGAAAGAAAGCATACAAAAGGCCAGCAGTTACATTTTAAAAAAAGTTTAACATGACTACTCATCAGAGAGATGCAAATTAAAATCACAATGAAATGGCACCTCAACCTGTTACAGTGGTTATTATCAATAAGACCAAAAATAACAAATGTTTGTAAGCATGTGAGGATGGGATAACTCTTACACTGACGGTAGAAATGTAAATTAATGTAGCCATTATGGAAAACAGTATAGAGGTTCCTCCGGAAATTACAAATAGAACTACTATATGATCCAGCAATGCTATTACTGGGTACATATCCAAAGGAAAGGAAATCAGCATGTCGATGAGATAGCTGCATTTTCATGTTTATTACAGTATTATTAGCAATGACTAAAATATGAAAATAACCTAGGTGTCCATCATCAGAGAAATGGATAAAGAAAATGTGATGTATATATGACATATAACATGTTATATAATGAGCACACACACACACACACATATATACACACACACACACACAAATGATATAATAGAATATTAGTGCCTTTTAAAAAGAAGAAATTCTGTCTTTTACAACAACATGGAAGAGCTTGGAGTACCTTATGTTACATGAAATGAACTACACACAGAGGAGCAAATTTCGCATGATCTCATTCATATATGGAATCTAAAATTATGAACCTCATAGTAGAGAGAAGAATAGTGATTACCATGGATTGGTGCGGCAGGTCACAGGATACAAAATTTCAGTTAGATAGCAGAAATAATTTCTAAAGAGCTGTTGTACAGCTCAGTGACAATGTTTAATAATATATTTTTGAAAAATGTAAGAAATTGAGTTTAAAGTGTTTTCACCACAAATTGATAACTTTATGAAGTCATATATACATTCACTAGATATATTTCATCATTTTACAATGTATAAATACTTCAAAACATCATTTCATGTAATAATACATACAATTTCATCTGTCAATTAAAAATTTTTTAAATTAATTTATATATTTTAAAATCTCTATTTTTAAAAATAGAGGATGACTAGAAGCTATCCTCTAGTAGTATAAATACTTCAAAACATCATTTCATGTAATAATACATACGATTTCATCTGTCAATTAAAAAATTTTAAAATTAATTTATACATTTTAAAATCTCTATTTTTAAAAAATAGAGGATGACTAGAAGCTATCCTCCAGTATAGTATCTAGTATCTAGTCCAGAGATCGCTACTCATTAAGGGATTGTGTTCCATCACAAAAATGTGAAACCACACACAAGTTTGATCACCAGTCAAAAATTATTGGAGCTTGGATGGGATGTGTTCCCACAGTCACCATACTCACGTGATCTTGCGCCATTAGACTTCCATGTGTTTTGCTCTCTTCAGAACTCCTTGGGCGCCATAACGTTCAACTCAGATGAGGCTGCAAATCAGCATGTTTGGTTTTTCACCAATGAAGACAGGTCCTTCCATGAACGAGGAATTATAAAGTTTGCTGAAAGATGGCAAAGATTATTGAACAAAATGGTTAATATATCATTGATTTATCTTTGTTTTCATATAAATGAATGACCTTCGAATAACAGGAAAAATACGTCATGCCTTTTCCACAACCCAATACTGTTACTAGTAATACACTATTTTTGTTTTGACCTTTATTCTTTCTATTGCGTTCACTCTAATTTCTTTTTCAGAAGCATTATCCATGTGTTTTAATACCATAGTTTGCCTCTCTCTTTCTTATGTATTGTTATTTTTCTCCATTTTTTAAGTTTTCTCTATAGATAGAATATTTTTATCTTTTTTTCTAAATTGTTGACTCTATCTTCTATGTCAACTTGACTTTGCAGTTTTATTCCTTATAATAATAAGTTTTTTTTAAAAATTTATCTCTAGTCTATTTTGGAATACTCTTTACCACTACCAGTTCTTTTTTTTTTTTTTTTAATTTTTAGCTTGTTTCAGATTCAGCTAATATTTCAATAAACTTCATTTGTTTTGCTAACATCCCATCCCTTCTTTTCTAATAGAAACCCTGTTTTGTCAAATTTAAATAAGAATTTAATTTGCTTCTGCCTTTGAATTGGGAAATGTTACTTTTTATGATTTTAAGAAACTATTACCCTGAGTTCTGTTGTCAACAGAACCCACGGAGTCACAAAGGTTTAAGTAGGATCGTCCCAATGAGACTAATTACCCACATAACATTTAAACGTTCTTCCTCAAGTGAGGGTGATTGTAAGATCCAAGGTCTTTCTGACATCTCACTGAAAAGCTATCTCACTCACTCCTTCCAACAAATGGCTTTCCAGTAAGTGCCTCAATCTTTAATGTCCCACCAGTAATATGTGTAGAAGAAAGCCTCCAAAATGCTGATACTTCAGTAATTTTCTTCTCCAACCTCCCAGGTTAAATGAGGTTTTCTCTCAACCTTACTTGGAATAACTCATGAAGAATGGGACGAAAGATAAATAAGGTGTGAGCCAGGTAGAATGTCTTTAATTCTTCATGCAGCAAGTAAGTAAGTTCAGTTTATCTTTTGCCTCTTGATAATTAACATTTTGTCATCAAGAAGGCTTTTGTTCTGTTTCGTTTTGTTTTACCTGGCTTCTTCTCTCAACTCTTCAACTTTGGTCATGCCATTTGGTCTAGAATGCATTCCAACCATTGGTTAAGAAGGCAGTGGCTATATGATTGCTGTCTACCTACTGATGGTGGTTGGAGCTGTCAGCCTCTGAGAAATGCTGGACATTTTATGGGACATACCAGTTTTCCTATTTCAAGTGGGTGTCTGCAGAGAGGCACATGGCGGTGGGTTGTGATGAGCAGTGCAGTTATGTGACAAGTAGTGCTGTCTTTTGTCACATTTTTTCATTGTAGTCTTTTAATGCCCAAACCATAAATGCCTAGAGCTTCCCACCATGGGTAGCACGTGTGGTGCATGTGCTGCTGTGGAAAGAGCTTAGAGAAGAGGTCCACAGAGGCAGGGCTGACCTCCACTGGGAAGTTGTACCCTCCAGGTCATGCTTGCCTGTCACTTTCTATCATTTTCTGCATGAACTTTAGGCTCAACTGAATCACCTGCCATTGGAATCATTTATTATTTAGTGCCAACGCACAGCGTGACCTAAAAAAAGGCCTGAAATCCTGCAAAGGGGCAAGGAAGTGTTCAGAGGCCTGTGAGGCCAGGGTCCTCTGTGGTCTCCTGAAATTCCAGGATTATCTACCTGTATTCATATAAGTCAGGTGTACTGTCTATGATCATGCTGTGTTCATGGAGTTCTTACTTGTCTTGCAGCCAGTTTAAAGAGTTAGAAAGAGTCTGGGATTTGGAGTCATTTGAAACGTACACTCAACTTACTGAGTTTTCTCATCAGTAAAATGAGGATGATGAAATACATTTTGCCAGCCAGCCTTTCATGAAATATGAGACTATAATTTACGTGACAATGCCTGGCCTTGAATAGGTGCTGAGAAAGACGACTGTCTCTCCTCCTTCTACTGCCACTTCTAATAATACTGAACAAAATGGTATGGTAACACAGGCTAGGCTTGAAAAAACACATCTGACCCTAAATATTTGAACCCAAGGAGGCAGTTCCAAATGTATCAGCAAGGATCTGCTTCCTGCATTTCAGTTTGCAAATGGGATCTGAAGTCAGTCAGCACTTAGCAGAGTGACTTGCACGACTGTGGTCAGAAGGATTGATGTGTGTGTCTTACTTGTGTAATCACTTGGTGTGAGGTCTGCTAACTGAAGCTCTCCTCGGAGCCTTACCAATTGAACATTCCCCACAGCAAAGAGGTTTGGTTTAACTCCAGCACGAGCAACTGAGAAATGGCCGTGTTATAAAGACTGTGAAATAAGTGCATTTAGATTAGTTTGGAGTAATGTACAGGGAAGGGGGGGAGGGGAAGAGGATCTCCTCATGTCTGAAAGGCTAAAGGTTGATTTTCTGTTAGAGCTTATCCTAGGTAAAGATCAGTCTGATTTATACCCTGCCTTAAATGTATCTGTCTTATCAGAGGGTGATTATGCTGCCCCAAAGTTCACAGATGCCGAAGTTGTACAAAGACAGATGGGGAAAATGATGGAGCAAACCAGATTCCTGTATAAACCAATTTTTAAGGTCCATGAGCAAGTCACTATGCTAACATTATGGAAAATATGCTAACATTGTGGAAAATATGCATTTTACTGAAAAGTGCATTTCACCTGTCAGATCTGCAATGTATACATGTTTTCAAATATTTATGGGTCTAGATCACAGACCTAATAAATTTGTTTCCATTTATATGCATTTCATTATAAGTCATTTTAATCTCTAACATATTATAGTCCTATTGTTTGTACCTTAAAAATATTCGTCATTATTTCACTGTTTAAAATATAATTCATTTCCTTGCTAGCTTTAACATTTGCAAAGTAATTTACACATGATATCCATTTACTTTGAAGGGATAATCTCGTGAAATTTGTAGGACAGCAGTTATTTTCCTATTTACAGAAGAAGAAATAGGCTCTCAGAGGTCAAGTGAGTCAGTTGCTCAAAGTCATCAGCTGGCCAGTTCCAGAGAAAGGGCCTAAATACAGTTGGTTGTTGTGGCTCCATTACAGGGTGTTTCCCTTCATCGTATGCCTTTCTGGAGAATATAGACACGATCCAATGTAAGTTCTGGAAATGGAGTCAGTCAACGTGCACCAAGGATGGGATAGTTAGACACCGCATCATGAGTTTTACTTTCCAATGTGGAGGCATTCCAGAAGTCTTTAGTGGCACTATCTCCTCAAGAATGGTTCAGAATTCTCTCCTTCAAACACAGAAGTACGATGCTATGTTTGACATCAGTGGGTGCCTTCAAGAAGTGAGCCGGTGACCTAGTCCCAGGACTGAATTGATTCCCTCAGTGCCTGGGCTGACTCTACGAAGAGCCCTCAGGACCAGCCCTGAGTTCGCGCGCTGCACACCCTGTCCTGACACACATGGTGGTCACCGGGGGCCAGTAGCCACATCATAAAGGAGGACCAGGCCTGACAGTGAGCCAGCAACCAGCTGCGGAGGCATTTCCTTAATATACCTCTTAGGAGGAAGACCGACTTCATTCATTCTGACACGATTCAAGGTGTCTGAATCATACAGAGACCAGAATTTAGCTGTCACTCCACAATCCAACTGCCCCTGAATTGGATCTGCTCTGTTGCATCCTGAATACCTCCCAGGAAGCATCGGACTGCACAGGGTACACAGGGCCGCATTCCAACACCTCCTAGCTCTGGTCACATTCCTGGGGGAGGGGCCTGGGCTTCACAGGCCACATTTAATTCATACCAGAGTAGTATGTTTTCATTCTCTGAAGCTAAACAGATTAATATACATTTATGAAACTCATTTGTTCCCTAAAATCTTGGCTCAGGAGGATTTTAATAATCCCTCTGGATAGTGGGTTAAATAACCAACACCAACATCTGCATGTGGGCAAGCCAAGAAGCAGGGCAGGAGAGAGGAAAGAAATGCTGGCACATGGGTGGAGCGTAATCTATTTTGGTTTGGGGTCTCTCTTGGAACAGCTGCTCAGTGTCATGTTTTAAACTGAACGAGTAACTCTCACATGCTTTCTTGCGGAGACCGAGAACTGCTATACTCCAAGGAGACAGAATACACTAAAAAGTGGTGATAATGCTTAATGTCAGAACTTGCCAATTTCCAGTTGTTTGGTAAGTGTAATGAGGTAATGAGGGATGTTTTTACAGGATCCTTATACAAAGAACAGGCTTTGTATGAAATTCACATTGAAAGAAGGTGAAGATGAGGATGAGAAGAAAACAATACAAGCGTTTTAAACCTCATTTTGCAATTTCTAGATTTTTTTTTTTTTTGACAAATTGAACCTCCTGAAGCATAGGAGAACTTACACGTGGGTATAAATGTCTTCTTAACTGGAAGAAAATGTCAATCTAGCTAATAGCTAATATGTATCATAATGATAGCCTCCAAATTTAAATCGAACACGTAGTAAGAAAAATTAGTTTATTTCTCATTTGTGGAATAAGTATTGCAATTTTACGAAAAAGTGTATCACCTTCATTGTCAATCACTTTTATCCAAAAGATGTTGCTACAATAAATTGGGATGATTCTCAGAAGTTCATTAGAACTTTGAATACAAGAAGATCATAAAACATGTACATGGTGTTAACTTTACACGAAATTGCACACCTTGGATTGTACTGACTATGTTAAGCTTTGTTCCAGGGACGCGGTGGTCAGGGCAGTGGGGCAGGGGAGGCCTCCTGAAGCAGAGCACATGAGATGCTTTGTCATGGAAGGACTGAGGTCGCCTGGACCCTGCACTAACACGCCGACCTGGCACAAACTGAGGCCACTTTTCCCTGGGCCTCACCTCCAGTGTGCATTTGTGAATGAAGGAATTGGCTTTGTTCATCCTAAGTTCCTCTTCCAAACTACTCTTTCGTGGTTTTATTACTAACTCATACTGTTAAAATCTGAATCTCTGGAAGTCAGACTTCATTTGAGTCTTTGTTATTCCCCCCCCACCACCACCAAGATTTATACCATAAAGTGCTTGTGCTCACCAGAGAGAGACAATGAGAGATAGTGAGAGGGAAAGTGAGAAATCACCCCCCGGGGACTGGCCATGCTGCAATTCTTTCTCCTCCATTCTTTTCCTGGGATCTTGGGTAAGCACACACACGTACCCGGAGTGATTTTTAAGGCACCAGGTCTAGGACTTGAACCACAGTTGACCATGTGAGAGTCCAGTGACTTAACTGCCATACCACCTGCTGGCCCCTTATTTGCATCTCTTTATTGATTCCCTGTGTTCATGTAATCAGAAAGGGTAGGTTGGGCCTAACGAATCACTCACCTTCCCTGCCCGTTTTATTCCTCTGCCATATTTTTATAAGCCAAATGAAAGTACATTAAAAAAAAAAGTAGGTAACACAAGCTCTTTGTACTGTCCATTAAAAGAAGATCATTTGAAAATTTTATAAAATTTAGAAATTCGTCTATTATTCACTTAAGTTCCTTTTGGAAGACCTAGAAATTTCTATTTCTGTTTAATGTAGTGAAAGATGTCTACATACAAACACGTATGCCTTCGTCGGTCAGGACAAATCTATGCAATATGGCCTGTCTTCCCTTTCACTCAGCCAGCAGAGAGCCAAACTCCAGACTCAGTATGAGACCGCATTAATCTACCGTCTTGAGTGCCTAGGGGTACCTTTCCTTTGCTTCCTTCAAACTATAATATATTCTTATTCCTAATTGCCCTGCTTTTTCTTCATTTTTAATGTCAATGATTTGAAATATATTTGGTAGGAGACAAACTCTAGTCATACTAAAAATAAACAGTAATGTAATTAGTTGGACAATTATGAAGTCAAAATTTCCAGTAAACTCAATTATAATACCAATTATATTTAAGTAGTGAAAATGTCTTATCATTGAAAATGTGCCCAGAAAAAATAAATTATCTTTATGAAAACATTTCATCGTGTATGTTCACAACCAAAAAGTGGCACAAAAATCATGTCTAGATATAACCCGAAGGTCAAAGGCACTTTAGGTCATCTTAGAAAAACTCTGAACTCAAAACTGAATCAGAAAGTTAAAAGACTGCATTCCCAATTCTAGCTAGGAGAAAAGGATACAAGGTAAGTAGAACTACAACTCAGGAACAATGTGGCAATGTGCCTTGCTGTAGCTACACAGAACATACAAGTTCTGGAGTGTCCCAGACCTGATTTAAATAGTGCAGGATTGAGCCAGCCTTGTAGCACAGTGGTTAGGCTCTGTGCATTGGAATCCAGGTCTCACATAGCCAACTATGGTTCAAATCCCAGGCCTGGTGGCTTGTGGAACAGACCAAGTTCTCAAAGTCCTAAAAGGATGTAAAAATCAAGGGACAAGAAGGGATTTTTGATGTGACCACACCCCAATAGGGGGTGCTTTCTCTCTCACTCTTTCTCTATTTCTCTCTCGTGAGCACACAGGATGTTTGGAAATTTAAAAAAATGCAAAATTAGAGGTAGGAACCAGAAGTGATGGCAAATCCTCAGAATTACTTCTTGATACCATAGGCCTGAGAATAATAGGACTCTAGTATTTTTTTTACCTGAAAAATATCTTATGACTGAATAATACAGTTTAAAGGGCTAATTTAAGAAGAACCACGATTTATAAGAACCAGACTAATGATCGAAGACTAGAGGGAAAATATAAATAAAAAGACGAGTTATATCCTCAGATTCTAACAAGAAGCCCTTTACTAAACAACTTACTGTTCTAACATCAAATATGAATTTTGCCTTAAAAATGTTAGAAAGTGAAATAGTATATATAACTTGTAATATTTTAAACATTACCTCCTTGAAAATAAATTTTATGTATATAATCCTTTTAAATTAATCTTTCTAAAATTAGATTCTTACCTTTTTAAAAAAAAAAATTTGGAGAGGTTTTTGCTGTAGGGCATTTGTGCTCACCAGAAAGACAGAGAGAGATAGAGTGACAGAAAGTGAGAAATCACCCTCTTGGGGGATGGCTAGATCTTGGGCACACACACACACATGCCCAGTGTGAGTTTAAGCCACCGGGTCTGGGACTCGAACCACAGTCGACTACATGGAAATCCAGCGACATAGGCATTACGCCAACAGTTGGTCCCTAAAATTAGATTCTTTTAAAACTATATTTTACTTACTTATTTTTTTTCCATGAGTGAAAATAACAGAGGGAGAGAGAGTACATCCCCAGTAGGGTCTACATGTTGCAATCTACCCCCTAGCCTCTGCCAGCCCTGGATCAGGGACATGCACACACCTAGTGTGTTCAAGGAGGTTTTCAGACATGTGCTCAAAACCTCCCCATGTGGGTTGGCTTTGCAGAAGGTTTCATTACCTCTGTGCCACGATCTAGCCCCCTCAACTTCAATTCTTATTACTAATTCTTATATTTGTTCAAACATTTTCAAAGAATGTAATTAAGTATTGTGAAAGAAACGAAGGTTAAGACCTAGGCCTTGTTCCTGAGTGCTAACCCAGTTTATCGTCATTGCTTCCTGCATATCCAAATTCCGTAACCAGTCTTTCATTATTTGTACTTGGCTTTCTTTCTTCTCTCTCTCTTTTTCTCCTTCTCACCATTTCTTCCTTCTTCTCCTTTTCTCTTCCTCCCTTCCTTCTTTCTCTCTCCTTTTTTTTTCCCTTTTTTGTCAGGTGACGCATGTACCTACTAAAGAGAGGCGGAGAGATGAGGGGGTAGTGGGGGATGGAGAAAGCATCACCCCAATGGGGCTTCATCACACCACAAGCCCTTCTCTATTCCTCCATCTTGCCAAGATTTTGGGCACACTGGGGTCCCCTTCCTTCCTTCCTTCCTTCCTTCCTTCCTTCCTTCCTTCTTTTTCAGTTGTTATTATTGTTTTTTATTTTTTCTTATTCCAGCCTACCATTTTAGTTTCTTCCCCACTATTCCTCAAAACATTTCTTTCTTTCTTTCTTTCTTTTTTTTTATGTTTTAACAAAGTATGTGCTCTCTGCCCAACTCCAGGACTTCACATCATCATTCAGTATGGATAAATTTCCCCAAATCATTTCTGCATGCTCAACCACCATCTTCCAGAGCACAGCTCAAATTCTGCCCAACTGTGGACCTTGACATGGACCCAAATCGAAGCTCTATTACTTCCTGTCTGTGTGACTTTGGACAACTTACTTCACTTCTCTGACTTCTGTTTTCTTGTCTGTATGATAGATGTCTATGGGAGATGGGTGAAGCTGAGCTTGAAAATGAAAAGTGAGAGGCATTTAGAAGGCACTAGAAAGTAGGCGGACAACACTTACTTCAGAAGGTTATTTTAAAGGTTAAACGGGATAATACAAGTAAGTTGCTTAGCACAATGTGATTCACAGTAAAGTTCTACAAGTATTTGCTACTGTCAAACCATTTTTGTCAATAATGCTGAAACTGAGTGAACACTCCCCTGACAGAAAACCATTGATACTCATTCTTCTTAAATTTCTTCTATTAGTGTTATCTCTGTCCTCACACCATATTACTTATTTTTTCTACCATACTACATTCCTTCACTATGTCCTCCATATTGTATGATATGATCAATAAATAGACATTGAGTATTTTAATGCTTATATTAAAAAGTTGCTCTTTTTGTCTTGATAGAAATATGTATGACTTAGTAGGAACCTATGGGCTTACTTTCTAACTTCCAGAAATGCCTACTTTCTAGTGCCTTCTAAATGCCTCTCACTTATCATTTTCAAGCTCAGCTTCACCCATCTCCCATAGACGTCTTCATTAGGCACAATTTCCAGTTCAGCGAGTGTTCAAAGTCTTCAGATCTGAGACACTTTGTTATGCCTGTAGTTATGCATGGATATTTTCATATGCCTTAATTCATGACAAACTCTTTAACATAAGAAAATGCTCCTTAGGACCAGCAGTTAGCGTAATGGCTATGTCGTTGGACTCCCACATAGTCGACCATAGTTCGAGTCCCGGACCCGGTGGCTTAAACTCATGCCCAGGCGCGTGTGCGTGCGTGTTTAAGATCCCGAGAGGAGAAAGGAGGAGAAGGGATTGTGGCGTGGCCATCCCCCCTGGGGGGTGATTTCTCGCTTTCTGTCTCTCTCTGTCTGGCGAGCGCATACGCCCTATAGCAGAAACCTCTCAAAAAAAAAAAAAAAAGAAAGAAAGAAAGAAAGAAAGAAAGAAAATGCTCCTTGTTTTCAACACCTTGAGTATTGCAGGTCGCGTATACAAACTACAAATTCATTCCTTAGTTCACTCTCCCAGAACACCCATGGCTGTGTGCTTGGGGTTGCTGAGCACCAGGACAGTCAGGAGACCACGAATGGAGTCTACTTTGCCACGTGCTGTGCAGCCTCAGCTTCTCTGATGCTGCTTCTTCAAGTGTAAAAGTTGCCTTGCAGGCTGAATTACATACAGAAATGTAACAATGCTGCGGAATCAGCCAGCACAGTTGCAGACACTAAGTCCATGTCAATGGTTTTCTCTTATCTTCACCAATCAATTATTTGTGAAAAGTAACTCCCAGGAAATGTTGCACTCAAAGCAAACTCTCCATTATTACTTGGGTGGGCCTTCTAAATTTGGCACAGGATGCAGAGTGTGTCTCTGGATCAGAACTTAATACCTTTGTAAACGTAGCCATTGGGGGAGAATAAAAGGAAGGGACTGACAAGATGAAAAAGCCAATAGAGCAAACATCAGGGCTCCCCTGCTGGAAACTGTTAATTGTTGTTTTTGTTGTTCTTTGACAAGACACATGTAAGTCAAAGACTGAGTGCTTATCTCAACACGCTTGGATTCCTGGTAATACAGAATTTCCCTTCTGTGGCCTGAGAACAGGCTGCTTCTCCATGGATCCCAGTCATGCTGCATTTCTGATTTCTGCCAGGACGGTGCTCGTGGCCAGAGGAAGCCCTGAATTTCCCCTTATTCTTTCTGCTTGCTGTATCAGCAGGTGGCATGAACAGATCCACATAGGAGTCAAGCTTCGCTAATCCAGGGCCTCCAAAGTCCTCTACTATCGACTGTACAGCGTACCATGCATTGTTCTGTTTTTCCAACCTAGAATTTAAACTACTTTCGAATATAAACAAGACTGTATAGTCTGAATGCTGCCAAGACTATTTGGAAAATATATCAACTTAGGAGAATTTCTACTTCATGTTTGATGATTCAATATTAACAAATGGGAAAACCTCCAATGTTATTCTATTGTTAAAATTCCAACATTTAATGTTCCCCTTGCAGGTATTTAAATCAGTTTAGAATCCAAATATTTTAAAGACAAAACATCCAAATGATTTCATTTAGAGGCAGAAGTTCGGACAGTTCATCTCTTCTTCTCACATGGAAAAACAGATACACACATCTCTAAATTCAATTCATCGTAATTACCACACCGCACCACTTTGGGAACCTCAATGGCGTTCTCACTTTATGAAGGGCCTCTCTTCAATTGTGCACTCATCCAGAGACATTCCATTTGTTTGCTATCATTATGTTATTTGTTAACATAACTTCTTTATGTGCAAAAGTGATTTCAGATTACCCTTTGCTATTTCAGATTACCCTTTGCTATTTTTAAAATATGTGTGCCCTGTCATGAAATGGCACGCTGTAATGAGATTCAAGTTTATGAAGAATAAGTCCACGTATTTTTACCACGTAATCTAAAATCTACATTGTCAGAAAAGTGACAAAAGTTTTTGGTGTTTTAGAAAATTAAATTGTGGTATTTTTATGGTTTTGCATGGAACAAAATGGGGCAATATAAGTGGGCCAATATAGAGACAATGCTGTTTCAGTTGGGTTTTCACTGGTTTCAGACCCAGGCAGGTGTAGGGCCCACATGACTGAAGTTTAGACTCCAAGGTCAGTTTGCAAACACACCGGTACGTCCATGTGCGCCTGAGATCCTGAAGAGCTGCCAGGCCCGGGAAAGGGGGTTGTGTGCCTCTCTCCACCTCGTGCGCTCTCCCATGCTCTCGATCATGAATAAAATGAATACATGTTTTAAAAAAGAACATTAGGTTTAGAATGCAACAGATGCCAAAACATATGTAGGTCAAATATATAACTCAGCATAGTCAAGAGACAAAAGGTTAAATATGGAAGAAAGATAGACAAGTGATTACCCAGTATGGTTGTTAAGTTAGTATGGTTATAAAATTACCTCACAACTCAATAATAATTTCTTATGCTCAGAAATTCTGAGGGTCGTCCAACAAGGCAGCAGGGATAGTTGATCTCTGATTTCTGACGTCTGAGGACTCAAACAGTGGGAATCCAAAAGGGAGAGTCCGGCAGCACCTCTAGACTTGCTTTCTCCTGACGGGCAGTCAGTACAGCTTGTGGGAATCTGTCCATGTAGGTTTCCTCACAGCAGTGGCTCGGTTCCAAGGGGGATATCTAAGAAAAAGAGCCAACCAACTGCCTTTATCTCTCTCTCTCTCTTTTTCTTTTTTTCTTTTTTTTTTATAACTAGACTTAAAGTCAAAAGCCCACCCAGGTTTAAGAAAAATAGGTGTCTCAGATTTGGTTCTCGATGATAGCAAGGTTCTGAAATAGCATGTGAGCTATTTCTGCATGTGGAACATTTCTGCGGCCATTCTTGGAAAACTCAGCAAGCAGCGAACATCCTTACTAAGATACAGAACATCTGCTTCATCCCAGAAAGTTCCCTCATGTCCCTTTCAGAGAATCCAATCTACTGTCTCACCCAGTAAATCACTCTGATTATTGCATACTAATGATTCGTTTTGTCTCTTTAAAATTTTATAGAACTATAATAATACAGAGCTAGCAGGTGATGTGGGGATTAAGGCAGTTGAATCCTACATGGAGACTACACGGATTGAGTCTCAGACCCATTGGCTTGAAAAAACACGCCAGGCATGTGTGTGTGTGTGTGTATGCATGCCCCAAATCCTGAGAATTGAGAAGGGTACTGTGGCATGGCCTTACCCCCTGAAGGTGCTTTCTCACTTTCCCTCGCCCTCTCTTTTTCTGTCTCTCTCTATATATCTATTGTAATACATCCTGTAGTCTTTTACGTTAGTTTTTTCCAGTTCATTGGGAAATTTCCAGTTAAGAACTGAAATGAGTAATGAAATTATGAATATTCTTTACAAATATTTTTGTGAGAATATATTTTTATTTTTCTAGGACAAATATCTAGAAGACAAGTATACTGGGGCATAGGGAGGTGCATACCTAACTTTGTAATAAAAAGCTACAAAACCATTTTTCATATTACTTGTGACATTTTACACAACTACTAGTAATGAATCCTTACCCACATTTGGTGTTGGTCTTCCTTTGCTTTGTCTTGTTTTGTTTTTAATTTTCATCTCATCCCTTCTAGTGGATATGTAACGGTAACTTACTGCGTGATTTTAACTTGGATTCCTTTAATTATTAGTGCTTCTGATTACTTTTTTTCTAAGATTATTAAATATTCATAATTATTCTTTGTAAAATATCTCTTCCAGTCTTTGCCTCTGTCTTTTCTCTTTGCCTTTTTATTGAATTATCTAAGTTCTTTATTTTGCTTACAAGGTTTTCTTTCTGTCAAATTTGTGTTTTGAGAACATTTTCTTCTTCTATTTAGTGACTTGACTTTTCTTTTTGTTAATGATGTCTTTTTGTGAATAAAAGTTTGTAATTTGATATAGTCTAATTTATCAATTTTATTATCAATTTTGCTGACTACTTCTGTGTCATATACAGCATTTGCCATCTTGAAAGCCATGAAGATATTCTTTTAAAAAAATAAAAGCTTGGGGCTGGAGTTTGAGTCTCAGACCTGGTGACTTTCTTTCTCATTTTCCCTCCCTCTATGTCCCTCTCTGGTCAAATTAAAATAAATACATAGATACTTAAATAAAATTATTCTTTTTTAAAAAAAACTTATTTTTTCATTTCTTGTATGAGCAGGAAGAAGCCTAAAATGTTTCTGCACAGCTAAGAAAACAATCAGCAGAGTAAAGGGACAATCTACAGAATGGGAGAAAATATGTGCAATATATAGTTCTGCTATCATACACTAAAAACCAGAATTTATACAGACCTCAAATCACATACACACACACACACACACACACACACACACACACACACAAGTAATTCAATTTTGAAAATGGGTAATTTGGGGGCCAGCAGGTGCCATGGTGGTTAAGGCACTGGATTCCCACATGACTAACCATGGTTCAAGTCTCAGACCTGATGGCTTGCTTTATCAGTATCTCTTTTCCTCTCTCTGTCTATCTCTCTCCGGTGAGTGCACATGCCCTATAACAAATTAAAAAATAAAAATAATGATAAGTAAAATTAAATAAATAATTCTAAATAAAAGCCATTTAAACATATGATTCTCAAAAGAAGACATACCAACGACTAAAAATATATGAAAAAAGTTCATATTATCAAACATGTTCTCTTATATTTTCTTCTAGATGTTTTGTAATTTCAACTTTTATATTTTGGTCCACTATCTATTTTAAATGATTTTTTTATATAGCAGAAATAGAAATACAGACTGCGGTTCATTTTCACTCAGATGGTCTAACACCATTTTTAAAAGAACTTTGGTTATAGAATTGTATTGATGACTTTACTTAAAATCAATGAACTCAGTACATGTAATACTTGCAAATTTTCTTGTGGATTACATATTCTGTTCTATTTGAACTATCAAATTATCCTTACCTCAATATAAAACTGTTCATTTACTAACTTAATTGTAGTATTATTATTATTCCATTTGACCAGAGAGAGACAAGAGATAGAGAGAGGGAGAATGAGAAAACAAGCCACCAGGTCTGAGACTCAAACCAGCGTCAGCTATGTGGGAGTCCAGCACCCTAGCCACCACACTACCTGCTGGACCCCAACACTGTCTATTTAAAAAGTTTTTACTTATTCATTGTTTTACTTATTTTTATTGATAGAGGAAGAGAGAGAGAAAGACAAGCATCCTCAAAAGGATCTCTTACCATGATCCTTACCCTCAGACATTCCCAGAGAGCCAGGATCACAGCCATGCATGCCTGGATACACAAGTCAACCTGGGAAGCAGCCTCTAGTCTTCCATGTGGTCACAGCACTGCAGAGGGCTTCATTATCATACAACTGGGTCTCACATTATCTTGATTACTGTAGCTTTATAATAAATCCTAATGTTATGTATTTTATATCTTGCAAACTTGTTTTAATTTTCAAGACTCCTTTTACCCTTACAAGTTGTTTGTTTTGCATAAATTTTATTTTTGCCTTATAATGCATTTTTTATTGTAAACATATTGAGAGTACAAAGTCATTTGGTTATCATTAAAATTATTTATAATAACAGTATTTTTACTCAGAGTGAAGGGTTGATTAAGTTTTATTATATTTTAAATTCTAACATTTTTATATGATAATTTAAGGGCCTGATTCTAAAGCTCATAGAACTATATAGTATATGCTTTGAAAGCCTATCATAATAGAAAGTTAGCACAGAAAGGTCTGTCTCTGTGTGTAGAAGAAGCTAATAATGTTCATTTTTCAATCTCAACAGCCACATATGAAAGATTTTGTTGACAGTTGGCCACTGCATTTCCACATGATTGATACTGGCTGACTTCACAGGGGGCTGCACCATACAGTGAGACCAGCTCACCACAGCATCTCGGAAATAATATCTTGTTTTAAACATTGATATTTGTGGTAGTTTTTTATACAGCAGCAGAAAATGATACAGTTATGCTAGTCTCCCAAAATGAGATAGAAAGTGAATCTATTGCCTCTTTTCCTAAATAAGATGGTGTATAGTCCGCGTTCTTCCTCTCTAAATATTTGACACAATTAATTAACGAAATCCTCTGGGCTTGGAGTGTCTCTTATGGGAAGCTGCTTGTTATAATAAATGTAATTTCTTTGGGACCAGTAGTTGGCATAAGAGCTATATGCTGGACTCCCATGTGGTCAACCATGGTTCGAAGCCTGGACCCAGTGGTTTAAACTCATGCCAGGTGCGTGTGCATGCATACCCAAAATCCCAAGAGGGAAAGGGGTTGCGGCATGGCCATGCCCCCAGGGAGGGATTTGTCACTTTCTGTCTCTTGGTCTCTCTCTGTCTTTCTGGTGAGCACACATGCCCTATAGCAAAAACCTCTCCAAAAAAAAAAAAAGATTTCTTTAATAAATATGGGACTTTTAGATTTTGTAGTTTATCTAGTCAATTTTGATTAGTTGTTTTTGTGGATTTTTTTCCTATTTTATTCACATTGTTGTAATTATTAGCATTACATTTCTCTATGTTCTCATTTTTTTCTTTTTAATATTTGAAAGACCTGCAGTAATATCTCCACTTTTATTGTGATTGGCATTCTGTGAGGGCATTCATTATGATAATTTTATGTAATTTTGTTTTATATTTGATTAATTTTTGTTGTTTTAAAGAATTATTTTATTTAACTTTATTTATTTTAATTTGACCAGAGAGGGACAAAGACAGAGAGAGAGAAAAAGTGAGAAAGCAAGCCACCAGGTCCAGGATTCAACCCATGGTCCGCCATGTGGGAGTCCAGTGCTCCTAACCACCATGCCAACTGCTGGCCCTGAATTAATTTTTGTTCTTATGTCTAGATTGCATCAATGTTTTTGGTTAAATTTGCTTTTCTAACTACTTAGAATAAAGCTTAGACTTAAATTTTTTTTTCTTAATGAAATGCAGAACTCTACTTTCTTCTTTAGAAAGCTAGCTATATCCTAAAATTTTTAATTTTTGACATTTTTATATGGACATTGATCTAAAGCAAAAGACATAAACAGGTAGTCTATAGGGAAAATTCAGCCTACAGAATATAAATATCTAAAACTTGCACTCTTGGTTTGCTTATATTTAAAAATTAAAGGATTTGGACCAGCAGATGACATAATGGTTATGTAACTGGACTCCCATGTAGTTGACCGCAGTTCAAGTCCTGGACCTGGCAGCTTAAATTCATATGGGGCACGTGTACATGCATGTCCAAGATCCTGAGAAGAGAATGGAGGAAAAGGGATTGCAACATAGCCCTCCCCCAAACCTGGTGGTGATTTCTTGCTTTCTGTCTCGTTGTCTCTCTGTCTCTCCGGTGAGAGCACATATGCCCTAGAGCAAAATCTCTCTCTAAAAAAAATCAATCAAATAAAGTTTGGAGGATTTAATATTTTAGAAATCCAGAGTTCATACCCCAACCAACACAATTAACTAACAAATTTTTTATATGACTAAATGGGGAATAGATTTGCATAATTATTATATAATATTCATATGTGCAGTTTATAAATAATTTAACAGATTTATATTAAAAGCATTAATATATTCAACAAATGTGGGCAAAAATCAGACAGAATCCCTAAAAAAATAACAAATAGCCCAAAGAATATCAAATCACTGGGGACAAAAGGTAATTTAAACAATATGCTATTATTTGTCATTTTACAAATTCAGAAGTTTCTATTTTCAAGGTAATGCTATTAAGAATGTATGAAACAAACAGCAGTATTTCATTGTTGTGTCAATTATGACATTTGTAAAATAATTTTACAAAATTCATATGAAGGCCTAACAATGTGTCATTATATATTGATATATATGCCCAATTTTAGAGATATACTTCAGGAAAATACTCAGGAAGCAAGCAGAGATGCAGACAGAGTAAATAAGGGTATTTTCAGTACTATTTGTAATAGCAAAACACTGGAAATTTTTGTAAATGTCTGACACTAGAGGCATAGTTAAATGAATTGTGGTGAATTCATGTTCCTAATATATTCTACATTAATTACCAGAATACTATTTAGCATAATAATAAAGAAGAAAATATAGAATGAAAACAAGTGAAACTATGTACTATTTTTTTTACATAATATGATACCAAGTGTACAATATTTATCACACAGAAAATATTTTTATCTGGAAGGAAATAGATAGAATCCTCGATCCTCTGTGATATTATTCAAGTTTATTTTCTTCTTTATAATTTTCTGTACTTGCTAAAGTTGTGGTAAAATGTACATAGCACAAGATCATTTGTGATCACGTGGTGTCAAACTGAGAGTCCTCAGGCTATCTAGACTGAACACCGTCTATGGGTGTCTGTGTGTCTGTGAGGGTGCTTCCAGGTTAGGTTAGCACTTGGCTCAGGAGGGGTGCGTCAACGGGAATCTTTCTCCCCACTGTGGTGGGCAGTACCTATCGTGGAGGGCCTGAACAGAACAGAGGCAGAGAAATCTGCCTCAATACTTGAGATGGGACATCTCATGTCATCTTCCTCCCTGGGACTGGCATATACATCATTGGCCCTCCTGGTTATCAGGCCTTAAGACCCAGATTGAATGCTCGACTGCATAGGGCAGGTCCAGGGGCTCCTTAGTCTCCCTAACACACCATCTGAACCATTTTGGGGTGTACATTTCACTGGTAGTATGTAGTCACATTGTACAACCATTACCACCATCCACTACATTTTTAAATTGAGAATTATCATTTTACAATGAAATTAGAGTGAGTGCAATTTTTCAGTTATTTCCCTAAACCTTTTTTTCTAACTTTTGACAACAAAAATTGTACCAGAAACTATAAAAATGAACATTTTTCTTGTGGTCAAATACCTAATCATAAATGACAAATTATTATTGTAGATTAAGGCAAATAAATTCAAGGAGCTAGGTTTTAGGTTATTTTAAAAATTATCTTGGTAAGATTATGATTCCTTTTTTCTCATATATTAGGTTGTCTCAGCAACTCTCTACATTAACACTGATTTTAGGTGATCAAAAATATTATTGCCTATTATTCTGTACTGAAATAAATCTGATAGTGGGACCAACAGATGTCATAAGGGCTACTTTGCTGGACTCCCACATGGTTGACTAGGGTTCAAATCCAAGCCAGACCCAGTAGCTTGAAACCCACACCAGGTGTCACCAGGTGCATGTGGGTGTGTGTGCCCAAAATCCCAAGAGGAGAGGGGAGAAGAAAGGGATTGTGGTGTGGCCATTCCCCACTGGGGGGGGTGAGTTCTTGCTCTCTGTCTCTCTGTCTCTCTGGTGAGTGCACACTCCCTATGGCAAAAGTATCTCTCTAAAAAAATTTTAAAAAAGCAAAAAAATCTGATAGTACTTTGAAATTTGAAATTTTGTGGTTTCAGATATTTCAAAATTACTTCGAAAATTACCTTTTATAGTTAACATTATAGAATTTATTATAATATTTATAAGAAGCACTTTAGAATAAATGGTTCTTTAACGCAAGAGAATTAACAGTAAGAAGGAATTGATAAGCAAAACTTTAAAACTTACTTTTGTTTTAACTATTTTTCTGAGACATATTTCACTCTTTATGTTAGTTTTTTTACTTAAAAAAAAAAAAAAAGTCCAGTAAACCAGATAAGTACAAACATACGACAAAAGAACAAATCCGACCTAAGTCGCCTTCATTCTCCAGTCTTCTCTTCCAGGAGCTGATGCTTGCAAACCTTTGAGTAGTTTCTCCAGTATTTCCATCCATATTTGTCATTATTTTCCTAGCCCTCTCCCTGCCACGTTTAATCATTTCCCCCTTGTTTTTTGTTTTCTTGCTGTTATTTACAAGATTGGAATTCGATCTAACACATCAATGACGTGCTTAGATACAGCAAATAACCTACCCTGTGTGTGAACCTGAGAGTGGTAGGGTGGGATTTACTACAGGGCAGGTAAGCAGGCCTTTTCCCTGGGGAGTCAAGGCAGAACCTCAGATACCTACGTTGAGATTTTATCTGTTCATTATTGTTTGTTTGACCATTCAGTCTCTCTGGAGTAGAATTTTCCAGAATTGTTGAATTATGGGGGAATAAATGTTAAGTCAGGGTGAAGAAGGCGAGAAGTCCCCTAGTAACATGGCATTCTGCTTTTCTTTGCATTGATGCCCCCAAGTCAGAGGGCTCTTGAGCTTCGTTTCTGCAGAGAACAGGAGTCAGGGCCAGGGCCAGTCCCTGCCCGGGCAGGAGAGAAGAAGGATCAGCTGGAGGACAGATCTCCATTGGTGTTTCCCGCTCCCCGTGCAGCCTATGCCTCTATGTGATGACCCCTCAAAGGCTCCGGGGAGGAAGTCCCACAGTTCCGTGTGCACCGCACCCTCCACAGCCTCTCACATGACAATTTGTCATTTCTCCTGCTCCATAAAGTCATGCATGGTCCCCAAGCCCTGCCTCCAGAACAAGCCTACCCGTCTCACTTGGCTTCCTTGAAAATTCCCTTACTGTCTTTGGATTGGGATTTTAGTATGAAGAGAAAAAAATGTTAATATTACTCCATGTTTAACTAGAACTCTGAATTTTAACTGATTTAAGATCTAAATGTTATTAGATTTAATAATAACATTATTAAATATTAGGCTAACTTATTTACTTCTCTAGAGAATACAATGGAATACTTAGTCCAGGTGTATTAATGTTGGGTAATGCTGACGAACCTTAATAAAAGAGAGGTTTTTACTGTAGGGCGCGTGCACTCGCCAGAAAGACAGAGAGAGACAGAGACAGAAAGTGAGAAATCACCCCCCAGGGGAGATGGCCATGCTGCAATCCCTTCTCCTCCATTCTCCTCTCAGGATCTTGGGTACACACGCACACGTGCCCGGCATGAGTTTAAGTCACTGGGTCCAGGACGCGAACTGCTGTCAACTACATGGGAGTGCAGCGACATAGCCTTTATGCCAACTGCTGGTCCCCCATAATAAGAAATATGGATGAACCAGTCACTAATGTTTATAAACGTTAAGCATAGCCTGATTTTTTTCCACAAAATTTGGATTTTATGTGTTCTCTTTTCATCGCTTTCAGATTTCAAATATATTATCTCAGCTATCTCGATGGTAGATGGATAGACAGATGAGAGAGAGAGAGAGAGAGGTGTAGCCCACTGCTGTTCCATTTTTAAATGTGGCAGAGCTATTCTTAAAGAACGCATATAAAACTGCAGAGAGGTGAAGAGATTCTTGTCACTGCTGTCAGTTTCTGAGTGATAGATGATAAAAATAGTCTAAAAATTAAGTTGTTAGGAAACTCACTTCTCTCTACCCGTTGAGCTGAAAATGGTAGGTTGTCATGGAATGGAAAGGGCAAGGCCAGGACAGATGGACTTAAACTCTAAGATTCCCTTAGTGGATTGCGTTGGCAGTTTCATTCCAAACCCAAAACACAGAGAACACTGGATATATAATTATGTTTGCATTTGGCTCCTTTTGCTTGTGCTATTTTTCTTGGCTTAAGACTGTCTAAGAGTTTGCATGTCTTTAATCTTTCATTTACTTATGTTCAGAATTGGCAGAGTTTATAGACTTAGGGTTACAGAACAAACCTTAGATTAACTGAGCTATTGAATGTCCTTGTGTTAGAATATGAAAGATTCTACTCTATCCATCAAAACAGGTATTAGTACATTCCTTTCATTAAAGCATGCCCATATCTTTCAGAAGGAAAGCACAATTAGGGATCAAATCCTCTGATCCTTTTGTTACCAAAGCAATGTTTACCCAAGACAAGATATTGTGATGTTACTACTATCTAAAGCAGGTTTTTTCAAAAAAGAATTGACTTTAAGTATACACTAAAACAGATTCCCAGATAAACTTGCAAGCTATACTTCTGTAAAAACTGGACCTAGACTCAAGACCGTGTAACTTCACTTCAGACAACTGAGAGCTAGCTACACGCCATCCTGAACGGAGAAAGTTAAGTCACTCTCCAAGACCAGAGTCTTAGAACTTGTAACAAGATATAACATCAAGTTCATTTTTAAAACAAGCATATATATATATATTATATATGTATATATAATATATATATAGTCCAAATAATCAGACCACTCAAGAGTATTATTTTTTTTTGAGAGGTGGTTTTTTTGTTTGTTTGTTTTTGTTTTTGTTTTGTTTTATTTTGTTTTGTTTTTTGCCATAGGGCACATGCACTCTCCATACAGAGAGAAACAGAGAGACAGAAAGTGAGAAATCACCCCCCAGGGGTGATCCATTCTCCTCTCTGGATCTTGGGCACGCATGCACACGCGCCCAGCGTGAGTTTTAAGCCACCGGGTCAGGGATGCGAACCGCGGTCGACTACGTGGGAGTCCAGCGACATAGCCATTACGCTAACTGCTTGTCCCAAGAGTATTTTTTTTTTAATTGCAACATTATCATAGAAGCTGTCCCATAGGCTAGTTTTTTCTCAGATCAAGTCAGTTCAGAATCTTATGAGGCTATTTTCTAATGAAATATTCTACTAGTCATTACAGCTTAATAGAGAATGAAACATTTTCTCCAAGACTACTTGGAAAGCTCATCTTTAAAGTCCTTACATTTGAAAACTATGTTCTTGTGGTTAAAGAAGCTATCCTTTCCTGAAAAATGTTCCTTAAGCATTCATGAAGTTTGGGCTTGCATACCATTTTCATTTTGCTACTGCAGTTATTTTCTTTAAAAACACAAAATAACATGCAAGTAAAAATAAATAAAAACTACAAACTCTGATCCAATTTACATCATAAATTTAAATTTTAACCAAATTACTGTGGGAACATAGCAGGGGCATATACAAATTTTTTAATGAAAAAATAGCTTTTAAAAACAATTATCAATGTGAAAGTCATTAAAAATAGTCAATATCAAACTCTTACACTCTATGGCCTACATGAAAATGTTCTCATATTATCCAAATTATCTTTCAGAAATCTAATGACAGCTATTTAAGGATCTTGCACCATTATTCTATATTCAACTCAACGGAAGCAGAAGGGTTTTGTGAAAGAACTGGTCATCCACGGGGTTAACTTGGTTCTCCCAAGTATCCTATCCTAACTCTGAAACAGCCTGTTTTATCAAGAGTCACCCTGGCTATTTTCACTCATGATTAGACAACTCTAAAACCATGGCATTTTACACACACCTCTTTCCAAACACCGCAAGGGTTCTGAGTGAGAACAGGGCTGCTTCCAGTTTGTAAACTTACAGAAACCCGTACAGAGCGATAAATCAACCATGTGCAGCCGGTGTTCCTTCCAATGGGATGAAACTCCATTTGCTCAGCCATGCTAAGTAAAAACTCCTGAAGGTGACAGCTGTGTGAAACAAGTGCGGTGTCCTCATAAAACCAGTATGGTCCGTGATTCGGCTGTTCTTACACCGCAGGGTAATCGGAGATAATCTACCTGGAGGGTGCTCAGTCAGACTTGACCTCCAGTCTCGCTCTGTTCCTGAGAAGCTGCCTGATCTGGTCAGGACTCTTCATCGCACTATGACTCAGTTTCCCAGAACATGGAAGGTGAATCTAGCACCACCTTCTGGGGCTGCTAAGGGAACCAAAATGAGGATGCAGTAGAGGGCTTTGCATGAATGTTGCCAACATCTTAAAGATGCTGCTGTTCCTACTATTACGGATAAATTATTTCACTTTTACATAAATAACTTGATTACTCATGACATCATATGGGAGCCAGGAACTGAGCAAAAGCCTGCCTTACTCAAGTCCCCTAAATGCTTTCTTCCTCCTATGGTTTGAATATTCTTGTCCCATTTAAAACTCACATTGAGACGTAATCCCCAGGGCAACAGTGTTGACAGGTGTGGTCTAACCACACCTGTCAGGTTCAGGTCCAAGGTTTTGCCCCTGTGAAAGGATGAATGCCTCTAAGAAAAGGGCTTGCAGAGTGGGTTCTTGTTCCTGCTGTCTGCCAGGGGAGGACGCAGCGCTCCACTCCCTGGAGAGCAACATGCAGGGCTGACTGGGAAGCAGAGACTAACCTACCTGCGGCTCCTTGATCTGGGACCTCCCAGCCTCCAGACTTGAGAGAGAGTAAATTTCAGGGCTTTATAAATAGCCAGATTTGATTTGTGATTGTTTGCTACGGAACACAAAGGGACGAAGGCACACCCTCCCTCCCGGGAGACCTTTTATGGTGCCAGGTGTGAGGCAGGATTTTGAAGTTGACACAAACAGGAGAACTCCCAGCAGAAGACAGAAAGAACGAGAGAGACTTACAAGGGTCCAATTAGAAATGCCGCTGCCTCTCAGACCTGCACCAACCACTACCATCTATCTCCCCCAGTAACTTCTGGAACAAGTCCAGAGTTTCTGTCCAACAGCTCGAGTCTTCCAACCTCTATCCAAACATTGCTCCTTCTTTGCCAGCAGGCCTACCTCCCAAATCAGTAGGCGCCCGTCCTTCTTCCCAAGTGCAGCGTGTGGAAACTGTTCAGATAGATAACTTTTTAGTTGTCTGCAAAGTCTGAAAAGGCTTAATCCTCCTGGGATTAAGCTACTTCTAGCTCTTCTAATTCACCATCTCTTTAGACCTTCGCTTCTTGTGCAGGCCAGTCTCTATGACGATCCCCTTTCTATTTGCTGGCCCTAGAATTTTCTTTCTTTCAAGACACAGAGTTTTATTTTCTCTCTAAACTTGAGTCTAAAGTATTTCAGAATGTCCCAGCCAAAGTTAGTTACATCCTCTACTGTTTCCACAGCCTCTGTTTTATATTTTTAAATCACAGTATTTATTACCTTATTGATTATTACAAATTTTCAATAGTCTCCTTTAGAACACCGGCTGACTGTTATCTTCGAGGGTGGTGGCGCTCACAGGCAGAGTGTTCCGTTGTGTGTCATGTTTCTTACCCTGCCTGTACTCCTCTCCTCTGCTTTATAGAGCAATTCTCTCTTTCCCATGTAGCTAGAGAGCGGGACTGGTCGGAGCTGGGCTTGTACTGATAAGGCCTGGGCCAGGGGTCTGCTGCTCACAAAGTCAGCTGGCTTGTGTTTGCACCACAGAGAGACTGCTCCTGGCCTGGCCATGTATCAGAAAGAGGGTAGCTGGAAGAGGGGGTCTGCACTGATGCTCGCTGGTTCTCCCCACAGGAAAAGCTGTGCAAAGAAAGTGTTCTACTACAGGAGAATCAGGAAGGTCATTCCAGATTACAGGCAAATGCGACACATTGGTATTAATTTAGTGCACTGACCATCATCCAATCATCTAGCTTAAGAATTTAGTATCACCTATGGCAGAAAAACCCATGCCAAAAAACTGTCAAAGTTTATCAGTTTTATAGCCGCATGGTGAAAATTGTAAGCATTATTCTTAGAAATACCTCTTAAAGTCAATCTAGAGTTCTTTTCCTTCTCTTCCCTCCCACATTCATTAGAGAATGGGGCCGGCATTACTGACAATTGCTAAGACATGGAACCAACCCAAATGTCCACGAACAGATGAATGGATTCAAATAGCATGGCACATATACTCCCTGGAATACTCTTCAGCCATAAAAAAAAAAAAAAAAATGAGACCCTGGCATTTGATAGAAAGTGGACAAATAGGGAAGATTTATGGCTGAGTGAAGCTAGTCAGGTAATGACAGAGAGACATTGTATGTCTCCACTTAACACTTACCGGCTGTCCACGCTCTATGGTAGAGACTGAAATATAGGAGGACATAAAAGCATCGAAAACAGTTATGGACGCTGGAGACAGTGTGGAAGGGGGGTGGAGAGGGGAAGAATGTAGGGAAGGTAATTAGGGAGAAAAAATAGAGAAGTATACAGACATTTGTGGTATACAGAAATTGTTTATTACCTGTTGATGACATGTTTAGTATTCTCAACTGGACTGGTCTGCAGTGCATTTCATGTCAGGTAAATTCTCTATAGAAGCTAAATGATATATAGGATTGCATGTATAAATAATAATAATAAATAAGTAAAAAGAAAAGTTTTAAAATTAAAAAAAAAAAAGAAAATGGGGCCAGCTGGAGGCGTGATGGTCAAGGTAACGGGATCCTACACAACACACCATGTGGCTTGAATCCTGGACCTGGTGTTTGGAAATACCCACCCAACCTTGTGCAAGTGTACCCAGAATTCCAAACAAAGAAATGGAGGAGAAGGGATTGCAGCATGATCATGCCCTACAGAGAGTGCTTTTTTATTTTCCCTCTCTATCTCACTCTGTCTCTCTCTGGCAAACATATGCATCCTCTGGCAAAATTTTAAAGAGAAAAAGGAAATGTTTTCAGTCTCAGATTCTGTGACAGAAATCCTGCTTCATTTACGATGAGAGTACTTTCCTTAGAAATTAAAATCATGGGCCAG
Source organism: Tupaia belangeri chinensis (assembly GCF_000334495.1). Lineage (NCBI taxonomy): Eukaryota > Metazoa > Chordata > Mammalia > Scandentia > Tupaiidae > Tupaia > Tupaia belangeri. The sequence goes on along the minus strand of NW_006160094.1, from coordinate 5,844,730 downwards.
CCCACGACATGGTGGTGAAGGCAGCTGGATCCCACAGAGCACGCTGTACGGTGGGAGTCCTGGACCCAGCAGCTTGAGAAACACACCAGGGGTGGGGGGGTGTGTGCCTGAAATCCCAAAAGGAGGGCGACTGCAGCATGGCCACTCCTCCCCAGGGTGAGGAGACTGCTTTCTTGCTCTCCTTCTCTCTCTGTCTCTACTGGTGAGTGCATATGTCCTCTGGCAAAATTAAAAAGAGAAAAAGGAGTAAAGAAACAAACATCGTACCTACTCAGGTTACCTCAGGTTAGAAGAACAAGTATTATGCAGTGTTTAAAATTTTTCATTGAAGCATGTTGCTGTTAATGATCTGCCCAAGTTCTACTAATGGTCAGTTTCCCAGGAAATCACTGATTTACGAGTCAGGTGGTTAGCAAGCTAGTCAGCACATTTATTGACACCTGTTACGAGCATGGCACACTGCTGGGGTTAGTCATCGAGGACGGCTCTTAAACTGCGGTAACGAGCTTGCTAAGGTGTACGTTTGAAGTCAGAGAACCAGGAGTGGGCCCAAGACCTTGCCTTTCTAGCAAGCTTCTTTGCTGTTTTAGAGCCACCTGAACTGTTACTGAATTTTTAAACTTTATTTATTTATTCCATGAGCGAGAGAGCCAAAGAGAGAGAGGGTTAAACTTTATTTATTTATTCCATGAGCAAGAGAGCCAAAGAGAGAGAGGCGGAGAGACAGTACCCCCAAAAGGGTCTTAAGATCATGCTCTACCCTCAGCTTCAACCAGTCCTGGGTCACAGACACATGGAACCTGGTGTACACAGGGGAATCTCTGGGCCTGAACTGAGAACCTTTCTTTCTTTTTTTTTAAAAAAAGAATCATTTATTCATTCATTTATTTTACTTTGACCAGAGAGAGACATACACACATGTACACACACAGAGAGAGAGAGAGAGAGTGGGAAAGTGAGAAAGCAAGCCACCAGGTCCAGGACTTGAACCAAGGTCAGTCATGTGGGAGTGTCCAGTGTCTTAACAATCACTCCACCTGCTGGTCCCTGAGAACCTTTCAATGTGAAACTGCAGAGCTTTATAATTATCACTGCCACAGTCTGACCCTCTGTTGTATGAACTTAAAATAAGATGGCTCAAGAGACCCAGCTTCAATTCAGTATTCACAAGAGAATAGTTAACTCTAAACAGGGACAGTTTTCTCCATTGTTGAGATTTCCTGTGCATATTTAACTAATGAGACACAGTTATTGAAGAGAGAACTGGATTAAATCAGCAGACTTTGAAACGAGTTTTATGTTTTAGGCTTCTCAGAATCATTGCCTAATGACTAAAAAAGTGATCCCCAGTAAAGCTCTTCTCGTGTTTAACTACACAGAGAATATTTACTTTAATTACTCCTGTATATTCAATTGCATGTCGTTCAACTTTAATTTAAGTGGACGAAAAAGGTGACATGGTGCTTAAAACCTGGAAATGGCTTCCTAAAAAATGCATAGTTGTTAGGGAAACTTTCCTACTGGCATACTGGGAATAAATGCTGTATTTCCTGAACTGCTCTCTGAGCACAAATCCACTTACCTGAAGTTTCACGAGTAGTTTTCCATCTCGGAGGTGAGGTCTGGCAAAGCAGCATCCCAGAGAAAGAGCAGGAGATGACGCGCTAGGTCATCGTTTCGGCTCCACAGTGGAGAAAACTGTGTTGGAATGAGGACAGCCTTACAGTGACTGCGGGGGAAGGCGCGACGCTCTCCCGTTCTCTCGGCACCATGAGCCAGAGCACCCCGGTTCATCAAGGGGGAGCCCCATGTCATCATTGCCCATCGCACCCTTGTTTTCACCCCTCCTCCTCACTGAGCCATGTTCTCCACAACGCTTCCTGTGGGACTGTCAAAGCTTCAGGAGACAGGTGCTAATTTATGGCTGTTATTAAAAATCAAGTAAGTTTAGGGACCAGCACTTAGTGCAATGGCTATGTCGCTGGACTCCCACATAGTCGACCGCGGTTCGAGTCCCGGACCTGGTGGCTTAAACTCACGCCGGGCACGTGTGTGTGCATGCCCAAGATCCCAAGAAGAGAATGGAGGAGAAGGGATTGCGGCGTGGCTATCCCCCCTGGGGGGTGGTTTCTCACTTTCTATCTCTCTGTCTCTCTCTGTCTGGCGAGCGCACGCGCCCTATAGCAAAAAAAAGAAAAAAAGAATCAAGTAAGTTTAGATTTCCTTTAAGTTGTACAGTATTACAAACTGCAGTACTTCGTACAATAGAATTTTCCCCAGTATGTCTTTACATGATCTTCTACATTGAATATACTCATTTTTCTAGTCATTTTCTATAGCCTTGTTTCAAATGTTAGCTAAAATTTAATAGCAACCCACAATTTGGAATTGTTTTTATTTTTTAAAAAACTATTAAGCCTATCAATGACTAAGTCAAAAAGTGTTGCTCTTCCCTAAATCCCGCTTTTGGGCGCTTTGTTGTACCTTAAAGCACACCCCCTGCACACATCTTTGTATTTAGCAAGGAGCGCCTCTCCACAGCTCCCTCTGCCTCCTAAGCAGAGGCCGTTCTTCCTCAAATACTGGGCTCTTAGGAAGCTCGGTAAAATGCAAAGCACAGCCACGCTCGCCATTGCCCTGGCAAATGTTTAGCAAAATCGTCTCAAGTCTGAGCGTAATTTCAAAACATGCTAAAAATGACGGGCCCACATTTCCGCCTTCGTTCTTGTGAGGGAGAGTAGCTGAACGCGCTTAGCCAGGCTCTTCGCCTTTGCTGAGAGAATTCCCCCGTGCAGCGGGTCCATTCAGAGCCAGCAGGATCACTTTACGGTTTTCATGTATTCCGGGGAAGTTTATGGAAATGTTTCAGAAATAAGCTACAAATGGGAACCTGGCCTTCTGCCAAACTGCATCTCTCTCTCTCTCGCTCTAACAACTTTTTTTTTTCCATTTGCACTTAATGTGCTCTATGTCATACGTATCATTTATCTCAGACTCATTTTAAAAACACAAGATGCAGCTATTGTGCTTTTAACAATATTCATAGCCGGTAATCCTGTGGTGTAGCCGAGTGCTAGCACCTTTCTGTGGGCTAACTCCTTCAGTCCTCACAGTAACTCACAAGGCGAACACGTCCTTTAGCCCTGTTTCCCAGACAAGGACATTAAGCACAGCAGCTGAGAGACAAGCCCGGCGGTACCTGGCCTATCCGTGGTGGAAGTGGACCTGGCGCCCGGCCTAGGGTCTGTGACCAGTCCACCGTCAGCTGTCTCCGTGCCTTCACTAGGCTGCTGTGACAATGTCTGTCTCCATGATACACGTGAATCAATTCAAAAGAACTAGTGAAAATAAAGGGAAGGTGGATTTCTTCTACATTTGACTTATTTTACGTCACCAAGGTCTTACACTATAACTTTTTAAGCAATGATGGTACAAAAGATATGTAGGACTTTCTTATTTTTTTCATTTATGCAACATGACCAAAGTAGCACATACTACAAAATTGTGTTCAAAATTACAAAGTGTGACATTTATTTGGCTAGATTCCATCACTGTATAAACACTGGGGTTTTCTCTAAAGGATTAGGCTCCACGGACTGAGATAAATGTTTAAGGAAAAAATAAAAAAGAAACTGGAGGAAGTAAGGAGAAAAAAGGAATGGAAAGTAAGATTATTTTTAAAATTCTGATTTGTATAAATGTACCATATTGTTAATACATATGGGATGTTTCCTAGGGTGTACACTCATAAAATTGAGATTGGAAACAGGAATTCTCACGAGGTTACTGGATCTTTCAGGTTTGATAGGAAACATAAAAACAGGAGTATATTCCCAGAATGCTTTTCCCTTATGAGTGTAGTTTAGTTGAACAGAAGATTCACAGCCAAAAATTCCTGAGCACAACTCCCAGTCCTGACACTGGCTTGCTCAGTGACCTTGGCAAACCTCCAGGCCGGTGTGATTTCATTTCCTCCTCTACGAAATTAGCAGAACCCTACCTACAGCCCAGATGTTGGAAGACTTAATTAATGTCAACGTTTGTGTAAAAATGAAATGCCGTTTACTCAATAAATGCCAAGTAATCCAGAGTCTCTACTCCCACTTTTGGCAAGCACCATGGAGTGGAGAAGAAAATGCATGAACTTACTGAAGGAAGTGACAGCAGGGCTTCGTGAAACGTGCTCTGCAGTTTATTGAACCTGGCCAGTAACAACAGCAGTCCTCGAAAGACACTTGCCAACCCCTCACACAGGAATGCTTTTCTCCATCTAGTTTACCAAAATTGACATAAATCACATGTGTTACAATTGTATAGCCATAGTTAGGACTAGTCTCCTCATCCAGCTGGGCTCGTGAGGACAAGGTCGTGGGGTTTAACCCCCGTGAACCTGCTGTCCCCTGCATTCCAAGGCCACAGACAACACAGCTGAATCATTCCCCAGACATGGGAAACATGTGTGCCGTGAGTCACTGGAGAGACACCAAACCCCATAGATCACCCTGCTCCATCCACATTCCTGAGAGCGCAACTTAGTGGCCGCATCTTATTTTAATTTTGCATTATCTTAATGTCTATGGACATCAACGACTAGTCATTTGTTCATTGATACATTTGAATAGACGTTTCTTGAATATCTATTGGGTTGTCAGAAAAGTCTTGGCGTATTTCTTTATGCTTTTCTCTGCAATAGTGTGTCATGGCTTTCCCAACAACCGGACGTTTCATGACAGCCGTTATACAGAGGAGACAATGACGAGCAACCCGAAAAGTTCTTGGTGTCACAAAGCAAACTCTGCAGTGGAAGAGACACTAAGCAGTATTTTTCTGAAAGCATCATGATGGGGAAAGTTCAGGGAGACCTGAGATTCGACAGAAACCAGAGAAAGTCTCTCTGAGGGGACGACATCTCAGCTGTGACTGATGGCCCAGAAGAGTGTGGTCCAACGGTGAGGACGGCATCCACAACAAGCCATGGAGAGGGGAGAAGGCACGCGGCAGTCTGGCTGGATTGCGTAGTGAGGTGATGCGAGGGTGGAGAAGCACTTTATCCTAAGGAAACCGGGCAGTTACTGAAAGATTTTATGCAAGGATAGGGAATGATCAAATTCACGTCTTCTTTTTTTTTAATCACACTCATTTGAGTTTGAAGACTGGGTGGGAGGAGCACTAGAAGGAAACGTACTGATAGAAGTTAGGAGGCCTTGGGAACCACTTCACAAGAGTGCGTAGTGGCCTGGATCGGGGAGCAGGCAGACTGGAGAAACAGATTGCCCTGACAGATGTCTCTGAAATAGAACCAGCCAAATGTAGAGCTGCATTGGGTATTTCTTTTTTTTTTTTTTTTGAGAA